>NC_090243.1:8396250-8710000 GCF_024489055.1 Chanodichthys erythropterus
GGAAAGGGACATTGAAGGTTAATACATTTCTCCGAGGATTTTTTTTGTCTTTTTCTTTGTACTGTAAAACAAATACCTAAAGCCACAGGAAGAACCGAGTGGTCTGTGTAATTTACACAATGCACTTGTGTAATGCATCTCTTTCATTTACACTAAATAATTTACATCAAATTAAAAAAGATCAAATAAAAATAGAGGGAAAATATGTGGAAAAAAAAACTTTTGCTCCACCGTGTCGTGAAAAGAAATTTTCAAAAAAGGTGAAAAGCTGTTCCCGTAGCTCGTTTTACAAACTTAATTTTCTTGTGCTTACATACCTCGCCTTCCTCTACTATACTACTTTTTTTTCCACTCCACTTTTCAAATACCTTTCAATACAAACCCACTTTCTACACCAAAGGTTAAGCTTTCTGTTCTCTTTAAAGTATGTGCTCTCTCTCATCTCTCGTGAATTCTTTCTCTCTCTGTCAAGGCCTTCTTTTCTCTCTCGCTTTCTTTTTTCCCTGCTCATATTCACCATGGAACCAGCTTAGACGAACAAAACAATGTTTTGTGATATGCATGCACATGCAGTTTCCCGGCCTCTCTACGTGCCCCACCTCTGCGAGGTGCCAAGTCCTAAACCCAAGAGTCGGGGGACGCAGGATAGTGACTCGTTTCGTAGTTGAGTTCGCTATAGGGCCGGGCGGCGGAGTAGAAGTCCACATAATTCCCGGTGGACTTGAGTCCCAGGTGCATATTCAGATCGGTAGCAGGAGGGGGGCGATGGACCTGATCCTCAAAAAATGGCTCCTCAAAGTTCCTAGTGGAGTTTTGATAGATGGGGTACGCCTCGTAGTCCTTGTGCGGGGGCTCCTGTGGTGCGGGAGGCACTGGGACCTGAGAAGAAAGAAGTATTTGTGAGTGAAGTTGATCAACAGAGCTGTCCAGGGACTTGCATCTCATATTTGTCGTGCCTCTAAATACACTGATGTGCTCAACAATAAGGATGGCTGTATCATATTTTTTGATAATGTACAGGCATTTTTATGCCTTGCAAACATAAACATTAAGTTTTCCATGACATTTGGTTTCAAATTCTTCTCGTCGACTTTTTAAAATTGTCAGCTGTGTAAAACTATCTTTGGGTTTTTGTTAAACTTGATTAAATGACTTGTGATTGTCTTGATACCATCAGTAAATTACAAATCAATCAGTAATGTTTGGCCATGTATGTATTTATGAATTATTGCCGTCTTAAAGTTTCCTGTATACTTATAATAATAATATAATTTTCAGCTATTATTGGGCATTTTCTTTGTGAAGGAAATATTTGATAAAAAAAAAAAAAATGGGGAAAATGTATAATAAACAATGTGTTGATAAAATGTATTATGAAAAAATCATAATAAACAAATAAATGTACTTTTTTGTAAACTACTGGCATGATCTGGCAAACATAAAAAGCCTTACTGTTGAGCCATGTTATATCTTTATGCCTGCAAGAGTTATGAATTTACTGTTGTCTTGAAGTTTTTTTATATACTTATAACTTTAATAACTTAATTAATTTCCAGCTATTGCTGCTTGTATTTGTAAAAAAACATAATATTTTATGAATAAAAACAATGAAACGTGTGTGAATGTACAATAATAATATATATTTTCAAATAAATGTATAAAATATGTAATAAAATAAATTTAGATTAGAAATGTAAAATTATTAGTGCTGTCAAATCAATTAATCGTGATTAATCGCATCTAACATAAAAGCTTGTAAATATATTATATATAGTATATGTTTATATAAGTATATACACACAAACATTCAGTCAAACCAAACATTAAGACATTTTTGATATATTTTGACTAGTGGCTGCAGGACACTATAGTTCATTTATGTAAGTGAGGATAGCAAAATAAAGCAAAATACCCAAAAAATTCTTCATACAGTGGACTACCAGTAAAATTGATAAAATGTGGAACCAAAAATTCTTCAGACACTTTGACCCGACCATGTTTTGCTTAAGTGTTGCGAGTTTGGAACCACTTAAGTTGAGTAAATGATCACAAAATGTTCATTTCTGAGTGAACTAACCCTTTAAATCTGTGTTATTCTGTCCATTCAGTGCTGCTTTCGATAACAGGGAGATTCGAAGCAGAAAATGAGATGTTACTAATTGAAAAAGATGCAGAGCTGAATGCTCTCCAGCTACAGAAAGGAAAGATCCATGTGGAAGCCAGGCTTATCGGCACCCGGCCTCCTCGCAGCTGCTCGTCTGGGAAAGCATTTCTTTCGACTAACTCAACATACGGTGCGTTTCGGAAGTGTGCCAGGGACATCTGGCAAACTTTATCCATATAAAATCTGAAAATTTACCATTATGAATCTTGTCAAGTAGAAGTAATAGATCTTCTATATGGCCAAACTGCCAAAAATACTTCAGCACTTGGAAGCATATAGTTGCTATTCATTAGCATAGCATGCCGGCTCACAAAGTCAAATAAACAACATCTGACAGGTCTATGCAAGAATGAATACATCTTCATGGTTTTGTTTGCCAACACAATTCTGGATTGGTAGATCGACAGCTGCCTTGTGTTCAAAACATGCGCTAATGACTTATCCTCATATAGCCGCATTAAAAGTTGTAGTAAACGTAAATGGTGTCTGATTTTAGGAAGGATTTTCACAGTTGGAGACACACTTCACATACAGTCGGCAGTGGAGCTGCAGTCCCTGTTTGACCCTGGTTAGTTGAGTCGTCTCAGGCTGATGCACCGCTCACCTGGTTGTGTTTGATCTCGTCATTTGAAGTCTCGTACGAGTTCCGGAACAATGTGGATGTTCCACAGGAGGTTTGAACTGCGGGATGAAAGTGAGAGTGTGAATGTGCAGAGAATCTTATTTTATAAATCAAGCATTAAACAACTATGAAACATTCTGGAAATTCTACTCATTGACAGTGAAACAAATCCAACCTTTTATAAGATTCTCTAGCAGGGATGTAGCTAGGAGTTCTGGGCGTTTTGTTTCAACCAAATTTAAAAGGTTAGTTCACCCACAAATTCTGTCATCATTTTCTCTCCTCAAGGATATCACGCGCCCCATTGACTAGCATAGTAGGACATAAAAATACTATGGTAGTCAATGGGGGACGAGATCTGTTTGGTTACAAACATTCTATAGAATATATCTTCTTTTGTGTTCAGCAGAACAAAGAAATGTATACAGGTTTGAAACAACTTGAGGGCGAGTAAATGATGACAGAACTATACCATTACAGACACATGCACAGGCCAGTGACATGTGGCCGGCCATGACTTCAGTTTATTTTGAGAGCACATATATTAAGCTATTAATAAAATCATTATCAAATATCTTATATTTATCAATATTATATTTTTATGACATATTTGAAACACAATACACTGAATAAATAATGAATCCTACTAGAATTGTAGTTGCCCCCTTAATGTTTACAGTATAAATTACAATTATTAATATAAATGTTAATTAATACATATTCATATTATAAATAAATACATAAAATAAAAAATATAGTGTATTAAAATTACTATACATCAATATCGATATAATTTGCACCAATATATAATACACACACAGACATAAAGCAAAATGATTGTAAATATATTATTAATATTCTCTGCAAAAACCTTGCATTCTGCAGCAGCAGATGAAAATATAATTCAACATGGATGTCTTCATGAACAATTAAGTTCAGACTTTGTCATCAAAAGTTATTTCACATAAAATGCTCAGAAGAAAAAGTGGATATCTAGTGTACTTGCTGTTAAGTGCTTCAAACAAAATTGTATCTTCCTCATCCTCCTCCTCTTAAAGTTAGACCTACCTGCCATTGTGTCTTTTCTGGAAGTGTGCTCGCCTTTGTTTCCATGGTAACCGGCGTTGGTTCCAGTCGAGTCGTAGTCGCTCTTCCTGTCCTTGAGGCTGATCATCTCTCTGGGTGAGGCGGGGGCGCTGGCTGCAATTCAAATAATCATACAAACCGTTCTTACTGAGCATCTGGAGACACACTGGCCTGCACACTTTGTAGCTTTCTCTCTCTCTCTTTTTGCTGTTGTTGTTCCGTTTGCCTATTCTCATTTTGGTGTAAAGTTAAGGCTGCTCTGCTCTCCCCACCCACAGTTTCTGTTTATTTTGTCCAAATGTCTCTCTCTGTTTCTTACTGACTTTGTTCATCGTTTCCTGCCTGTATGAGACTGGACATGCAAAGATGTGCATCATTATTCATCATTAGTGCCGTTTAGCATGACGGCATGAAGGATGTTTCCAACAGGTCCTGTAACAGCCAGCTCCAATCTACCCAGCTTCCCCCAGCCACGAGAAACAATAAATCACACAAAACATACCATATTTGTCCTTGAAGAGCCATCCTCTGAAAACAGAAAAGTGTGAAGGTACCATTTTGAGTGGTTATTAGAATGTTGCTATACAGTTTCTGAGGTGCTCTGACTGGTTGTTAGAGTGTTGCTATGTGGTTGCTAGAGTGTTTTGATTGGTTGCAAGGTCGGTAGCCTCGCTCCTCATAATTGTATATTAAACATCAAATACATTCTGATTGACTGTGATTGTGTCACATCCCATTGTGTGTACAGACACATTTCCTGTCTCTGGAACCGTCACAGACTTTTGAAATGCTAGTAATGTGCATAAATTAATTAAAAAACAGCACAACTATACATCTCCATAACTTCAGAGCTTCGCGATTTTGGATAAATTCAGATTCAGGTTTTTGTTTCAAATAGAGATCATGATTCTCCCACAATTTTGAACAGACAAACTAAACAAAATAAAACCTATTTTTACTAGAGGTTCTGACAAAATGTTAACTGCTTCAGTCTATTTAAAATGCTTAATTAATCTGAATGAATTATTTAAAAAACAGTTTGAATGAATGATTCTGTAACGATCACCATCTGTTCCTGTCACGTTCCTGCTCACTCCGGACTCCATTTCCCATAATCCTCCCTTGCCTATCACATAAACTCACTCCACCAATCACCTGCTGCCACATACAGCCTAGCACTCCACACTGATCACCACACCCAGCTGTACATCATTACCAGGACTATAAAGGACTTTCACAAACACCACCTCACCGCGAAGTCTTGTTTACTACTGTGTCATTTCTGAGCGTTTATATCCTGTCTGCCTACTTGTTATCGTTCCTGCCTGTTTCTCGTTATTGACCCATTGCTGCCTGTCCTGATCGTTGCCTATCCCTTGACTACGACTCTGCCTGTTCCTCACTGTTCCTGTTTTGACCCTGCCTGTACGACCACTCTTGTTATTGATAAAACGCTGCACTTGGATCCTCTGCCTGAGCTCCCATTCATAACAGATTCAATGCTTCACTTGTTTCATTAAGGGATGAATCAACGTTTTTGAACGAATCCCTTGAATGAATGATAACAGTCACTTGTTGCCACCTGGTGGCATAATGATGTAAGCCATACAACCGTTATTTGAAGCGCCAAGTTACTTTCAAAAAGTTATTTTCTCTATTTGAATCGCTTCCGTAGACATCAGTGTTTATATTCAAATTATAAACATTTATCTCAGTGCTTCTGTGATAATATGAATATTTGTAACAAGAGAAATAACAAAACACTGTGGTTAAAAAGACTGTTTGATACCTACCTATATACAAACCCGATTCCAAAAAAGTTGGGACACTGTACAAATTGTGAATAAAAAAGGAATGCAATAATTTACAAATCTCATAAACTTATATTTTATTCACAATAGAATATAGATAACATATTAAATGTTGAAAGTGAGACATTTTGAAATGTCATTCCAAATATCTCATGAGAGCTACACATTCCAAACAAGTTGGGACAGGTAGCAATAAGAGGCTGGAAAAGTTAAATGTACATATAAGGAACAGCTGGAGGACCAATTTGCAACTTATTAGGTCAATTGGCAACATGATTGGGTATAAAAAGAGCCTCTCAGAGTGGCAGTGTCTCTCAGAAGTCAAGATGGGCAGAGTATCACCAATTCCCCAATGCTGCGGCGAACAATAGTGGAGCAATATCAGAAAGGAGAAAAATTGCAAAGAGTTTGAAGTTATCATCATCTACAGAGCATAATATCATCCAAAGATTCAGAGAATCTGGAACAATCTCTGCGTAAGGGTCAAGGCCGGAAAACCATACTGGATGCCCGTGATCTTCGGGCCCTTAGATGGCACTGCATCACATACAGGAATGCTGCTGTAATGGAAATCACAACATGGGATGTTGTTATCAGCGCTCAGTTCAGAAGCCTGCATCTCTGATGGTATGGGGTTGCATGAGTGCGTGTGGCATGGGCAGCTTACACATCTGGAAAGGCACCATCAATGCTGAAAGGTATATCCAAGTTCTAGAACAACATATGCTCCCATCCAGACGTTGTCTCTTTCAGGGAAGACCTTGCATTTTCCAGCATGACAATGCCAGACCACATACTGCATCAATTACAACATCATGGCTGCATAGAAGAAGGATCCGGGTACTGAAATGGCCAGCCTGCAGTCCAGATCTTTCACCCATAGAAAACATTTGGTGCATCATAAAGAGGAAGATGCGACAAAGAAGACCTAAGACAGTTGAGCAACTAGAAGCCTGTATTAGACAAGAATGGGACAACATTCCTATTCCTAAACTTGAGCAACTTGTCTCCTCAGTCCCCAGACATTTGCAGACTGTTATAAAAAGAAGAGGGGATGCCACACGTCCAAACATGGCCTTGTCCCAACTTTTTTGAGATGTGTTGATGCCATGAAATTTAAAATCAACACTGTAAAACTTTGCTGTAAATTTACAGCTAATTTCTAACAGTATTATACTGTATTTTCAAAAAACAGTAACATTCTGTATATTTTACGGATTGTCTGTAAATATACAGTAGTTTTCTGTTTTCAGCCCGTTTCACTCGTAATACAGTATAATACTGTAGAAGCATTGCATTATGGGATTGATTTTTTTTTTTTTTTCCCCACGCTCATTTCAAATTTCTAGGCCAGGCATACATTTTAGCTTCTCTCCCAAAGCTTTTAGTGTTTCAAGTCGACTCTTCAGGGTTTAATGTTATCATTAAACGATATTTGAGTAAATATAGTATGCGGTTTTCAGCTTTTGAAGCGTCAGTTTGCCTGAGACGCGGGATGACTGGACGGCGCTGCTGAGAAGACAGAGATGCTATTTTCCGCCTGATTAATCAAACCTTTGCCTATGTCGAGAAGACGGATAAACGATTGTTTGGCTGAGAATACGGTAAGTCAGTCTTTTATGGTGCTTTTCGTTCGCGTTTCTATTTTGTCATGAATTGTGGTTTGATCTTGAAATATTAAACTTCTCATGAACAAACAGTTAACGTAATGTTACGCTTCACACAGTAACACTGATGTTTCATGTTATAGACAAATCTATGTTATTCTTACAACCTGATTTTTAAACTGTTTTGTTTATTTTGTTGTTTTTTTCCTCTCATTTCAGGCTGAATCATCTGATGCAGCTCCATTGTTTACGTAAGTGTTGTGCTTATTTTCACGTATATCAGGTTTATGACAAAGAATTCAGTGAATAAAAAAATTTATTTTGTCAATTATTTTAAGCATCATTTTAAGATGCATCTTTTCTGAAGTGTAACAGGACACATTTCTGAGATGCTTAGCTGTGAGTCCTTTTGTTCACAAGAATGTTATGGTGAATGAATGCACAATATATTTATTTCTCTCTCTTTTCTTTCTCTCTCTGTCTCGCTTCTTCTTTTCTGCTCTTAGGCTCTTTGACATATACCATAAACATGGCTCAAGAACCAGGAAGGGGGGAAAATTGCCTTCTGTGAAATATGGTTATGTTAACGTAAGTATTGCACCTAATTTCACATGTGATGTAATCAGGTTTATGGCAAAGAATGGACTACTTGCACTGAGGCTTGTAACACACTTACATTTTGAAATAATACAACTTGCCTATTTCTGCTTAGTGATCGATGCTGCAGTGTGTGTGAGACCTGATGAATTAGATCAAAACAAACCTTAATTTATTTTTATTAAATATGTTAATCCCTATTTTTCATTGACAGTCATTTCACTGTATGTAATTCACACAATTCTTAGTATTCAAATTCTTAATATATAAAGTATATTTGTCAGTCTGCTGCCAGTGCGTTACTGTTTAAAGGGTTAGTTCACCCAAAAATACAATTTCTGTCATTTATTACCCTCATGCCGTTCCACACCCATAAGACCTTTGCTCATCTTCAGAACACAAATTAAGATATTTGTGATGCAAGAGCTTTCTGTCACATATCACACAGAAACGTGGATTACTTCAACAATTGGATTTCCTACCATTCTTGACCTTGAATGGAAAAAGGAACAGAAAGCTCTCAGATTTCATCAAAAAATATCTCCATGTGTGTTCCAAAGATGAACAAAGGTCTTACGGGTGTGGAACGACACAAGGGCAAGTAATTAACAACAGAAATTAATTTTTGGGTAAACTAACCCTTAAAGATTAAATATTTAACATTGCTAAATGTCTTGAGGCAGGTACCATTTATTTAACTATTGTAAAAGACTGGGATAAGACCACCAACACACACAAGCTTGTACTTATCGTTACTTTATTAAATTAATTAAAATGTAAATTCAACAGGTATAAAATATGAGAAAAACAGTAAGAGAAAAACAGTTAATGAGAAGACGAGCACTGGACTGCAGCAGGTTAGTGGTGTAAATTGGTGAGCTGAATGCTTTTACCAGAAACTCCCGAGATGTAGTACGACATACAACGCAGAAGCAGTTGTGCTTATAGTCCATTCAATGAATGAACGATTTCATTGAATACAATTATAAACATTTTTTTTTTGTTGTTGCAACTTTTCTGAAGTGCTAATTGGATGTTTTAACTTACTGCAATCAAATGCTTAGGCATTTGAAATGCTATGGTGCATATATTCACAATATTCATTACTGTTTTCTCTCTCTCCTTTTTTTCCCCCTCTTTTTCTTCTTTTATAGGTACTTTGACATCAACCATGAACACGGCCCAAGAAAAAGAGAAAGTGACTTCCAAGACTGGCAACACTGTGCAAAAAAGGAGCAGTACTGAAAAACTTGTAGGCCTACTATTTGTTTTTACTCCACATTTGGAAAAATGTTAAAAGTAAATAAGATTGCTGTATTGTTCATTGATGACTGTTGAGTGCGTTTAAAATGTTGACCTTTCAACGTTGCAATTTTCTTCTTTTTAAAAATAAAAGTTTTAAAACTATACTAAAAGTATGTTGCTTTCCATTTCCTTTGCCATAACATAACAAAAGTATATTTTTAATGATTTAATGACATATATAAGTAGAGTATAAAAAGCTGTATAAATGCAGTTAATAGCTGTAGATAAACAGTATAATACTGTACAAGTACATAATATTACAGCAGGATACTGTATTTAGTAATTACAGTACTATACTGTAAATGTTGTTTACAGAAGTAGTACTGTAAAAATACAGTAAGTGGCTGGCAACCCAGCTGCCAGTATTTTACTGTAAATTTACAGCGAAAAGTTTTACAGTGAACTTATTTTTCCCTTAACATGATACATTTTCTCAGTTTAAACATTTGATATGTCATCTATGTTGTATTCTGAATAAAATATTGAAATTTGAAACTTCCACATCATTGCATTCTGTTTTTATTCAAAATTTGTACAGTGTCCCAACTTTTTTGGAATCGGGTTTGTATATGACAACTGCTCTCACTGGTTCAGCGTCAGCGCAGACGCAGATTCAAATGTTCCGGTGTGATTTTGTCAAAAGTTTAACAGACATAGGCGAATTGTTGTCATTTAGGAATGAGATCGCGTGGGTGTTTGAATCGAGATCTCTCTCTGATAATGATCAATTGTGCAGCTCTACTTCAGACAAAATTGTTATAAAAGCAGTATTCTTGTTTTATGAAAACTGTATCACTTGAAGTATAATCGAGCAGTTTGACCTGATTTCTGCCCTTTTGTCCATGAGCTCTGTGTGTTTTGTCCTAGCCACTTCAGAACAGCTGTATGAAGGTCACAGAAATCAGGAATGAGTCTTTCCTCTGTGCCTAAAAATCCCTTCCAGCCTCAATGCTCTAACCGGATCAGCGCCACTCCCCCTCCGGCCCTCCTACAGTCTGGTCTGATAGAGCCTGGATCCCTGGATAGTGGGCAGCGGCACTATCTCCAAAGCACACAGCTACCCGAGGGCTCACGGGTACGGAAGACCTCTTTGGCCAGCACAGAAGGATTTAGACACACCCACGTACACACACACACACACACACACACACACACACACACACACACACACACACACACACACACACACACACACACACACACACACACACACACACACACACACACACACCTTACTGATCAGCCCTGACCGTGAAACATAAACCGGCTCAAACACCCGCTCTTTTACACAAACACTCCAATTTTCACCAATAAAACACATAATAGCTTTAAGCACCACTCTATCCACAATGGCCAAGAGAAACATTAACATGCTAATTATTTCAAACCCATAATCAGATTATAACTGCAAGTGCTTTACCCTCCTCTAAACTGCCTTGATATGACTCCTTATCTAATCATTGCTCCTCAACAATGCATCATTTTGCAAAAATATGCACATAACAATCATCAGTCTTAAATATCGAGGAGCTCCGGCAGTTACGGAGTCAACAAGCATGGAGACTTTCAAAGGCTCTGGTCACGTTTTCATAAACCACACGAATATGGATTCTGAGAAACACGCAAAGCAGTTTTGCAGAAAATCAGTACTGATGCATTTAACTCAGTGTGCAGCTCGTTCTCATTTGATTTTCTTCACGTAAAGCTGTGACTTTACAGAGCAGTTGATAACCTTAAATGGTAGAAAATGAAAACAATATGTTTTACAGGACATGTAAGAAAAACACAGCAGATATTAGTGATTTCTGCTGGTGAAAGGGCTTTTGTGTTTGAGCTCCACAGGCATCAGGAGCTGAACATTATTGCTATTGCTAGACTTTCATCACGTATATCTACTTGCCTACAGCACTAAAACACTAGAATCTGTGAGAAATGTCTTGATATAACAGCTAATATGCACAACAGTTTGCAAAATCAACCATAATTGTCAATGAATCCAACTTGAATGAAGTTAATTCCTAGTAAATCGTGCAATTTCTTCTTGTTGCTGACATTAACTGTGTTAAATGTCAGTTAACTTGACCAACCATGTCACATAAGGTACAAATGGAAAAAGGAAAGCAGCAATTTGTCTATATGTCTATGAAACTCAGATGTGAAGGCCAGCCTTGCCCTTGTTTCTCAGAAATGTAACATTATGACAGTAAAAAGCTCCATTAGTGGGCGCAAACATTTAAAGGATTAGTCCACTTTTAAATAAACTTTTCTTGATAATTTACTCACCCCCATGTCATCCAAGATGTTCATGTCTTTCTTTCTTCAGTCAAAAAGAAATTAAAGTTTTTGTTGAAAACATTCCAGGATTATTCTCCTCATAGTGGACTTCAATGGGCACCAAACAGTTGAAGGTCAAAATTAGTTTCAGTGCAGCTTCAAATCGTTCTACACGATCCCAGATGAGAAATAAGGGTCTTATTTAGAGAAACCATTGCTCATTTTCTGAAAAAAATTGCTGCTAAAAACACTGCTAAGTGTATTACTGCCCTCGATAGGGCAAAGTTTGAACTAATTTTTATATGCAATATGCTAGCTAATAGTATATAACAATTAGTTCAAACTTTGGCCTGTGGAGGGCAGTAATACACTTAGCAGCATCTACACTGCAGGAATTCAAATAGAGGAGAAGAAGAAGAGAGCTAGTTCAACATGAGCATTTAAGGTTAAAACTTTTATAATTTTCAATTTTTTTCAGAAAATGAGCGATGGTTTCACTAGATAAGACCCTTATTTCTCATCTGGGAGCGTGTTGAACAATTTGAAGCTGCAGTGAAACTAATTTTGACCTTCAACTGTTTGGTGCCCATTGAAGTCTACTAGAAGGAGAATAATCCTGGAATGTTTTCATCAAAAACTTTAATTTCTTTTCGACTGAAGAAAGAAAGACATGGACATCTTGGATGAAATGGGGGTGAGTAAATTATCAGGAAAAGTTTATTTAAAAGTGGACTAATCCTTTAAGAAACAGTCTTAAAGCCCACACCAAGAACGCTAACTATAAAGATAACGATAAAAATATAGTTCTAAAAATCGTTCAGAACATAAAAGAATAGCAGAGTCCACACCACATCTATAACAATTTAGAGAAACAATATCGTTGGGATCACTTTCAGAATGTTTTTTTTTTTTTTTCAGCTGTTGAACGATAAAACACTGTCAGCCAATCAGAATTCATTCTTATTTAAGGCCTTGCGCATTTAAAATGGCAGACGACATTGCGGAGAAGTTAATCGCAGAAGTCCAGAAAAAGCCACCACTGTTTGACAAGTCTAACCCCATTTTCAAGGATACTTTAAAGAAAATGCATTGATTTTATTCCACTATCTTGGAATTAAATTCACTGTTAGATTAGATCGATTACACTAGCTATTCACTCGAACCATATAACTATATTTGCGTCCACACCAGCAAACAATAATGGTCTGTTTATTCTAAGCTCACATGCTGCAGTTTCAAAGTGTGTACATGTTTTTGCTGTTCTTGTTGCATTTACAGGCTTTAACCAGCAGATGTCCTCAGCATGCTATGTTTCGAGTGAATAGCTAGAGTACCGGTAATCGATATATCGTTAATACTACTCACCATTTTTTCCCCAGCTTTTCCCATGTATCCATTTTAAGTATCCTTGAATAGGAGGTTTGACTTGTCAAACTGTGGTGGCTTGTTCTGGACCTCGGCGATTAACTTCTCCGCAATGTCGTCATCCATTTTAAATGCACAAGCCCTTAAATTAGAATAGAATCTAATTGGCTGTCATCATCAAAGATATGATATATGATATATCTTTGGCTGTCATCAAAGATATAATTTCTCTATAACGTTATCATTACAGCTGTGGTGTGGACTCTGCTATTCTTTTATATTTAGAACAATTTTTAGAACTATATCTTTATCTTTATTGATGTTAGTGTGAACGGCCTTTAGCTACATCATGTATTGAGCTTGAAGTGCTTGTTTGCTCACACTTGTAGTTCATTAAAGATACAATTTGTATTTGATATTTCCACTTAAACACTGGGAATAGATTCAGTTGTACTCTAATAGTATTAACTGAAACTGTGAATAGTATTAACTGCTGCCCTCAATGTGTCTCAGTAATACAGTAATAGCTGGCAACGCTACATCATGGTTGTTGTGCTCTTAGGGTCTGGCATCCCATAAAAGTATTTTTAAAGGCCTTGTCTGGTGGCATTGGAAGCATCACCTCCATGCTTTATGATTAAATTACAAAAGTGAGCAAAATGTGAGCGAAAACGTGTCAGCTCTGCATTGAAGTTCATGCCAAAATCCTTGATGTGGATGTACTGACCAGGCAGAGCTCCAACTTCACTGAGCAACAGCCTCAGAAACACACTGATCTCGGTGAAATTTTAATGTGAGGTCAGCTGGTATTATTAACACTTCTCTCTGTCTATCATTCCTAAATGAAAATGAATACACTATAAGGCATAAAGAAAAAATGATGGCAGCAATTTGCATGGGTTTTTTAGTTGAATTTATCTACTTCAATTTTCTACAAAAAAAATATTCACACATGCACCAAGCACAAAACCATAATCTACTCTGCAAACTGTGGGATGAATGCTTTCATGATGCAAATTCAAAGATGAGCGCTTTCAGTGTATTCGTTGATTATAATGGGAGTGATTCACTTTTTGATGTGTAAAGCTCTGCTAGTGTCTGGAGTAACTATATGTTTACGGTTGCCAAGCAACACTGCAACTGGCTGCATTAATACAGAATTAGACAGTGTGCAGTTTCCACAGCTAATTTTACAACAGCATCAAACGTGGCTCATCCAATTATATTTATAACCTATACTTTTTTTTTTTTTTACACAAGTGTTACATAAAATGAAACTGTTTCTGCACTTCAGCCAGACTTATTCAGTTTGTTAGTATCCAAGTTCCAATAAAAAAGTTAATAATAAAGAAACAACCTTTCATTTGTTTAATTTACTGAATTATTAAAAATAGGAACTACTACAATACCTGATTATGTAAAATAAAATACATTTTGGGTTGAAACTTGTGTAGCTCTAACTATAGCTCAAAATTGCTCTAGGCTATGCCATATTAATGTTGTAAAAAATATGCAATATATATATATATAAAACAATCTTTTTAATAATAATTACTTTCTTGACTTAAATTTGATACTACATCGCTTAATAACTGTGATAACATACATTTGATATATAAAAAATACCTAAAAAATTGTTTCAAATATTCAGATTATTCTAAATATTGCTAATTTTTATTAAAAGGATGGCCAGACTTTAGATTAGGGTCCAATTCTCAATATTAACTATGAATTTTGCCTCAAACTCCTAATTACTTCTTATTAATAGTTAGTAAGGTAGTTGTTAAGTTTAGGTATTGGGTAGGATTAAGGGATGTAGAATAAGGTCATGCAGAATAAGGTGTTAATATGTGCTTTATAAGTATTAATAAACAGCTAATATCCTAGTAATATGCATGCTAATAAGCAAGTAATAGTGAGAATTGGACCCTAAACTAAAGTGTTAGTGAAAGGAGAACAGATAGAATGTAGCAAGGTGAACAAAACTGAACCACAAAACCATGCATTTCAGTAAAGGCCTTTAATTTGAACTCAAAACATGCACTAAAATGGCCTGCTATGCTTTGTTCATTTGTTTAAATCAGAGCTTAGCACAATAGAAAGGCTGCCTCAAAAGCGGTTTCAGAAAAGTTGCCAGAACTGGTAATAATAAATTAAACAAATATTATTTTCCTCATAGTGAATGCATGTCTCTAATGCTGCAATAAAATGGCAAGGTCATGGTATTGGAAATAATTGCAGAGTTACTGAATTACATAGTGTTGCCAATTTTGCTGTATTGTTTTGGCTCTGGGTTTACATGTACTGTATCTTAGTGAGATGTTAATTGAGTAGCACAGGCAAGGACCCTGATGTCACATTTTGATGCTGTGAGCCGAAAAGCACAGCGACAATCCGGTACGCCTACAAGACCTTTTACACTCCACTGTCTTTCTCGCTCCCCCTACATTCCTTCTCTCTGTCAAACTCTGTGTGCTTTGATCTCTTGCAAAAATCTACCGTTCACCATTTTCATGACACACACTGGAGCTCAAACCATAGAGGAAAAGCCTGCAGACAACAAAACAGCATGAAACCAGCTGCAAGCCAGTGGATGACTGGAAATATCAGAGATACAACTGAGAAAAACAAGCAGACAATAAATCAATTTACTTTAAGAAGCTGTAGAGAGCATGTTGCAATCATGCGAGCGCTGCTCTACATCAAATTTCATACAGAGCTAGTCAACTGAATCTACAGTGTCATGGCAAAATAAATCACATTTTACATGAAAAGTGAGCTTGCAGTCTGAATTGAATGCAAAGACAACACACCTTCGTTTGCATGTAAAAACATACAAAGTGTTTAGATGAATCAGATTAATGAAAAAAATGACACTTATGACCTGGATCTTTTAATGAATCACTCAAAAAAGATTCAGAAAATCAGCCTACTGAATCCATCACTGAATTTACTCACTGAATCCATATAGTGCTCAGCGTAAATGAGTGCACCCCCTTTGAAAAGTAACATTTTAAACAATATCTCAATAAACACAAAAACAATTTCCAAAAGGTTGACAAGACTAAGTTTAATATAACATATGTTTAACTTATAACATGAAAGTAAGGTTAATAATACAACTTAGAGAACAAAATGTTCAGTTTTACTCAAATTAGGGTGATGCAAAAATGAGTACACCCCAAAACAAAAACTACTACATCTAGTACTTTCTATGGCCTCCATGATTTTTAATGACAGCACCAAGTCTTCTAGGCATGGAATGAACAAGTTGGCGACATTTTGCAACATCTATCTTTTTCCATTCTTCAAGAATGACCTTATTTAGAGACTGGATGCTGGATGGAGAGTGATGCTCAACTTGTCTCTTCAGAATTTCCCATAGGTGTTCGATTGGGTTCAGATCAGGAGACAATAAATCACCTGTTCTTCTTCAGAAATCCAACAGTGGCCTTAGATTAGTGTTTAGGATCATTGTAATGTTGGAAAAAGTGCACAACGACCAAGGGGATGGATTGATGGTAGCATCTTCTCTTTCAGTATAGAGCAGTACGTCTGTGAATTCATGAAATGCAGCTCCCCGACACAAGCAGCACACATGCAGCCCCACATAAGGATACTGCCACCACCATGTTTCACTGTAGGCACCATGCATTTTTCTTTGTATTCCTCACCTTTGTGACGCCATACAGTTTTGAAGCCATCAGTTCCAAAACCATTTATCTTGGTCTCATCACTCCAGAGTCCCAGTAGTCTTTGTCAGCATGGGCCCTGGCAAACTCTTGGCGGGCTTTTTAGTGCCTGTGATTTAGGAGAGGCTTCTTTCATGTACGGCACCCATGCATGTCATTCCTCTGCAATGTACGACGTGTTGTGTCATGGGAAATAGTCACCCCAGTTTGGCTTTCTACTTCTTTAGATAACGGCAGTGAACTTGCATGCCGATTTTCTTCAACCCTTCTCATCAGAAGACGCTCCTGTCAAGGTGTTAACTTTCATGGACGACCTGGACGTCTCTGTGAGATGGTTGCATTTCCATCTTTTTAAAATTTTTGTACCACTTTTGCTACAGTATTCTGACTGATAAGTAAAGCTTTGCTGATCTTCTTGTAGCCTTCAGCTTTCTGGTGTAAAGAAGTTATTTTCTTTGTCTTCCATGTGGTGCCATTGCTGACAGCATGAAATTGGAAGGGGATTTAACACCCTTTTATAGTCAACTGTCTGCTGGACACCTGTTTAATGAATAATTATACTCACCTGTGGTTGAATTCTTGTTAAATTAGACATTTGTAGTCTAAAATTTAGCTTTGCTCCATAGACTTTCGGTGGGGTGTATTCATTTTTGCATCACCCTAATTTGAGTAAAACTGGAAATTTTGTTCTCTAAGTTATATTATTAACCTTACTTTCATCTTATAAGTTAAACATATTTTATATTAAACTTAGTCTTGTCAACATTTTGGAAATTGTTTTTGTGTTCATTGAGATATTGTTTAAAATGTTACTTTTCAAATGGGGTGCACTCATTTATGTTGAGCACTTTATTAATCTGATTCACTGAACCCCACATTATTTACTTTCTGTCTCGTTAAAATCAAATCATTAAACTATTTTGTGTAGTTATGTATGTATATGTATATATGTGTGTATATATATATATATAAAATTATTTTACATTTATATTTAATGAAAAATAAAACATAAAAACATTAAAACTGCAGGATAATATATATATTCATCACAGATAAGACACAGAACGATCTGGGAAGGAATCCAATACAAAATTTAACGTAACACTTAAATTTTTCATTGAGAAAGAAAGAACTTCATTTCATCACTATGTTCACCTTCCAGCCATTTACAAGACCCATTAGTCCTAAAATTCCTAAAATACCACTCTGCCTCCTCCGCCAATGGCCCTCTCAGAAGCTGAATCCAGGAAAAGTACTTTTCTGCATCAGCGAGATGCTAAGTCCACCGGAAAAGGTATTAGAGCCACAGCCAGCCGGCCATGAATCCACTAACCCCACTAGTGGAGTGGATCATTAACCCTGAGTCCCAGGATGCACTGAAAAATCCCCATCAGTTTAATAGGATTCTATCAGGGTTAAAGAGAGAATCAAGCTGCTGTTCGTAATTGTTTTAAATCCAGACTAAAGATCTGGAGTTGTTAAATCAGACTTCAGGACCACCTACAGCGTGTTAGCTGACTCAATGTTTCAGCATTTCAGATCAAAATGTATACGTTGACTTTTTAAGGAAAGACAAATAGAACACGTGAAGGAGGAGAAACGTATACTCACCTGATCGATTGTTAGGTGAGGTCCGGACTGGGGATACTGACGGAGTGCGTGAGGATGAGTACGGTCTCTGTCTATCTCTCTCTATTGTTGAGGCAGAACCAACAAAGTGATACTGCGAGTAGCCATCCTAGAAAATAAAGAAAGAGACAGAGAAAAAAATCTACAATAATGCATGTATTTATTTTAGGGTTCACAACATGCTTTCTTCAGGATCTATGTATGCTACATTAGCTCACTGTTATTCTGTCAGTTTAGTTTAAGGCCTCCTAGTGTGGAGTCATTACAAAAATCAATGACCGGATGGAGGTACAGAAATCAATGGACGGAAGATCTGGAGTCAGTGGCTGTGGAGAAAGCCTGTTTGATGTGTGACTAAAGCAACCTGAAAGGCAGATGGAGCAGATAAAATAAAGCCATTGGCCACTGGCTCGACGACACGTCACTGTGAACATGAATCAGTGGGTCTAGCTGAATGTGCTGAGAGCATATGGTCATGTTTTACATTAATTAATAGAACAACAGACAAGACAATCAAAACATTGAAGTTTGATAGGTTTCAAAGTATGAAGCAAAAAGAGTCAAAAAGTCTTGGGCACTTTGTGGTGGTCAAACTTTGGAACATATTTATTGTAGTTTGTTCATCAGATGCCTCCAAACAAATCAGCTGTTCATCATGGCTGCTTCTCTCAGATCTCTACAAATTATTCCTTCACAACGTACACTTGGTTATTGTGATTGTGATGCATTGCCAGCTAAATTTTTTATATATATGGTTTTACGAGCACAAACACCTAGCGTATGCACAGAAAACCAGCTGTCAGCGCGTGTACTAAACTGAATTATCTGTAGCGTCTTGTTGCGTTTAAAGTGTCAAAACACTCTAGGTTCACATAAACAGGCTTTGTCCTAAGTGAAAGTATCTGGGAAAGAAATCGTGTATGTTTATCAGTATATTGGATCCATGCATTACTGTAATTTTTAAAGTGACAGCCTAATAAAACAATCAGTAGAATCAGTTTTACGTTTTACATCAGAATACATTTTATTCATACAGTGAAGAATATGCAGTTTTATTTTTTCATTTGATTATTCAATTTCTTACTCGAATGTTGCTTTTAGGTATACCTTCTGTACATGGAAAATTTAAAGCAGTTTATTTAATTTGCATCTTTTATTGTATTTGTCCTTGTTTTTTTTTTTTTTTTCTATTCCGATGTTATCATTGCCTTCTGCAATAAAAAAAAAAAAAAAACATGATTCAAGGAAATCAATTCAAAATAAATGTTATTTACAAAGATGGATGTGTGATATAGTTCAAGAATACGAATGTAATATTGCATTTTTGTGCAAAAGATAAACAAACTTTTGCAGCAATATCGTTTTACAAAATAACAATTAATAATTTTTACAAATAAATTTCTTGGTTAGTGAGGCACACACAATGTAAGTGAATGGGATCCAATTTTGAAGGCCATAGGGTCAAGCCATCAAACACTGAACTGGGCTAGATCCAAAAAGCAACAGTATGAATATCGCGTCTTTTCCACGTGCAAGTCAGTTATTTCAAATGTAGGTGTGCGGCAGACGCACTCATGGGGCCCTATAATACACCCGGCGCAATACAAGGCGCAGCGCAAGTGTGTTTGCTAGTTTGCGTCCGGCGCTGTTTGCGTTTTCCCGTTTAGCGACACGTCCTTAAATTAGTAAATGCATTTGCGCCAGTTAGTGCGCCCATGGGCGTGCTGGTCTAAAAAAGAGGTGTGTTCAGGCGCATTGCTATTTTAAGGAGCTGAAAATAGACTGCGCCATAGACCAACTCAAACCTGGTCTAAAGTCTGAAGTCAATGGCGCAATATTTTTTGTTAGAGCGCGTTGGTAGAAACTGCGCCTCTGGGCATATATATATATATATAAAAATGTAATGATGAATAGTCATTGCGTGTATTAGAATTAGGCTACCTATTTTCAATTCAGCCTATTACTACTTATAATGATGAACGAAATTAGCTAATTAATTGAACAATCGTGTCAATACACACACATATATATTAACCGACTCATCGCGCGGAGCTATTTGAAAGCCTGCATTTGCAAGCCCGCTTTAACTTCGCGCACGAGCAGATCGGTTTCTTCGCTTGAAAAGCGTTCAGCTTTTCCACCAACAAATTCCGCCATGTAAATAGCAATCCGCCATGGGGCGAGCGCATCTCGCTCTTAAAGGGAATGGGAGATGACACTCTGATTGGGTTTATTGAACATTACGCCCATTACTCATTTCACGAGTTCACACTTACAAATAAAACATCATTAAGAGAATAGGGACAACCCATTTCAAAAATGCGCCCCGGCGCACGGACCGTTTTCCGTCGTTAAAATAGCAAAAGTGGATTTGGACACGCCCTGAGTGCACCTGCGCCGTGTGCTTTACACTTTGTGTTTAGATCGTTAAAATAGGGCCCTTAGTGGAAGCGGCGCAATCGTGATGCGCATGTGGTGCGTTTTCCAGGCGCATCGACTTTTCAGAATGCCACAAACGCATCGCAAGTCATGTGACAAGAACCAACCGATCAGCTTCGGCCTTTCCATAACAAAACATCGAAAGCTCAGCCAAACAGCTGATCATAGCTGTACAGGGTGTTTTTTATATATCATCTCCATAAATATATCTAGTAGTAAAGCTAATGCAAGGGCTAGAAATCAATTTATCCTTTGCTGAAACTTCCTACTCCTCGTCACTGGTGTCAAAAGTATTCGCATTCAATACTCAAGTAGAAGTATAGATACTAGGGTTTAAAAATACTTCTGTAGAAGTTGAAGTATCAACTCAAGCTTTTTACTCATGTAAAAGTGTAAAAGTACTGGTTTCAAAACTACTTAAAGTATAAAAGTAAAAGTAATGTAAGGAAAAAAATGCCATTAAGGACAAAAGCTTAGGCCGCGCCACAGGGGTCTATTGTGCACTCCACCTCCTCAAAATGTTATCAATAACCTTTATTGGAACGTAAATGTACATCCAAGCTTAACTGCAGGAATCTGTGAGGGCAACGGACAAGAAAAATGCGGATTGTTTTGGTGTACCCAGGGCAGGCTTAGTAACAATCAGGGCTTGACATTAACACCCGCCAACCCGCCAAATGCGGGTAGTTTTCAGCTGTTTCAGTTCACACCGCACCGACAAACACCAACAAACTTGTCTGATGGAGTTTGTTGGATAACCCTGTTGGCATTGGTTGGAGTCTGTTTTTACCAGACTGAACATGTTTAATCGGCGTTTGTTTGGTCATCTGAGCATCCAACAAACGGCGACAATCGTGGCCGCCATATTAAAGGGTCGTTCCAAACCGAAGTGTTCAAAACTGGCCACTTTAACGGGCCCTTCAGAATGAAGGATTTCAAAGGGTACAACTGATGGACACTTCGGACCCCCATAATCCTTTGCACAGGGAAGTTGTTTGTCATCAAAGAATGGGTACAGGAGGCTCGGAGTTCGATTTTACCCATAAATGAATGTATAGTATTTTTCTATACTACTGTAATATTTATACGAGTTAGATTTAGTACATTATTATGGTCAAAACGACACTGTACTTAAACAAAATACTTTACAGCTCCCTTTATCAGTCCATTCAAATGTTTCAAATACATAGACACAATATACATTATGGTGCAATAAACCAAAAATAAATAAATATATAGGCCTAAACTAACGTTAAACAAAGGGCGCAGCTTGTGCAATCTATCCTCCTTGACTGTCTCGTTAAGATGACGCAGAAGTGTGTAACGCAGGGCCTGACGTAATCTGACCTGGCCAATCTGACCTGGCCACGAACCATTGCCATGACGATGAGGCAAGTCCCCTGCAAAGACAGCTGTTTGATCGCACCTCACTCACACACAACAAAGCACTGGAAACGTGACATCGCAGCTTGTTCGTTATAAAAAATAAAATACAGTTTAAAAAAAAAAAAAAACATATAAAATGTACAGTAGTCCGTAGTGCAATCCGTGCCATTCAGCAAGAGCACTGCTCCACTTCACCGAAAGAGAGAGGTGTAACACCATGAGAGCAACGCAGGTTTACCTTCAGTTTCGTTTTAAATTAATTCGTTTTGGCTTGTTTAGCTACATGGTTGTATATGACTATGGGTCACATAAATAAAAAGGGTCGCGCTAAAAAAACCCGGTGTATACGGTCATTTATTCAAACGTCTCTCTACCGAACTACTTAACTTAATTTGCAGAGGACGAAGAAAAACCACCCGCTTGGTAGCCTAAATGAGCCAGTAGTGGAGAAATAATAACTTTTAATAAATAATCTTTTTTGAGTAACGACCCCCAACACTGTCGTCCTTGCTGGAGTGTGATGTGATTTGTGATTTGACGTGATTTGTCACATGTGCAGGTGGGCTGGATTGTGTACAACCCAATAGGGTGTCAGAATTGTATATGTTTATTCTCATCCAACCACAATCACATTCATTCTATCCAGATGGCGCGATTTATCTGGATAGTTGTTTTTTTGTTTTGTTTTTTCAAGCCGGAATGAAAACAAGCTGAAATGAAATAGGAGTAACGAGGCTATTTTTAAAATGTAAGGAGTAGAAAGTACAGATAATTGCGTGAAAATGTAAGGAGTAGAAGTAAAAAGTCGTCTGAAAAATAATTACTCCAATAAAGTATAGATACCCGAAATTTCTACTTAAGTAAGGTAACGAAGTATTTGTACTTCGTTACTTGACACCTCTGCTCCTCGTGGAGAGCGCAGTTCATGGTTGCATAGCAACGACAGACGCCACGGAAGCATAAGCACTTTGGAAAGAAGGAGAAAGCAGTGCAGCCGCGCTTTCCACACGTTTTTAGACACGATATGTGAATGGCCCCTAAGTGGACCATAAAAGGATCTGAGTCCTCTTTCAGGGACAGGGACAGTGTGAACGTAAATATAATTGGGTCCTTTTTCACTTGGTTCACCTCTTGGTCCACTTAAAGGTAAAGGTAAAGTTTGGTTCTTTTAAAGAGGACTCAAGTGTTATATGTATATATATAAAACAGCCTAAACAAAATCAATCGGCAGACAACTGCAGAAATGGTGCAAATTTTGTGCATTTCTAGTTATAAAATATGACTGAACTCTTTAAAATTGGATTAAGGTGGCTGTATAAGATATTATGAGCATGTATGAGATTATAAGTTTTTTCTCACTGAATAAAAGATCAAATGATTCATACAGCTGATTCATGAGGACATGTACGTAAATGCAGAGCAGACAGCAAGAATAAAACCACCAAATAAGTAAAGCTAACAAATGAAACAATTTTATCCTATTACAAAAGTCTCAAAAGTCTCACAAGGTCTCAGAATGGGTCAATGAACAAGTTTTGCTATCTAAATGTAATATAGCTGTGCTAACAGGCTATGAGGAAACAAGGAGAATGACTGATAACTGCAGTCTACTGAACAAGTTTTTTTTAACAGGGACACAGAACACTACCCTTGACATCCCATTTGCCCCTCCGTGACATTCCTTTTGTTGGAAAGGTGAGGTAGAGATCAAAGAGTCTGTCCTTCTGACTTGTGCAGTTCAAAGCTGCCCCACTTTCCTAACATGGCAGAAACTTTGGCAGAAGAAGCCACCGCTCTCCAACTACTGTGCCTGTTGCAAATAATGACATTGGACAGGTATTTGAAGGCTCCAAGGGGCGTGAAGACAGGCACGAAACAGGGAAAAATGGTACTTGTCGCCTCCCGACTAAAGGCCTCTTCAGTAGGGGACTTTGTCATTTCCTTTTACTCACGCTGTTGTAAAGTATTACTTGAAATTTCAGGTTCCCACGAGAGGAAGAAATGAAAACGTATAACTTTATTCTTTATGATGATAGGTGGTTGGGGTGGCTGAGCAATAAAAAAATACCTGTAGGGATGGAAACTTCCTTTGAAGACATTCCCACCATTTGAAAACAATACATTCAAGGAAGACTGAGTTTCAATATGATTAAAGAATCTTACTGCATTCATTACATCCCATAACTCCTTTCTTTCTACTTTATCAGGACTAAGAGAATAATGTGCATTGGATTGATGGACTTTCGTGCTAAGGCAACTGCTTTCAAAGTGTAAAAAGGTTGAGCGATAAATGCACTTGGATAAATGCACGTCTTATAGGCCCGAAAACCTCAGTTAATTCAGTTAATTCCAGTTGAATGCACGAAGCATCATTGCAGGACTGATACTGACTCAGACCAAAACTGAAAAGACCAAGCAGACCATGCAAAGATGAGCCATTTATGGCAACCTTCCTACATGTGATTCCTCAATAATGCTGCTTAAGAGTCAGACAGAAAAAAAAAAAAAAACTTCTGGTGTGGAAATGTGCACTGAAGCAAGCCAATGGCAAGCGCTCATTATTATACTCCCAGAGGCGGATGGAGCCAGGAGCGTTGCTCTTGCTGCGTTGGCTCCCTTGGGTCGCTGAGGCAATTGACTACCATGATACTTCCTCGTGGAGAGCGTTGGGGAAGGATGACTGTGGAATTGCATCTCAGGAGGCTGCCAGGCTGAATGTAACACCTCTCAGCACAACATGAGTGAGGCTTCAGGCTCAAGATCAATGGCATAAGCAACTCCTCTCTTCTCTCAGGCTAGAACTTCACTTCATCTTAGTCCGACTCAACGTCATACTGAGTAAATCAAGCCAAGTGCTCCTGGCTTTCTCGCAAACACACACACCTTATTAGTAGATGGAGCTGGAACCGTCTGCACTTCTTCAAAGATCTCCAAGTAGATCAATTTCTGACTTTATATGAATTAAATGCATTTTATTATGCAAAATTATAAATATTCATGAATTATTGCCCAAAAAACTGGGACTGCAGTTTTTAAAAGTTGTTTAAAAAAATATTTATTGATCATCTGATCTTTTCCAGAGCATAAATGCAATGAACAAACTCCAAAAATATTTTTAAATAAATAATTTGAGCAAACAGTCACAATACCAATAAAATTTATAATATATATATATATATATATATATATATATATAAATATATATATATATATATATATATACACACACACACTTTTCCACAAATAAAAAAATGAGAGATTTACCAATGTAAATACTTGTGTCCCAGTGTGAATAACACTCTGGACAACTGAACTGTGAAACACTGTTAGTGTCGCTTGTGTAACAGTATATTGGATCCGTGCAACTGTTAAAGTGACAGCAGCCTAATATTCCTGCAGCGCTGCAGTCTGTGTTTTAATGTTAATCAAACAACAAAAGACTTTTTGTTTTGTTCAAAAGAAAATTTGTTCACTACTCTTGACTAAATATCATTATTAACTTTAGTAAAGATTAATAACTTATACAGTGAAGAATATGCAGTGTTATTTTACATTTGTATACCTAAAAACTACTATTAAACCTACCTAAAAAGCACTGTTAATTTCATGTTTCTTTTTTATTTTTTATATATATATATGCATTTATGTTGGCCTGCTGAACGTTAAATGGATCCAATCCATGTTCATTAGAAATTATTTGATGATGCAGCAGCAATAAAGTAGCTAGTAGCATGTGATTGTGAACTTTGCTAATTTAAAACATGATTAAAACAAAACACTATCTATTTTAATGACAAAACTTCAAAGAGCAGAGCAAGTGACAAATATCGGTATCAGTATTGGAATTGGACTAAACAAACAAACAAACAAACAAAAAAATAAATAAAATAATGTGTAAAAATTAAATGAACAGAACTCAATATATTATTAAATATGGAGTATATTATTAAACACTGTTAAACTACATAACACAATTTCCTCCCATACTGGCTAGAAGCTTCTTGGGCACAAGGCCATTGTTCACAGCCTTGGGAGGTGTCTGGCTTCCCAAACCTCTCGTTTCCGCTTTCCTCCCCTCTTGTGTTCCCTTTTCTCTCTCAGCTTCATCCGTCACACCACCCAAAACACAAAGAATCGCGCCTCAGGTGGCTCGACTCATCCAATTGACACCTTTCATTTCAGCGGAGGGAGAGAAAGACACATCCACGTGGAACAACTGTCATTATGCACTCATGAGATGAGAGACGGGGCTCTGCAAATGTTAATAATAGCAATCTCTTTCTTGCTGCCCTTTGCTTAATACCATCCCTGGTGACATTTCCAGGGCTCAGCTGGGTTGGAGGGAACAGGTTAGGTTGCGGGTGGTTTTAAAAATCTTTGCAAAACCAGCCTCGAGGTGGCTGAAAAGAGTGCGAGAAGGCTCCATCCCTCCAAAATCAATGTGGGAACTGTATATAATAAGCAATACTGTAGATTAATGACCTCTCTGATGATGCATTTATAGCTCCGGCTGTCCTCCACGCCCTTGACCTTGTCACTTTATCTGCGTCAGCTAAAGCAGTAGTTCGATAATCTGCCTCAAGGCGGCATGCGAACACAACGCTGCTGAAACTGTGAGTGCTGTGGTCTTTTGTTCGATATTATTTATAGATATTTAGTCAGCTAGCATAATGGGAATCGGCGTTCTAATATTACTCTCTTTCATTATAATCTACGCATGCTACCTTTTCGTCAAACCCTCTAAATATTTAAAAAAAAGACAGAAAGGGTAATTAATAGTATGTGCACATGAAATTAGAGCTCGTAATTCGACATTAGTTTCGATGGCGGCGAGCTCAGCGGGGTAAACTCGCAAACATCCATAATTACATATCATTATAGACATTTTCAAACAGGCACTGTGAATTAGCCCAGCGCTTCGCTCTCTCTCCAACGCAGTTTGGGGAAAGGACGCCTCTATTCCTGCAGACACACTTCTAAACTCATCTCGATGGTGCAGGCAGTCAGCTCGTGGCCTTTTCTCATCTCTAAAGGTCAGTGTGGTATCCGTCGCCGTCTCCGTGGGCTGTAATTCTTCAGCACCTACTCTTCAGAGCCGAGTTGGCAAAACGACACATTACAGAGCTCAGTCTGGGACATTCCTCACCATCCAGCGTCATATCTGTCAGGATGGAGATTGCTCAGCGAAGGGGAACGGTGTGTTCTCGCAGCCTAGGGGCTTCTAGCACTTGTTGGGGGACGGTGGTCTGTCACAACCCAAAGTTTCTGTTCTCATGCTCTTGCTAGTAGCAATCAAGTAGCAATCTAGCTACTTGTTAAAGGGTTAGTTCACCCAAAAATGAAAATGATTTCATTTATTACTCACCCTCATGTCGTTCCACACCCGTAAGACCTTCGTTCATCTTCGGAACACAAATTAAGATATTTTTAAAAATAAAATCCAATGGCTCAGTGAGGCCTGCATTGCCAGCAAGATCATTTCCATTTTCAGTGCCCAGAAAGCTAGTAAAGACATATATAAAAGTTCATGTGACTAGAGTGGTTGAAGAGTGGTGATGCCATCATTTGTTCATTCAAACTGACACGCGGAACGTGCAGTTAAACAAGAGGCGGGATTTATCGCACAAACCAATCATATCCAATCATAACCAATTACATCCAATCATAGCGCAATGGAGACTTTGCCTCCTCTCACGTGACTTTCCCCCATTCATTCTCAGTTACCCCCCACAAAACCCAACGCACGCTATAGGGGGTCTATTGGTTTTCTATGAGTGGAAAGGGAGGCATGACTCCTGCTGTAACTTTACCTGCGGGTGTCGCTGTTGGGCAGTGTTCCTTTAGAAATATGAGTGACTATTCTTTGTGGTTTTTTTTAGAAACACAAAAGTGTGACTATTCTATATGAGTGACTATTTTTGTGTATTCTTTAGAAATACGAGGCACGATTCTTTGTGTTTTGGGTGGTGTGACGGATGAAGCTGAGAGATAAAAGGAAACACAAGAGGGGAGGAAAGCGGAAACAAGAGGTTTGGGAAGCCAGACACCTCCCAAGGCTGTGTACAATGGCCTTGTGTCCAAGAATGTCGTAATTTTTAATGTCGTAATTTGTAATACTTGTGTTGTTTCATATGTAATATGGATTATTTTCTCATCCTATTTTTTTTTTTTTTTTTGAGGAGGCACTGCCTCCCTTGCCTCCTCGGAGGAAATGCCCCATATTATACACATATTTAAAAACTTACCTACAGTACCAGATACATTTTTTTATATAAAATAAATAAATAAACCCCCAAATGTTAGCTAAAAGGTTAGCTAAAAAAGGTTTGGTTTAGTATTTAAACAATAAGTCTGTTTGATTAGTCTGCTGTTAATTGCTGTTGCACAGAAATATGGGAACATTCATACAAGGTCTCTTCACGTCAATCTATTTGCAATTTTATTCAGACCATACAATATGTTCTAAATGCAGTCAGCGCTAGTCAAGGCCAAAGTTTGCCTCAATAATCTGTGAGAGACATGTCTGAAAAGATCCACACAATAGTAAGTGCAACAAGCACTTATTGAATGGAAATATCTCTTTAGCCTGGCCGCTACTGCTCAATAGAGCATTCTTTGCTAGTCACTGCGGATTAATGTTTGCAGTCGGCTACAAGGTGTCGTGCTGAATAAACAGTGGGTCGCACATCTTTTTCTGGGAGGAGGGGTACAAAAAACGCTTTTCCAGTTTTTTTCATTCTAAACTATTTTCTCTAAAAGTTCAAACACAATTGTGTGGGAGATCAGTTAGCATGCTAAATGAATTCCTCAGGTTGGGATGGATGAAGTGGGACACAGCTGTCGTGAGTGGAAGCAGGTCCCCTACCTTCTTATAAAGGCTCCGGAGATCTCTGTACTGCCACATGCTACTGAGAACCTGAGATGCTGCCTTTACCACTTTAGGCGAGTGTCTGTGAGAGAGCGAGAGAAAAGAAAACAGGCAAGTAGAGTCAAGTATGATTTAACAGTAATAAACCGACATATGGTTTCAACAGTCATTCATTTTTTCAAAGTATGTCTGTTGTCAGCATGCAGATGATAACAGACACCGAAAATAAAGCCATTTGATAAAAATAAATATTTATTTTAAAATTGTACATTTATTTATCAATTAAATACATAAAATGTTTAATATTAAATAATATAACTTGTACTGTTATTTAATTATTTATTAAACTTCTGTAATTATTAAAATATATTAAAATAAATTATTAAACAACACAACAATTATAAATTTAAAAAAATAATCAATTTATTTAAAAATAATAAAATAAAATAAAAAATGTATTTAGACACTCTTTCTACTTATAAAATACACTACTGTTCAATAACATTTTTTAAGGAAATGTATTTATTTTTATTTACTTCTATTCATGAAAGAACCTAAAAAAATAAAAGTATTCTGCTTTTCAACACTGATAATAATAAAATGTTACTTGAGCAGCAAATCAAGACACTGAAGACTGGAGTAATGATTCACAGGAATAAATAACATTTTAAAATACAGTATATTCAAACAGAAAACAGATCTTTTAAACTGTAATTTTACAATATTACTGTATTTTTGATCAAATAAATGCTGCCTTGTTGAGTATAGGAGACTTCTTTCAAAAACATTAAAAAATCTTACCAACCTCCAACTTTTGAACTGTAGCGTACTATTGATGTTTTAATGAATGACATTATAGAAAGATAATTCTTTGGATAAATTGTGTGTTGCATGAACCGAATACAGAGTCAAACTCAAATCTCTAATATATCTAGATTAGCACAACAGTGACACATTTAAAACAACACATTTTCAAGCAAACGGAATGCAAAATGTTTACAAAAAAGCCAAACTTTAAGATTTCACACAAGATCAAAATGACAATACCAAAACATAACATAACAGAAGAAAGTAAAAAAATCCAATCCTGGCACATTGTTGCTCAGATGAATGTGTTTTCTCTGCTTTCTGTGCAAACATCTCACACGAACAGCAGCTTTTGTTATGATTAACAATGCACCACAAACAAAAGAAACAATCTCTTGGTTCTCAAAAATGACACAAATTGTTTGACTTCAGCCGATTTGATAGAACAGCTGTGCCTTTTGTCTTTCGCCGAGCTGAGTCAATCCATTTCAGCTCAAAGGACACAATGGAACAATTTACAATTGCCACTTGAAATGAAGTTAGAAGAAAATCTTTGCCGTGCTTGAGTGAACATGGCTTTAATAGAGGAAATGAATGCCGCTCATCCTTCATCATTTTCTCTCATAAATGACAAAATGCATTCTTAGAGGTGAAGCTGTACGTTTGATTTGTCTCTCCCCTCATCTTTCAACATGGATTTTAACATGCTCAAAGCTTCTTCAGTTGAGTCAGGCCCTTTCTCAAATTAAACTTCTCATTTCGGTGATGTAATACTATAAAGACTTCAGGTTGACTGTGAATTCTCCATCAGTGTGGGTTCAGAGAAGGAAACTACATAGTTAGTTACATAGTTATTGAAAAGTAGTTTGTCAGATGCGTAGTATGTCTGCATATATACACTGATGAGCCAAAACATTATGACCAGTCACAGGTGAACCGTTGATCATCTCCTAACAAGGCTACAAATTAAGGTCTGGGTAGATTAGATGCTAAGCAAACAACCAGTTCTCGTAATCAACGTGTTGGATGCAGGAGGAATGGGCAGGAATAAGGATCTGAGCGACTTTGACAAAGGCCAAATTGTTATGGCAAGGCGACTGGGTCAGAGTATTTCTGAAATGGCAAAGCTAGTGTATTGAGTGTACTGAGAATTTACCAACAGCACTCTGCTGTGTATGGGGCTGTGTAGACGCAGACCAATCAGAGTGCCTATGACCCCTGTCCACCGTCGACAGTGCCTACAATGGGCAAGTGCGAGTAGGAACAGGAACTTGGACCAGTGGAAGAAGGTCACCTGGTCCGATGAATCCCATTTTCTTTTACATAATGTTGACAGTTTTGTACTTGTTTGTCGTTTGCACCAGAATGCACTTTGGGATGACGATAAGCCGATGGAGGGATTGTGATACTCTGGGCAATGTTCTGCTGGGTCCGACCATTCATGTGGACATAAATTTGACACCTACTGTACCTAAACATTGTTGTAGACCAGGTACACCCCATCATGACAATGATAGTCTCGCGTAGCCAGACCTTCAAACTGACAGCAGAAGGTCTGGACTCTATGGCAGCTTTCATTGGCCAAGAGGACGTTTGACTGACATGTAACTCAACCAATCACAGTTTTGTTCCGCGTCATTTTTAAAGGCATGAAAGGTAAAGTCGATGTCCCTACAATAACAGACCGGTCCTGGTAAGCGTTCATTTTCACAGTTGTAAACACGACAATGTTCTTCTTCCAAGAGGGAGGTTGGCGTCACGGCATTTGTTTCCAGGTGGACCATTATGTGACACAAACATCTCCCGGACATCCTGTAGAATTCAACCAACCAGATGAATACTTTGAAAATCCTGAAGTGTTTCCAGTTAAGTGTGCTATATGCATCAGACGTTCAGCCAACTGTCTGTGGACGTGATGTCTGAGGCTGAGACTATGAAAATAGTTATCCCTGGTGGCATTGGCCTCTTTCAGCACACTGCACACATTGTTCAGGAATGGTGCGAGGAACATGATGAAGAGTTCAAGGTGTTACTCTGGCCTCCAAATTCCCCAGATCTCAATCCAATTGAGCATATGTGGGATGTGCTGGACCAACAAGTTTGATCCACAGTGTCTCCATTTCGCAACCTACAGGACTTGAAAGACTTGCTAACAACTATGCGGTATGCTTACAAAATCTTTAACAATTTTTTAATAATATTTGAATAAAGTGTGAAGGTATTGATTTCCTAGGGCAGACATCACTTTTGGCCGCTAACTGTATATATAGTCTGGACTGTATTCATACTGCACACAAAAACCGAAAGGCAGTTTCTTTTTTTGGCCTAATGTTTTGCTAAATGTTTTTAAATGGCTCATTTTTATCCAGCCAAGTGCAACAAGTGTATTATTTTGCTCTGCCATGCACACTAAATTGAGAACATATCACAATCTGCACCAAATCAATCTGCTCCAAATCAAAAGTCATCAAACCTGATGCATATCAGAATGAGCAAACTGGTTGCTGCCACTTGCTGGTACTAAATCAACCGGTTGCATTTGTGCTATATTCAGACAAGCAAGCACCCGAGTGGCTTGTCCCTTTGATAACCTCTCAGCAGGAAACTGGAAGCAGCTGTCATCGCCATATTGGCTTGAACGGGGTGGGCACAGAGTATGAATAGCTGATGGAGGATATAAAGCAGTCGCATGAAGTGTCAGCTTGATGAGGGTCAGATTAATGTCTTTGACAGTGTGCATCCTGACTTAAGCAGGAAGTGCCATCACTCACTCACTGTCAGACTGGCTACACTTGCTGTTTCTATGAGACTAAAGCAAACAGCATAAAGAAAGATTAATGAATGACTATTATAAAAATATATAGTTTAAATTCTTAATTTAGTGGATGTTGAGATGAAATCTGACTGGATGACTCACATCTGAAGCGAACACCTGTTGCATTCAAATCTAATGAACATGTCTTTATTAATACATCTATGTATATCCTGTTGAAAAAACCAGCATATGCTGGTTAGGTATGTTTTGAAGCATGGCAACTGGTTTGAGCTGGTTTATGCTGGTCAAATCTGGTCCTTAGCAACTAGCTCCAGCTCAGGACCAGCTTAAAGGATTAGTCCACTTTTTAATAAAATTTTCCTGTTAATTTACTCACCCCCATCACATCCAAGATGTTCATGTCTTTCTTTCGTCAGTCGAAAAGAAATGAAGGTTTTTGATGAAAACATTCCAGGATTATTCGCCTTATAGTGGACTTCAATGGCCTCCAAATGGTTGAAGGTCAAAATTACAGTTTCAGTGCAGCTTCAAAGGGATTTAAATGATACCAGACGAGGAATAAGGGTCTTATCTAGAGAAACGATCGGTCATTTTCGAAAAAAAATACAACCGTATATGCTTTATAAACACAAAATATCGCCTTGCACGTACTTTCGCTTTTAGCATTCTTCAAAACGCTTATGCTGTATGTCCTACGCCTTCCCTATTCTAATTACGGAACGAACGCAGCGCTAGTTTCATTTTTTCCTTAAGTAAAATAGGGAAGGCGTAGGACATACAGCGTAAACATTTTGAAGAATGCGGAAAGCGGAAGTACGTGCAAGGCGATATTTTGTGTTTATAAAGCATATACAGTTGTATTTTTTTTTTCGAAAATGACCGATCATTTCGCTAGATAAGACCCTTATTCTTCGTCTGGTATCATTTAAAGCCCTTTGAAGCTGCACTGAAACTGTAATTTTGACCTTCAACTGTCTGGAGGCCATTAAAGTCCACTATAAGGAGAATAATCCTGGAATGTTTTCATCAAAAACCTTAATTTCTTTTCGACTGACGAAAGAAAGACATGAACATCTTGGATGACATGGGGGTGAGTAAATTATCAGGAAAATTTTATTTAAAAGTGGACTAATCCTTTAAACCAGCTCAAACCAGCATGTGGTCATATTTGGACCCATCTGTATAATTCACAAAAGTGATAAGCCAGTGCCAAGGCTATGTTACAGTAGTTTTTATCAAAATTAAGGGTAACGGTTTTTTTTTCAAAAATCAGCCCTTTTCTGTATACTATGGCAAAAGTGGATGTGTTCCAACTCCAAGTTTACTTTTCTTCAATACAGTTCAGCAAGCAATGAGTAAGTGCCTTGAGTTGCAAATGTATATATGATGTATCTGAACATCTGTAGACAATGTGGCCTTGAAGCTCATAAAATGCTTATTGCGGTCTGACTCATGCTGTTTATCTCTTTAAAAAGGTGCTGGCATAAAAGTGGAACCGTGTAGCTGGAAAATGAAATGTCTCCAAGAGCAATGCACAGTTTCTGGAGAACAAAACAACTGACAGGCCTCAGGGTCCACAAAAACACAAGCAAAATCAAGGCTACGGCATAGTAGCTAGCGCACACTTCAGGGTATTTAATGCCGGTTTGACCTGATTGCAGGTGATTAGTGATAAGATGAAGGGCTTTTATAAAAAAAAAAAAAAAAAAAAATACTACTTACTTGTCTCCTTTACTCCTAGCAATACCGATGAGCTTCTCAATGCCACCGGCGTCTCGTAAGGCCTTGGCGTTCTCCATGTTCTTGGTGATGACCTCATGTAGGGCGCAGCATATAGCCGTAACAGTGTCATCGCACATGGTTTTACCTGCTGTGCTGTTTGCCGTACCCCCGCTGCTTGCGCTAGCATTGCTCCCGCCCGGGAGTCGGTGCACGAGATCCCGCATGGCGTACTTACCTAGACAAAGTGTGAGAGAGAGAAAAAATAGACAGAAAGAGCATATAAGGATGTGCTGATTAGCGCTGCAGTAATTATGATAGTCAGGATGACATTTTTCACAGTCAGTACGACTATTGTGCTACAATTTATTCTTAATCTAGAGAATAATAACGAAGGAGCTGCGACAATTCAAGAGTGTCAGATGTGTCAGTTTAAGCATCAGTAGATTTCTATGGGGGGTGTTATCCTGACTGCAGCGTGGATATATGACTCACGCTATTTGAACAAAGGAAAGAAAATATGAGAAAGTGAGAAAACTCTGACATTAAAAGAACAGCAGGGGATGTGTAATTCAAATTGACTTGGCAACACTCACACAGCACTGAAAAAATTACTTGACCAGTGGGAGAAACAATATGATTCTTGAGTTTATGTGTTTGTGTTGGTGAAGCAAGAGACAAATGTGTGCTGTAACACGCTAAGTGATATTAACAGGCAATCACAAGCGCAATGATCGCTACAGGATGTTGAGTGTTCTTTCCTCAGCCAGTGGTGTATGGGACACCCCCTCATGGCGTTATGAGCCAATTATATTGTGGTTAAATTTGCCTAGAGTGGTTTTACTCCACACAGAAGCCATATCAAAACACCAAATGCAATGTTTATTTACATAACACTTTTAATGACATATAAAGGAAGACTGCAGTAATTTACCCTGGATTTGGCACTGATTCACATGCACAGTGGACAGTAAACAAGACCTAGTGTGGGGTTAACGTTAAGATTAAATATAAAAAGAAAAGTCATTTGTGAGATATAAAGCCATATCATGACATATGTAAGATAATAAGTGTTTTTTTTTTTTTTTTTTTTTACTATAGGCACAAATAGACTTCCATAGTAGCCCACCAGATATATATTTATTATATATCACAGACAGTGGCGGCTCGTCAAGGGAGGCACAGCCTACCCAAAATTTTGAGGTGGAAAATGGGAGAAGGACCATTTAATGTTAATGAAATTCCCAGTTACTCATTTAATTTAATTCCTCAGAATGTGAATTTCTTGTTCGGAAACACCCCTGCACTTCCCAGAATGTGCCAAATCTGCCGTTCGGAAAAATGTGCTAGGGTGAGTTTGAGGGGTTGAGGAGGGAAGGGGGAGGCAAATCCATAGCCAGAGACTTTTGCCTTTGTTGGCAAAAAAAAATTAGCCAATCACCATTGAGAATCTCACATTCAGTGGTTAGAGTGTTGAAAAAAAAGAAAAAAAAAAATTCACAGAGGATGCTAGCCTCCCTTGGTATATCAACCAATCATCAGGGAGACACAAGATATTAGTTTGAACTGCTCCTGCTGATAATCTAGCAATTACCTTAATTTTGGAAAGTAGAGATATTGAATATTTGATCGCCAACAAATTTACTAAGATACCGTTCGATCAACAGCTACAAATAAAAAATGAAGGAAGACCCAATGCCGAAGTTGGACATATAGACTACAGCAATCAGCTTCAAACTGCTTAAAATGATCTCAACAGATCTCAACAACAGGTATATTGGTACTGCCATGTCAAAATATTGCATTATATATTTGTTACTCGCACTTGAGATGTAGATTTTCCTACATGTCACATATTTAGTTCTGCATTGGAGAAATGCAAACAGCTTGAGGGTAGCCCACTAGGCAAAGATCGCAAGTGTCTACATTTTTACATTGTTGCTGTTTTGCTGCTTCAGAGGATTTCTAATTTTAACCAAGAACAAAACATGAAATGCTATTGTGTAGACATCTGTATTATTGCTAAAACTGGTGTGCGAACAAAAGCCTACAAGATATTTCTGTGAAGTAGCCATCCAATTTCAAAATAGTTGGCAACAGAGTATTTTCCAGATTTTTTGCCACTTTAATCATCCAAACGCTCCAATAAATTGACCTTTGAAACACAGAAGAGTCCTTCTCCTTCTGGCACCCTATTATTCTATCACAGAAGCACACAGCTAATGAAATTAATCTAAGGCTGTTCAATTCTTTCCGCTAATTCCAAATGGTCTCCGAAGAAGAAACACAGACATCATTTTCTACATGAAGCATACTGCAGAAGGGCTCTGTTTTATCACCAATAAGCTTCCAGTTAATTGGTGTCTCCTTATCTTGTACCCGCAGGCAAAATCGTCTGTCTTGCACGAGCTGACAATATGGAGGCGGTCCAATGAGACGTGAGATATTTCTGAAAAGCGAACTGTGGGAAAAATATGATATTTACTGATTTTTTTTTTTTTTTTTTTTTTTACAATTATTGATCAGTGATATCATCTCTTTGTTCATCCTATCTCTAATGTTCTAACAATGAGCTCCTTCATTACAACCAAAATGAAGTAAATGGATTTCTTGCTGCATCAATTTAAAGTGCTTATTTTTCAGATCACTGTCAAATGAAATTTCTCAGTTTAATGTGAAAGGTTACAATAAATGTAATCCTCCCTCTAGGTGTGATTGGTGTATAAAAGACAGAATGGGCAAGATGAAAAAACTGGAAAAGTACAGTACTATGCAAAAGTCTTAGGCCACCACCAGCCTTGTTGTTTTGGCAATGTTTTAATGATGATCCATATTTATTTTTTGGTCTCTTTATTAAGATACACACAGAAAATACAGGAAAAATGTATACAAAATAAAAACAAAACAACAATAATATTTTCGAAAGTTTTCTTGGCCTTCCAGTCCTTTTTCATTCCATTTAGGTTTAAGACAGTCAGGATCATGCTTTTGTTTAACTAAATACTTGACATTTGATTCTGAATGAGTTTGAGGCTGTGCTCCGTGGCTAACGGCTAATGCTACACTGTTGGAGAGATTAATAAAGAATGAAGATGTGTTTATGAATTATACAGACTGCAAGTGTTTAAAAATGAAAATAGCGACGGCTCTTGTCTCCGTGAATACAGTAAGAAACGATGGTAACTTTAACCACATTTAACAGTACATTGGCAACATGCTAACGAAACATTTAGAAAGACAATTCACAAATATCACTAAAAATATCATGATATCATGGATCATGTCAGTTATTATTGCTCCATCTGCCATTTTTTGCTATTGTTCTTGCTTGCTTACCTAGTCTGATGATTCAGCTGTGCACAGATCCAGACGTTCTGCCCTTGTCTATAATGCCTTTCATAATGTTGGGAACATGGGCTGGCATATGCAAATATTGGGGGCGTACACCCCGACTGTTACGTAACAGTCGGTGTTATGTTGAGATTCGCCTGTTCTTCGGAGGTCTTTTAAACAAATGAGATTTATATAAGAAGGAGGAAACAATGGGGTTTGAGACTCACTGTATGTCTTTTCCATGTACTGAACTCTTATTATTTAACTATGCCGAGGTAAATTAAATTTTTGAATCTAGGGCACCTTTAATATTAATATTAATTGAATAATTGAATAATATTTATTTATAATATTTTATTTTTACATTCTTCACTAAAAAACATCCAAAATAATGTATGATTTGTTGGAAAATCGAGTTAAAGTTCTCTGAAGGTTCCAAAACAAAATCACCAAACAACTTTTATTATTATTTTTTACCTTAAAATCCCTGGTAATAACACCAAATTTGGCAAACACCAAGTCAAAACCAAATATCTACAGGAAAAATATATATTCAACTTTTTTCCTATGATACAACAACTGTGTGGTTAACATTAACATATATTAAGACCAACTGTACCGCATGTATCTAATATAATGTTAGACATCAGATGTTTTGCACAATTTCTATATCCTAATTATTGTTAATGTAATTAATTTTTCCAGGAGCTCATTGCGTCTACGTTCAGTTAAACTGTTAACAGTGATTGTAAATGAATTGCCTAAATTATTACATTATTTGCTAACTGCATTCTTTAAATTGTAATGTTGACATGCATTCTCTGTAAAGCTGCTTTGAAATGATATGTATCTTGAAAAGCGCTATACAAATAAATGTGAATTAAATTGAATGTTTTTCATGGACAAAGGAAAGGTACTCCTCTCAGAAAACAAACAAATAAAGAAACTTTTAGACTTTTAATTGCTATTTGGAGCATTAGGATCACTAGATGAGGGCTTAATGAACTCATTTTTGCAAAAACCTCAAATTTGACCGAAATTTACATTTTTCACTTGTTTTGCCTGTAGCTTGTAATTAGCCATGCGCGCATTCTGACTCATTTTGCCAGCACGGGTCACATATGGTTATTATACCATTGCTAAAACAACAAATCAAATGGTGGCCTAAAACTTTTGCACAGTATGAAAATGTATGAAAATATAGTTATAACACATGGTTTGATGTATCAAATCTGACAAAAACCCAAAGTTTATCAGGAGGACACACATTGTGATCAGGATCCCACAGTGGAACAGTGGCATGAAGAGGTGAAACAGGTGAAGTGTGGGACATTTTTAGTCCAGTTTTTAGGCTTTATGATCACAATGAAACAAGATGGCATAATTACGAGTAATCACGAGCCTGGGGACTTCTTCAGCTGCTGATTTTTAAGAACATGAAGTACTGCAATTCGTACAGGTTTAATTCTGAACACGGATGTGGAGAAAGTCAGCCTGAGCATGAAAAACAACACTGGAGAAGTAAAAAGGGCTTTAAGTAATACATTCCCACTCCTTGTGATAAATGAAGAGTCTCTTTATGGACTCAGCCGTACGGTTCTGCTACATGACAATGAGATCTAGCGACTGTATATGACTCAAGGCTAACCTTGACTCACTAGAGTGCCTCATCTATGAGCTCTTGGGAATACGAAGGCTTAGTGGTAATCAGAGGTAAGTGCAGACCCTCCAGCTTTTAACAGCCCATTCTCCCACAAAACAGGCAATCAGCTACACGGCCCTGGGCCATCATGAGCTCCACAAATACACACGCACCCACAGACATTTAAAAAGGGAGAGAGAGAGAGAGAGAGAGCACCCTTCCATTATTGCTGCTTTTATGTACACTAAATTCTCGCCAACCAAGTTAGTAGACCTAAGCTGTAAAGGACATTAAAGGAAAAGTTCAGTGTAATTATTTACTCACCTTCATGGCATTTTAAACCTGTATGCTTTCTGTAGAACACAAAAGTAGATATGTTTGAGGGATTTTTATGCAGTACAAATGATAGTTTAGTGTACCCATGTCTGTCATGCTCCAGAAAGTACAAAACAGAACAATAAGCAATGTACAAGTTTTGACCTGTACACTATGTTGCAAGAAGGGATTCTTTATAAATATATTTGTTTGAATTTCACGGCATGAAATAATAGAATTTTTCAACTTTTTCAGGCCAAGGACACTTTGGTGGATAAGGGTTATATACTGTATTAAAATGAGTGTTACATTTTAAGCTTGGCCTAAAATAACATGCATACAGTATCATATTAATGCACTTATACTACCGTTCAAATGTTAGAGTTCTGTAAGATTTTTTAACGTGTTTGAAAGTTTCTTATGCTCACCAATGCTGCATTTACATAATCAAAATACAGAGAAAACAGTAATATTGTGAAATACTATTACAGTTTAAAATAAGCGATTTCTGTTTGTATATATTTTAAAATGTCATTTATTTATTTGATGTAAAGCTGAATTTTTTTTAACATCCATTATTTCAGTCTTCAGTCACATGATTCTTCAGAAATCATTCTAATATGCTTAATATTTTTGTGGAAACCGTTTTACATTATTTCAGGATTCTTTGATGAATAGAAAGTTCAAAAGAAAGTAATTTATTTGAAATAGAAATTGGAAATAGATTTTTTTTGTAATATGTAAAAGTCTTTACTGTCACTTTTGGTCATTTGAAAGCATCTTTGCAGAATAATAATATTATTTTCTTTAAGAAAAAAATCTTGTTTTCAAAGGTAGTGCACTTGCTGACACTGAAAATGCATTAAAATAATCATTATTGATGTACACATATTTATACATTTTAATTTAAGATTTTAAATTTCACAAAATATAATGTAATATGGTAAAAAAATAAAATAAAAAATAACCTTTGGCGGAACTTTAATTTCAGATTCATTTTCATTTCATTTCATTTATTTATCTTTTTAATTTATTTTTACTTAAAATGTTATTGTTTTTTAAACTTTTTTTTAGCTTTTAGTTGAAGTTAATTTCATATTGTTTTGCTTAATAAATATATCCCATTTTTCACAAAAAAATGACATCAAATAATGATTGGCCTACCCATATTATAGTATTACTGCAGACCCCCGTTAAAGACATTAAAGGGGTCATGAACTGTGTTGTTTTATAATGTTTCCTGGGTGCACTTATAATGTTAGTATGCTTTTTACATCAAAAATCATCATAATTGAGAAATAAAAGGCATTTTTCCATCCCTGATTTTTTTCCGATCCCTGGGCTTTTATTTGAACGCTCTGTTTTAAGGGGCGTGTCTGCTGTTACGCTTCAGTGTAAACGCCCACTGCTGTGATTGGCTAACATCTTCCCGTTCGAAATAGCTAAGTATTACTCGCTTAAAAACTTTTAGCACGTTTACAATTACAGCTCTCAAGGTTAACTAATCATGAAAAGTGCTGCATTACATTTATATCTATGTCATTAGAAAATTGTAGTCGATCACAGACATGTTGTTGAGGGCATGAAAGCAGTGATCTCATCATTGCAAGTCAATTTCTACACACTAACAAATGCTTTCATCATGTTTTGGCACATGTCCAGAACTCATGAACTCAGGGATGAACCAGCGATTGTAAAGGAAGCGTTCTTTGATCGCTTCTTTATACAATTTAATCACCATTTAAATAACAGATTATCTTCATCCTACTAAGAGAAACAACGTGAAGTTGACCGTGATCACTGGTTTGATTTACTCTGACACATACTGTAGACAAACATCTGACTGTACATTAATCATTACATATCAGATCAGGCATTAGAATGTTACTTGCACGTTTTACATCTATTATAGGCACATTTCAGAATCAGTTCATCAATTCATGACCCCTTTAAAGTAACTAATGATAGCATTTTCATTACATTTTCCCTTTAAGCTGAAAGCAACACCACTCCGTTTCTCTGGGAAGAAAACGCACAGGTGGTTGACAACTGTATATAATAACTGGAATGACATGATATACTTTCATATTAAAATGGATCTGAATAAAATGAAGAGCATTAATATTCTCCATCTGAGTTCAAAGAGAGTTGGTAAAATGTTCCATGAAGGCCTGAGGGTTCTCGGCTGGGTTTGAAATGTCACACAGTGGTGAAAGGCTTTGGGCAGCATCTCTGTGAGCCTTTATCCTGCAATAACATTTAAATGGATCCAAAGAGGGTGTTTTTTTTTTAGGAAGCTAACAGCAGGTTCAAACCCCATTGGCAGAAAATGGCCGACTTGGACATAAAAGTGAAGTACAAACAACAAGGCATTCGAAGACAGACCTTAAAACAAAATTATTCTTAAAGGTTAGGGAGCAAATTAAATTGGAAATCAGCCACCGTGGAGACTATTTGAAAGGAGAACGTCCGGCAGCGTGGCTTTCAAGTGCTATATCGCTCTCTGTTACCGCCTTTGATGTCTGTCATATTGGATTAAAAGCAAAAGTATCTTCTGAAGACCTATGGATGCAATTTTAAACAGAGCCACCTTGTGGAGGGGCAGCCGGGACAGATAGAAAGATAGATTGAATGGCTGGATTTAGCCACCGAAAAGATAAAGTGGTGATTTTCTTGTGTCATTATTATGAAGCAGCTCTTTTGCTTCGAGGCACCTCTGGCAATCTCCTAATGAAAGAGAGAGAAAACAGATAAAGGAAAGGAAGATGGAAAAATGACCAAACGGATGCATGAGGGAGCGTATGAGAGATGGAAAGATTGGCTGCAAATTGAAGCGAGAGAGGACGTCGATTGGTCACAGCTGCACACACACACTTAGTTATTTCTCTAAAGGCCAGTCTGTTGAGCACATGCCCCCTTTTCTCATCCTGTGTGCAGGTGGGCGGCAAATATGAGTCTTTCAGTCATCAAATCCGGGATGAAACTTTCAATGATGGATCAGAACTTTTCAAATCCCTCTCAGTCAACTCAAATGTCGGACCTTCGAAACAAGCCGAGTAAAGCTGGTTTTCAAGCATAAAGCACAACTTCAAACATTTCCAACAAATCCACCAAGCTTTATCTGCTAGTCCTCTGAAGAACATGTCTCATCATGGTCCGTATGCCCACACCAATACCCTCCTATTTCAAAGCCTGAAGAAGTTTTGCTACCTGAAAGTTTGGAGAGTCATTCCGATTACAAATCAAACTACTCTGCTGCTCATGCATTGCTATGCTTAACTTGTGTCTGTGTTCATTCATGCCCGCTATGCCTGATCTTGTGCCTGTTGAAGCCTCAAACTGCATCTTGGGGATTAAATACATTATGTTTAAAACTCATCCATCGAAAATCACATACTAAAACCCACTGACAAATATACAGTACATATTCTCCTCAAAGGATTAGTTCACTTTCAAAAAAAAATTTCCTGATAATTTACTCACCACCATGTCATCCAAGATGTTCATGTCTTTCTTTCGTCAGTTGAAAAGAAATTAAGGTTTTTGTTGAAAACATTTCAGGATTATTCTCTTTATAGTGTCAACTTACGAAACGAATGCTGCGGCAGTTTTGTTTTTTTCCGAAAGTAGAATAGGCAGACATACAGCGTAAGCTTTTTGAAGAATACGGAAAGCGGAAGCACGTATATGGTTGTGTTTATAAACCATATACAGTTGTTTTTTCTGTTTTTTTTTTTTTAAATGATCGATTGTTTCGCTAGATAAGACCCTTATTCCTCGTCTGGTGCCCTTTGAAGCTGCACTGAAACTGTAATTTTGACCGTCAACCTTTTAGAGGCCATTGAAGAGTCCACTATAAGGAGAATAATCCTGGAATGTTTTCATCAAAAACCTTCATTTCTTTTCGACTGACAATGACATCTTGGATGACATGTGGGTGAGTAAATTATCAGGAAAATTTTATTTCAAAGTGGACTAATCCTTTAATGCAGATGTTTGTAGACCATGTTTTTTTTAACCTGCCAATACACAAAATATTTCTTAGAGCCCACAAAATAGTATATTATATATATAAAAAAAAAAAAACACTGGCGGTGTTACTTCATAACTTGTTTTACTTCATAACTTGTTAAATACGTTTTTTTTTTTTTTTTTTTACACAAATGCATCACTTTGCTTCAGAAGGACTTTATTAACCAGGAAACAGGTGATTTGTGAGGAGAGCAATCACATGTTTTATGTGAGCCACTTAAATGTCTACAAACACTCAAGTCTCTGTTTAGCTCAAGTGCTCAAAAAGGGCATAAGTAAATATCCTTCAAAAAGGTTGAATAAATAAAATAATGTTAAGTAAAAATTAAATATTCAAAGCCTACTTGCACTGGACGTGCTGGTTTCGTCCTCATTACCGGCAGCAGTCATGACCTCATCTCATCTATGAAACACTTGTGATTCAGCAACTACCTGATAATGCACTCACCTTGTTGACAAGTTTGAGTGAGTAAGGGCAAAACACACAAGATATAGAACCTCCAATGGCCTGCAGATGGCGATATCACTTTTTTGTAGCAGAAATAAACTGCTGCAGAAAAAGTAAAACATAAACTAGTAACTGCATTGCTCATAACAAATGTATTGTAGAAAAGAGTACATGTACTTATTAAAAATTGTCATCAAGTAGAGAAGTAAAAGTTGCTAATATCTTTGATACTCAGTAAAACCACAAAGTAGCCAAAAAGATACTTAAAGGGATAGTTCACCCAAAATCGAAAATCTGCTGTTAATTTACTCACCCTCAGGCCATTCAAGATGTTGGTGACTTTTTTCTTCAGTAGAACAGTAAAGAAGATTTTTAGCTGAAACCGTGGTCCTCTCTTATTCATATAATGGGTGCCGTTACTCGAGTTTCAAAAAAACATATGCAGACAAAACAAAATAGAGCAATACTCGCGGCTCCTGGCGGTACATTGAGGTCTTAAGAAGCGTAACGATGAGTCTACGCAAGAAACTGAACATTATTTACAACATTTTTACCTCTAATCCACAGCCTTGGCAAACGATCCTGAGCGCATTCACGACAGTCTGCAGCACGAGCTTCCTGTCGCATGATGACGCGGGAGCAAACTCACAGGTGAGCAGACGCTGTGTTTGTTTACAACAGAGAGGGAAGACGAGTGTGGTGTATTGTTCATCAAAATCATAGTTACTTGTGCTTACCCTGGATGCCACACCCTATATGCATAATCTCAATTGGGAAGACTGACTTTTCATAGATTCTCAGCATTTGAGCTCCCATGCATATGTCATTATGCGACAGGAAGCTCGCACTGCAGGCTGTCCTGAAGGACAGATGCTGTGGATTACAGGCAATAATGCTGTAAATGCTGTTTAGTTTCTTGCATAGAGCGATCATTTAGCTTCTTTAAGACCTCAATGTATCATCAGGAGCCACAGGTATTAATTTAGTTTTGTCTGCATATGTTTTTTTGAATCTCAAAGTGACGGCACCCATTGACTTCCATTATATGAATCACCGAGGACCACGGGTTCAGCTAAAAATCTTTACTGTTATACTGAAGAAAAATGTCACCTACATCTTGGGTGGCCTCAATCCTGCAGAGAGGAAGTGACAAAAAAGGCAATAAAAATTATTATAAAAGAGAAAAGGTCAAAGCAGAAACAGAGATTACATTTGTAATGTACCTGCGGGTCTACAAAATGTCAATGAGCTTCAAAAGTGTACATAAAATGAAAATGCAGCAAAATTCATTCTCTTTTAACTTCATGTAAAAAAAAAAAAAAAAAAAGCTTATCTGAATTTTATGATCTTGCCATGTGCTGTTTATCAGCATTCAATATCAAAGCTCCAGGATAAGGCTTGATGCTTTGAAGCTGGGTGGTTAAATACATTTATACAAACAATCAATCTTCAATTTAATACGTGATCAAACGGCAGAACTGAATTGGCTATTTACATTCAACTCATGTGCCCAGTTTTCATCCCTAAGCTAAATGTTTATGAGTTTTGTAAAATAGTTCAAATATAGATTCAGTGATCAAACATGTAAAATTAATCATGGATGAAAGGAAAAGACTGTTAGAGAATATACAAAAAGAGGGACCTTGCTTGATTTCATTGCTCACGGCTCTCAAAAGCTTTTGATGGATGGCCATGTTGAACTGTCTATAAAAGCAAAGTGTGAGAACAGCCGCCAGTCACAGACCGTGTTTACATGCACACACTTCTGTCAATATGAATTAATTTACAGTCTGAATGTACTATTTATACGGACCCAAAACTCTGCAATCTGATAAAAATAGTAATTTATATGTGCATCACATGTACTGTATGCAGGTTATTTTTGATGCATCTATACATGCCAAATCTACAAAGACAGAAAGCACAATTCAATGGCGACGTATAATGAAGACAATGCAATCTGCATAATCAGAAATGATTATGGATGATGTGCAAATCTAGGCAGACTCCAGGTGGCAAATGCAAACCAGTTGTTTTGGGAGCAGAGAGGGGCAGCAGAACGAGACTGGGGAGCCGTTGCCATAGAGACGGCGAGACTCACCAGGGAAACCACGTTTATTAGCGGGTGAGATCAATAGTCTACTGGTGATGTCACTGGGAATATTTGAAATGGTGTGAATCAGTGTGAGATGGGATTAAGGAAGAAGGAAAACAAGCTCTAATTAAGCACCTGATGCGGCGGGTCAGCATGTGACAACGGCGACCCGCAGCGGACCACTTTCTGTCATTCAGACTGAGCCTGGTGATGCAGTGTCTGATCCTGTCATGTACTTGTTAATATGTTTAATTTTGCTATCCTAAACACCTGCAGCTCTGTATGAAGGGAAGGTCATGTCCCAGTTGCAGGAACCTCAAAACTAATGACACATGATTAGAGGAAATAATATCAATTATGGACGGGTCATTTACAGAACATGTATAAACAAGCAGATATTGAGATGGTCATGGAGGAGTGGTACATTTATACTATCCTAAATAGGTACATAGTCATTTTGACCCACTTTACCTCTTCGTTGAGAGTAAACAATGAAAGAACTACCAGCACTTTATTCTTACAGAAAAGGTTCATTCTTAGTCAGCAATGACCATGAAAGTCACAAAGACCGTGAAAACATTGTCCTTCCTATTCAGAGGCATAACCTGAGCTCTCCTAATGTGGCACAGCGTGCCAAGCAATTAAAAACATCTCTTTCATTTTAATGTTATACTAAACAGTGGAAACGTGATGAAGTACCACTCAAAAAGATATTGGGCGAATTCCATTGAAAGCGAGCATCACTATGCTCTATTCACTCTGAAGGGCAGTGCACTTGAAGTGAGCACTCTGAAGGGTGCACGGTTTAACTGTTTTGTGCATGTACGTGTTTGGAACACCCCACACCTCTACATATAGAGTATCTGATTCCTACTTTAATAGCACAGCAAAATCTATCCATAAAATTATTGTAGCAAATAAAACATTTGCATCAACTTTAGCCTTGTGTCATTATTTTACATTGATTTCAACTTGTGCAGGGCTGCTTTTTGTGGCACTTGTGGTAAACAAACATGAAAATATGTTAAAGGGTTAGTTCACTCAAAAATGAAAATTCTGTTATTAATTACTCACCCTCATGTCGTTCCAAACCCGTGAGACCTTCGTTCATCTTCAGAACACAAATTAAGATATTTTGGATAAAATCCGATGGCTCAGTGAGGCCTCCATTGACAGCAAGATTATTAACACTTTCAAATGCCCAGAAAGCTACTAAAGACATATTTAAAACAGTTCATGTGACTACAGTGGTTCAACCTTAATGTAATGAAGCGACGAGAATACTTTTTTGTGCACCAAAAAAAAAAAAAAACAACAATATCTAGATTTTAAAACCCTGCTTCATGAAGCTTCAAAGCTTCTTTGGGAGTTTGATACACGCTCTGAACCACTGATTCGAAACAAAAGATTCGTAAAGCTTTGAAGCTTCATGAAGCAGTGTTTTGAAATCGCCCATCACTAGATATTGTTGAATAAAGTTGTTTTTTGTTTTTTTTTGATGCACAAAAAGTATTCTTGTCGCTTCATAACATTGAGGTTGAACCACTGTAGTCACATGAACTGTTTTAAATGTCTTAGCTTTCTGGGCACTGAAAGTGTTAATTAACTTTCTGTCAATGTAGGCCTCACTGAGCCATCGGATTTTATCAAAAATAGCTTAATTTGTGTTCTGAAGATGAACAAAGGTCTTACGGGTGTGGAATGACATTTTTGGGTGAACTTACCATTTAATTTACAAGACAATTATATTTTCTGTTGGGATTGTGAGTTACAGTACAGACCAAAAGTTTGGAACCACTAAGATTTTTAATGTTTTTGAAAGAAGTTTCGTCTGCTCACCAAGGCTACATTTATTTAATTAAAAATACAGTAAAAAACAGTAATATTGTGAAATATTAATACAATTTAAAATAACTGTGTACTATTTAAATATATTTGACAAAGTAATTTATTCCTGTGATGCAAAGCTGAATTTTCAGCATCGTTACTCCAGTCTTCAGTGTCACATGATCCTTCAGAAATCATTCTAATATGCTGATTTGCTGCTCAATAAACATTTATGATTATTTTCAATGTTGAAAACAGTTGTGTACTTTTTTTTTCAGGATTCCTTGATGAATAGAAAGTTCAAAAGAACAGCATTTAACTGAAATACAAAGCTTCTGTAGCATTATACACTACCGTTCAAAATTTTGGGGTCAGTAAGAATTTTTATTTTTATTTTTTTGAAAAGAAATTAAAGAAATGAATACTTTTATTTAGCAAGGATGCATTAAATCAATCAAAAGTGGCAGTAAAGACATTTATTATGTTACCAAAGGTTAGATTTCAGATAAACACTGTTCTTTTGAACTTTCTATTCATCAAATAATCCTGAAAAAAAATATTGTACACAAATATTTTGTACAACTGTACACATTAAATGTTTCTTGAGCAGCAGATCAGCATATTAGAATGATTTCTGAAGGATCATGTGACACTGAAGACTGGAGTAACGATGCTGAAAATTCAGCTTTGCCATCACAGGAATAAATTACTTTGTGAAATATATTCAAATAGAAAACAGTTATTTTAAATTGTAATAATATTTCACAATATTACTGTTTTTTACTGTATTTTTAATTAAATAAAGGTAGCCTTGGTGAGCAGACGAAACTTCTTTTAAAAACATAAAAAATCTTAGTGGTTCCAAACTTTTGGACTGTACTGTACAAATAAATAAGTTTACAAAATTAATTGAGGACGTACCACCCATGATCACATGATCTTCCTCAAAGTGACAATTATATGTACAGTTTGCTAATGATGCTGAGGAAGGGCCCTTCGTGATGAGACAGTTGCTAATTTTCATTTGGAGTGACCCTTTGAATAGCCTTCAACCTTTGAGTTGCATGTCACTTCCAGTAAAGTCAGCTGAACACAAACAAAAAAACAAAACAAAAACAAAAAGCCAAATCAAAAATCAAAACAGTTCAATTGGAATGATCCTTTGAGCTGTCCCCAATCAAAACTGAAAAACTTGAGTTGCATGTCACTTTCAGTAGTCTGTCAAACAAAACAATAAAAAAGAAACAAAACACCCCAACCAAAACAAACAAAAAACATGCATGTCACTTTCAATAAAGCCAGACAATAAAAAAACAAAACAAAACAATTGAAAACCTAACCAAAAGAAAACATAAATACAAAACAAAAATCAAAGCAGTTCAAAAGGAACAACTCAAGTAGCCTCCAAGCAAACCTTCAAAACATTTGAGTTGCAGTAAAGTCAGCCGCACAAAAACCCCAAGTAAATATCAGACCAAAACAAAACCTAAATCAAACTAGTTACTTCTGAACAAACCCTTGAGTAGCCTCCATGCAAAATCTTTGAGTTGCATAGCACATCCAATATAGTTGGCAATGAAAAAAAAAAAAGAAAAGCTTTAAAATCATATCATTCATTTTTTGAGTGAATGAGCGGTATCATTTGATAGAAAACATTTTAAATTTTAAGAAAATATAAATTACATTACATTTGGACACTTTCTTGCTGCGAAACAGCTGATAAAAGACAAAAAATATATATAATTTTTTAAAAATAATTTTTCTTTTTTTTATTTGACATGGAATAACTCAGGAACACAATAAGATCGTTAAAAAAAATCTTTTTTGGTGATGCTCTCCTATATGTCAGCTGCATCTGGTTCAAATTTCATGGTGATAGCATAAAGAATAGTTTGAAAAATTGTTGTTCATTTTTTCCGCATCCAGGTGGTGCCAACAGGCGGTAAACTCCGGTTTAGAGGTGTATGTTAAATCATTACGTGAGTAATATCTTGTGATCACCGTAATATATTATGTTGATTTTGGATTAATTTTCAGAGTGTTTACATTTCTAAGCTTTTTGATTGGTTCTATACAATGTGTAACACCGTATTTGTAGAGCAGAGATAGTGACGTTTTAGGGGATACCGTGAAATGCTCATAAGTGACTAGAGGAGTTGAGAAGTTAATTTCCAGCGAATTTAGTAAAACCATGTCAAATTTAACAGCCATTTAAATACCTTTACTCAATTATCTGGACTACGAAACTTTGGGAGATTATTTTTGAAAGTCTGTTCTTTGAAATTAGCTTAAAAAAAAAAAATTTTTCATTGTTTTTCCACATTATCAGCCCATATCTTAAAATAGAACGTTGCGACTTCCGACTCATTTCGCCAGAGCGGGTCACATATGGTTATTTCCAGTTCCACAAAAGCTGTCCACCAAGCCTAGAATGTGCAGCCTTATGCCTCCGAACCCATTTAAAATGATGAGTGGCCAGGAAATGTGTAATAATAAAATGACAGTTATCTTCCTTTGAGCTAAGAGCTATGAACGGCCCTCTTTACCACACTGGCTAAAACACAAGAGACTGGACTTTATTACAGAGAAGCCAAAGAGACCACAGCTGTTAACCCTGAGCTCTATAAATCCCACAGTTCAGAACCATTTGAAACAAAGTGATTCACAGTGACTGATAAAATAAAAGAAGAAAGTCAAGAGAGGGGAAAAAAGGACCGTACCGATCAACTCTTTATTTCTGATGTCCAAGGCCATGTTTCTGAGCGCGGTAGCGACGGCACACACCACACGGTCGTTGTCTATCCTCAGCAGCTCCACAAGGATGGGCAGACCCTTCTCTTTCCTCACCGCCGCACGTATGTACACTGACCACTAGGGGAGACACACACAAATAAACATGTATGAGTTGCTAAATATGACAATGACACCATGGCTGAATATTATTACAGTTTTCTAACAATATACTGTATATTTTTTTCATATCAGCAGTTTTTAGCAAACCATGAAGTGCATCTTCAAAGTTGGATATGCCATATGGGCAAGTGTCTCATTTTGGTTAATCTCCCCGCTGACAGTGTAATCACACTCCCCAGGTTACAGTGAAAGACTAATACTAGCTCAGAGCTTTTGCTCTCTCAGGTTCTCTATGTATGACCCCAGCTGTGGGATCAGTCTTTATCAGTGACGGAGTGTCAGCTCAGATTAAACTCTCCGCTACCCGGCACTTCTGTTGCAACAGGGGAGACCGCAGCATACGGCCCAGAAGGCATCCCCTCACATTCCTCATTTATGATGACCTCTGTATGTGTGCATAAGAAAAAGAGTGACAAAAACACAATAACAGAAAGGCTCTGTCCCAAAGCCTTATAAGCTAGACAACATTTACACACACAGGAGCACTTCAGACTTGAAAGTTGTTCCAAACACTTGGTTGTCTAATAGGTACCTCATTTTGTACAAATTCAAAAGCATCACATGTGTCCTTCACAGATGTAAGTCATTCCCAAGTGTACTGAAAAGACTAATCACATATAGCAAAAATAAGCTACTTAGACTATGGTTCAAAAGTTTGTAGTCTGTAAAATGTAAATGTTTTTAAAAGTCTCTTATTATCACCAAGGCTGCATTTATTTTATCAAAAAATAGTAATATTATTACACATAATATATATATATATATATATATAACACACACACACACACACACACACACACTCATATATATATATATATATATATATATATATATATATATATATATATATACACTGATAAAAGCAAATTAGATAAAAACAGCCGATAGTCAGGGCTGTCAATATATCCTGTCAATCAAAAGAGGGCAGTAAAATGCACTGCATTTTGGTGTTGTGTAAAGAAAATGCTAAGAAACCAGTTTGATGTTCAATATTAATAGTATTTAATAAAAAAGTTAATAAATATTAATTTAATCTTCAGGATTTTGTTAATGTGTGTTAATATTAACTTGAGAAATGTGTTTTTGTTTATAATTGATGCCAGTTACTCTAAAACAAGTTGATGAAATGGAGAGAATAAAGTTTTTATTTGCATTTCTTTCAAAAAATAATAATTAAAAATATAATAATTCATGATTAATTATAATGAAATTATCATTAATTTAAAAGAAGGTATAAAAGGTAGAACCCCCAAACTATCGCTATCGGTATCAGCAGATATCACTATGAATAATCGGCTATCGGTGGAGAAATTTATCAGTGGAAAAAAAAAAAAAAAAAAAAAAAAAAAAAAAAATATATATATATATATATGGTATATTTATTTATTATTGTAAATATATATATATATATATTTATTTACAATTTAAAGGTGCACTATGTAACTTTTTTGTTTTCAAAATTTATGTAATGAGCGAGTACATCATGAATCCATCTTCCAAACAGTGTTTTTGTCTTATGAATCTGTTACGGGTGGCTGGTAGAGAGATGAGGCAGATACGGATTTCCACGATAATAGAGACTTTACTTCAAACAATGGCAATGAACAACAGACAGACACCTTAACAAAACAGAGAACGGACGAGGAGTGAAGGGAGTGAGTGCAATATATGGGGAGTGCTGACAATAGAGTCCAGGTGCAGGTGATGAGTGACGATGAGGAGCTGACGAGGGAAGTGAGTGCAGGTGTGGAGAACAGGAGGATTCTGGGAAATGGAGTCCAGGGAAACAAGGGATCTGTAACAGTACCTCCCCCTCCCGGTAGGCGCGTCCTCGCGCCGTAGATGTAACAACCGGGAGGGGGGCGGGCGCCCTGGAGACCTCAAGCCGGAGCAGGGGAAGGAGTAAACTGGAGTGGAGGTCTCCAGGGCAGGTCCAAAAACCATGGCGGGTCAGGAGCCGTGGGCAGCCATGGGGGGTCAGGAGCCGTGGGCAGCCATGGCGGGTCAGGAGCCGTGGGCAGCCATGGCGGGTCAGGGGTTGAAGGCAGCCATGGCGGGTCAGGAGCCGAAGGCAGCCATGGCGGGTCAGGAGCCGAAGGCAGCCATGGCGGGTCAGGAGCCGAAGGCAGCCATGGCGGGTCAGGAGCCGAAGGCAGCCATGGCGGGTCAGGTGCAGCGGGCAGCCATGGCGGGTCAGGTGCAGCGGGCAGACATGCAGCGGGCATACATGGCGGGTCAGGTGCAGCGGGCAGCCATGGCGGGTCAGGTGCAGCGGGCAGCCATGGCGGGTCAGGTGCAGCGGGCAGCCATGGCGGGTCAGGAGCCGAAGCCTTCGAGGCGTTGAGCCCAGGCGTCGCTGAAGGACTGGCGGGTGATGGCGGAACCGAAGGCTCCGCCGACCGAAGCGCAGCCGGGGCTCCAGAAGGCCGCAGTGAAAGCAGAAGGACAGCCAACAAAACGAACACCGGGGGGAGTGAGGAGGCCAACTGAATCCGAGGGACGGAGTGACGGAGCGGAGACGGAGGAGTGAAGTCCAGAGGGGAGGGCAGGCTGATGAATGACCAAGGTGTGAGTGGAGGCAGGATGGAGACTGGTGAAGCTGGAGGACTGATGGGCAACGGCGGAGCAGAGGGAGGTTGGAGCCGGGGTGAAGGTAATCGCCCAGAGGTCCGAGGTGGAGATCTGGGCGAGGGGGCTTGAGGTGGAGGTGCAGTATAGACATGACTTGGAGGAGGCGGGAGAGGGAGGCAGGGAGGGAAAACAGTCTTTGGGCTGGAGAGTTCAATCACAGAGACCATACTAGGAGCGGCTGGAGCGGCAGGCTCGGCGGCGGCGGCTGGAGCGGCAGGCTCGGCGGCGGCGGCTGGAGCGGCTGGCTCGGCGGCGGCGGCTGGAGCGGCAGGCTCGGCGGCGGCGGCTGGAGCGGCTGGCTCGGCGGCGGCGGCTGGAGCTGAGGGCTCGGCGGCGGCGGCTGGAGCTGAGGGCTCGTAGGCGGCGGAGACTGGAGAACTTTGCTCGGCGGCGGAGACTGGAGAACTTTGCTCGGCGGCGGAGACTGGAGAACTTGGCTCGGAGGCGGAGACTGGAGAACTTTGCTCGGCGGCGGAGACTGGAGAACTTGGCTCGGAGGAGACTGGAGAACTTGGCTCGGAGGAGACTGGAGAACTTGGCTCGGAGGAGACTGGAGAACTTGGCTCGGAGGAGACTGGAGAACTTGGCTCGGAGGAGACTGGAGAACTTGGCTCGGAGGAGACTGGAGAACTTGGCTCGGAGGAGACTGGAGAACTTGGCTCGGCGGAGACTGGGGTTGAGGGCCATTTCATCCCCTCAAATACAATTAAAATCCCCACAGGCACTGGAGCTGGCTCTGTGGGGACTGGAGCTGGCTCTGGAGATACTGGAGCGGGCTCTGGAGATACTGGAGCGGGCTCTGGAGATACTGGAGCGGGCTCTGGAGATACTGGAGCGGGCTCTGGAGATACTGGAGCGGGCTCTGGAGATACTGGAGCGGGCTCTGGAGATACTGGAGCGGGCTCTGGAGATACTGGAGCGGGCTCTGGAGATACTGGAGCGGGCTCTGGAGATACTGGAGCGGGCTCTGGAGATACTGGAGCGGGCTCTGGAGATACTGGAGCGGGCTCTGGAGACATTGGGGCCGCTTTCTTCCTCCTCCTCCGCTTACTGGGCCCAGTAGCGGAATATGGGTCCAGCCTGGGGCAGGCAGGGAGTTCGCTGGAGCGGTATGCGGAGGAAGCCGGAGGTTGACTGACTGGCCCGGCCAACCGTGTTTCTGGATGGACCGGACGACAACACTGATCCTGAACCTCTTTCACTAAGAATTTGGAGCCATTCAACCACAAAATTAAATTGATAGTTTCGCTTAAGGAGAAACAAAAAACAGGTTCATCAAAACGGATAGTGTCGTCATCCAATCCATCCAAAAACAGGGAGATCAACTGAGCGTCGGGCCAGTTAGACAAGTAAGCAAGCTCAACGAACTCCTCCACATACCTCTCCAGCGAACGTCCTACCTGCAGGAGCCCGATAATGCGTTCGCTGGCTGTTAGGGTGAGAGGCGATGGAGGAGCTGGATCCAGGGAGCTGGGGAAAGTCTCCATTTTTTTTTCGTGGAAAATCCGGTCGGTTTAGGTCCGTTCTTCTGTTACGGGTGGCTGGTAGAGAGATGAGGCAGATACGGATTTCCACGATAATAGAGACTTTACTTCAAACAATGGCAATGAACAACAGACAGACACCTTAACAAAACAGAGAACGGACGAGGAGTGAAGGGAGTGAGTGCAATATATGGGGAGTGCTGACAATAGAGTCCAGGTGCAGGTGATGAGTGACGATGAGGAGCTGACGAGGGAAGTGAGTGCAGGTGTGGAGAACAGGAGGATTCTGGGAAATGGAGTCCAGGGAAACAAGGGATCTGTAACAGAATCATTACGGTACCCCTATAATAAGTGTTTCTATTCTGAGTATTTTAGACAGAGCAGGACACCAACCGCTGCAAAGTATCCCAGTACCTGTGTGACTCATCACAGACATAAACAGAGAGAAGTAGTTCCGGCTACAATGTTCTTCCTCAAGACGCATGCAGTTCTGTTTATAAACAGCTAGAGAGCCAAAAGTAACACAGTGAGCCTTTAAAACAACTGTTTTATGTATGTATGTTGTCATATGTAATTTATATCTGTGATGGTAAAGCTGAATTTTCAAGGAAATTTCTTATTATTGTTGAAATGTTGAAAATATTATTATAATTGTTGAAAACAGCTGTGCTGCTGCCTCCAAAGTGTAGCAACAAGCTAATGCAAAACTATTAAAATCGACTCGTTAGGCGAGCTTCTTGCACGCTTTACTTGAGTTGCTGCACATGTAGAGTGTTTCAATCACTTGTGAGGTTCCTGTGCAGTTAGGATGCTGCCTAACATGGTATCTAACAAGCAATCTGTTTCATTTCTGTTCTAACCAGTCGTGACCACGACAAGTGTCTGACACTTAGTTTCTAATTCTGTGGCGTTGTGCTGGAAGTCAGATTGGCTGAGATTGTGTTGAAGTATATCACAGAGGCAGCTTACTAGGATCAGAAAAAAAAATAAAAATAGAATAATAGAAGGGTTGTATGAATATGTAAATCTGTCATTTAGTGAAAATCACAGTTCATTAAAACTTCTATTTGTGCTAAAAGAAGCACAATAAACGAAATATCCTTGAAAATGTAATTGAAAAGGAGTTCTTGATGACAAAGCATTCTTCACGCTTATGTTTTTTTTTGATCCGTCTTAAGTTAAAGGCTTTGTTTTCATTTCCTAGAACTCACAGCGTGGGATTTGCTAATCCCACTGTCTAAAATGAACTTTGAAAACATAAACAGAGAGCTTAGTTCACACATATTAGACCAGGGCTCAATGTCAGCTCTTCTAGATGAACAAACAGAGCGACCATTTATGAGAACCAGACATTCTCTTCCTCTCTTTTGCTTTCTTGTTTGTCTCTCCTACAAACTCAACCCAACAACAAACACGTATACAACCTCATGCCCTGTAGGTGTGGAGAGGGGTCGTAGGGACGCCGCTTTCATTTAACTTCTTGAAGGGGGTCTAAACCTGTTATGAGACTTCAAAACGAATCCAATCCAATTGCATCTGTCTCCATCTGAGAGTATTGATCTTGCAGAGCACATCGGGTGGATTAGAGCTCTCGAGCAACAGAGGTAAAACAAGCTTTTGTCACTGAGAGACGGTAAAAAGGATGTGAGAACAAAGAGAGAAGCAGAAGCCAAGAGGGAAATTGGTACTGGTTTAAACATCTGATGAAAGCTACTAGTTTCAGATAAGGAAAAATGCAATATTACACCATTTCTTCTCACACCGTTCAATAAATTTAGATTCTGACTGCAGCGAATATACCAAGCCCCTAATGCTAAGTATACATTGGCTTCCAATAGTTAAAAATAAAATTATACAAATGATTAAATAAACAAATAAATAAACATTTCAATATTTTTTAAAATTCTTTAAATACTTTAAAACCGAACAGTGAAATTAATGAAATGAAATGAGTTTGTTTCACTCAAATAATAATGAAAGTTCATTGTACTTAATAGAAAAGAGTTGCGTGAACTCAAAATGTAATTGTAATAAGCTGAACTTAAAGCGGAACTCAGTAAGATTTGATCATAAATACTCCAAGCGCAGATCTGGACTACAACGACTACAACGCTCACCAGCGCAGTAGTTTTGCAAGAAAGAGGAGGTGGGTAATTTGCAAATACAGTAAACTCGATGGAGGTGGGTAATTTTCAAAATTGTCTTATAAAGTCATAATATATACATTGTTTTTGAATTACCGTAAAGCATTTTGTCACTCTCGCGTGGACGTGAACATGAGGCGAGATTGTGTCGGGTCGATGCAGCTAATTTTGCAAGTACTGTATTCTGGCGTAGACGTGCCAGAGGGGGTTAGTGCTCCGACCCTAAATATATTTGCTTGCACTCAGACAGATACCAATAATTAAAAATAAATCAAACAAATAAATACTAAATAAATATTATGAATACTTTTAATTTTTTTTTAAATAACCTAACCCTAAGTAAACATTGGCTTCCACTCAGAAAGCTACCAATAATTAATAATAATAATAATAAAAATAGCCAATGGGGTCATAGACAGATACCAACAAACAAAGAAACAAATAAATAAATACATTGGCATATACTAAAATGGTCATATATTTAACAAAGGTCATAAGATTTTAATCCACAAAGCAAAACCAATGATAAATTCTGACTCATAAACATCAGTTAACCTATTTGTATTTTAAACAACAATATGTGTTGCATACCAAGTCAAGGTCTTACCTTCCAACTCCCTGCAGCCAGGTTCTGCAGTGCCCCGGCGGCCCCCTCCAGCGTGTCCGGGTTGGAACACTCAGACAGGAGGGTGAGGTAGGGCTTTACTATCGAAGGATGCCACAGCATCTGAACCCCCTTGGGGGGCTCAGCAGTGTCTGGCAGCGGTCCCACACCATCCCACTACAGAAACAAAGAGTGCGACATGAAAAACAACAAAGTCAGATATGAAAACACACAAAAAAATCCATCACCGTTAACATTTAAATGTTAAATATAAATCTGCAGCGAGCAGCTATTTGACTACCAATGAGAAGTCAGAGAAGAACATGTGATCTGACTGAGAAGTTAATGTAACTGTGAGCGATTTTACTGTTCTGTGTGAATTATATATACACTAGTGTTCAAAAGTTTTTGAAAGAAGTCTTCTAAGCTCACCAAGTCTGCATTTATTAGTATAGTAAAAACAAAAATATTATGAAATAGAACATAACTGAATAGAATAATAACTGTTTTCTATTTGAATATATTTTAATTATTAGCGTATTCCTGAGATAGGAATGCTGAATTTTCAGCATCAGTGTAACATGATCCTTTAGAAATCATTCTAATATGGTGATCAAGATACATTTCTTCTTATCATCAATATTTAAACATTTTTTTCTACTGAATATTTATGTGGAAACCATTTTTTTTCATGATTCTTTGATAAATAGAAAGTTCAAAACAACAGCATTCAAACAGCATTTGAAATAAAAATCTTTTGCAAGATTATAAATGTTTAGTCATAATTGATTAATTTAATGCCTCTTTTATTCATTTCTTAAACAAACCTTAACAAGCCCAAACTTTTAAACAGTAGTGTATATCTATTTTGCATTCTGACTGAGTCTGATTCACAAATTAATAATTGTTTCTCTATCGTTTGTTATCAGATTTTCTACAGCTATGGCCACCAAAAACATTAAGGCATCTGACCAACAGTTCAGTGACCTGGCGAACTCCTGAGATAAAATCACTCGTTCCGGTACATCAGGTACAAACAGTCATTCCGTACATCTCTTGACAAATCTAGGCCTGAATATACCCAGAATCAGGCAGGCATGACGAGCTGTAAGCCTGTGTTCGGCGTGTGGGTGAGTCAGTTTGAAAAGTGCTGGTCTCACAGGCTGACCTACTTTCAGGCAGAGCAACTTGTGAAATACCTCAGCATCTTAAACTAGCTTTGGCACTCAGCCTCACTCTCCCTTCATTATTAATGAGTCTGTTTTCATCTCCCCTCCGTTCCTGCTCTGAGGAGCAGCTCTGTTGTTCAATCAACTGCTGGAGGGTGGAGAAGCCCCCATGAGATTGCTGCTTTTCCCATACGGTGAACGCAAAAGAATTGTAGAGAGGTTGAGAGGAGACTTGGTTTAATCTGTGGTTTCACTATATGCAAACAGTGAGTGCAACACTCTCATTTAGCCTTACAATGTGTCTACACTAAAAGTGAGCAGTGCAACACAATGCAGCAAAAGCCAATAGAACTCATTATAATCAGTGTGCGAGGTGTGATGCGTCCCCGAAAGGAAACGAATGCCCTATTTTATTTATGATGTACAGTACTCCATGCACTTGCACTACTTCTGACAACAGGACAAATGGATTTGTAAAGGTTGCGCCTTGTGTAGACATGGCATTACAAAATTGCTGTCAAAACTATGTTCAGAATTTATTAATAAAAAGGTGCTTGCTAAGGACAGCATCAGGGTCAATGACACACAGCTCATTTTTATCCATATCTATGAAATAATTGCAAAAATAAGGACACTTTTTATGATGAACATTTTTTAAATTTCTGAATAAAAATAGGTGATGCAATCTGTGGTGTAACCATCCAGAGATTGTGAAAAAGAAAAAGGCTGAAATCCTTGAAAGAAAAAAAAAGTGTATTATTAATTAACTTATTAAATTAGACTCTAAGAAAATGACGATGATTAAAAACTGATAAAAAATCATATTAAAAATATGTACAAAATGTTTTGGTTATACTTTATTTTAAGGTGTCCTTGTTACAGTGTAAATATACATTTAAGTACTGAGTAATATTAATTAACGACATGCATTTACTATAGGGTTAGGGTAGGGCTGGACGCTTAATCGAAAAGTAATAATTTTCATTTTTTAATTTCTGTTAATACTTTCCCTTTAAAAACATACTATGGCCCCGTCCAGTCAGCGGCATGGAAGCAACATGAAGGCGAACTCAAATGCCGAGTCAACACACACAGATGATCCCCGAAGTGAGATCACTTTTGCTTGCGTCCTCACGAATGTTTGTCAACTGTATGTGTTTAAATGCTTGCTCGTGATTTTAGACCATATCATTATATTGAGGTACTACGCTGATGCAGGAACGCTCATTTAGACAGCCTCGCACATCACGAGAAGAGAGAAGAGCAGAAACTCGTTGTCAACACTGTCCTGTGATTTATCACTAAAGCAGCTTAGAAACTCAAGTTATAGCATATGTTTTTCTACTTTTGAAGTAAGTACTTACAACCCACAGCTTCACAATTAATGGAGAGACGGTATGACTACTTCACACACGCAATCACTCTCACATTAATGCATTCAAATAAATGTACTGGTACTGTGCTAATTTATCTGTATCTGATTTACAATGAGCAGAAATCTGTAAGTAATGTTACAAACCATAGATAAAATAACTGCTAAAAGTGAGCTGTTATGTCGGAGCACTCTTTCATTAGGAAAAAATATTCCACCTTCAAAAGTCAAGCATATTTGCAGTACAAACCTTGTCAGTAAGCTATGAAGGCAAAAAAAAAATAAAAAAATAAAAAAAAATTGTTCATTAATCGTAATTGAGGTAAGACCTTGGCATTACTATTACAGAGGATCTATGGCATAACATGTTGAACCAGGTACACTCTTCTTCTTTATGTGCCAGGCATGGCTTAATGCAATGTAAAATACTATTCAGAGCTCACTTTACCAATGCTAAACTGGCAAAAATCTTCCCAGACAAGAGTGCTGCCTGCAACCGTTGCAAGCAGTCACCTGCCAACCATCTGCATATGTTTTGGACGTGTCCACAGCTGATAACCTTTTGGACCAATGTATTTGAGACACTCTCAACACTAGTATTGACCCTGACCCGTTCATAGCCCTTTTTGGGGTCTCCCCTAGGCCTGATTTGGTGGCCTGAGATCGTAAAGTTATTGCTTTTACTACAATCTTGGCCAGATGGGTTATCCTTCTTAAGTGGAACCATGTTTCCCCTCCAACATACCGGTGGATACAGGACATTTTCTACTGCATTGGGCTTGAAAAGTTAAGATGCTGACTCTCTGGTTCACTTAAAACTTTTCACAAGACCTGGGATCCCTTCTTAAATTTACCTTGCACACCTGTAACTAGCAGTGATACATCATTTTCATTTATCAGAAGGATCTTTTTAGAAGGAAATTTAAGAAATTATTTATTATTTGATTTTTATTTATTTATTTTTTACACACACACACAAACACACACACACGTATAATTTTTCATTTTTACCTTTTTTATTTTTAATTTTATTTATTTTTTATATTTATTTTTGACATTGATTTTGGGCAGGGGGATCATGTAAGGGGTTAATAATGGACAACATTTTATTGTTTACTGTTTTTATGATGTCCTATTTTGTACTGTCCCTAAAAACTATTAAAAAAGATTGGGTATAATCGTAATTGAGGTAAAATGTTCAATTAATCAAGGTTTTGATTTTAGGTTCTATTGTCCAGCCCTATAGGGTCAGGATTAGGGTTTGGTTTAGGGTTAGTTGCATGTAATTATGGATAATTTATAGATATTATTATAGTAACTACATGAACCATGTGTAACAAGAACACTAAAACAAAGTGTTACCAATATTTTATTACTTGAAGCCTACACATTTGACCACTTTTCAATGTAAATATTTATGAAAATACAAAAATGTATGAAACCAACAAAGATTACATTTCTAAGAACTTTGTGTAAACTAGACTGTTAAAAGACTTCTCTGTTAGATCATCTCGCACATCTGTATTTGTCACTGACCCATTACTATTGCACATTTTAAGCTTCTAAACTGGTGTGCACCACTAATATTTTCTTCAGGAAATGTATCTTTTTGGGCATCTAAAATGAGTCAAATCTGTCTTTCAGCACAAAATGAGAGTGAAGATAAATCTAAAAATGACAATGTGATCCTAATGCTTCTTCTGAACTATCAGAGCGTAAAACAGCATATCAAATTGTCACAAACTTTCTCTTGCCCTTTCCTTGTCGGCAAGCTTTTAGAGTAATGAGCACGCCATGCCCCATTTCTCAGAGTAAACTCAAAGAAGGGTATCAGTGCTCAGTGGGTTGAAATTGCTCTGGTTTACATACTCTCTCCTCTCAGTCAATTAGCTACGCTAAACGCCACTGCCCTGCCCCGACAGAGCCGCGGCGGCATGCTCTGGTTTCCTGGGCTACCTCACTGCCATTTAGTGATAAATGATTTAACAGAGTACATTAGCCTTCTGTTGCCCGGAGGCCCAGGTGTCCTCTTTCAAAATGTCTCGGCTGAGGAGAAGGTCCGGCACATGATACGAGAGGGCACCTTAGGTAATGGGGAGAAATGGCCCTCTTTGCCGGCCAACAGGCAGAGACAGGCAACTGTCCTTGCATCTCCTTCCTTTCTATAATCTGATTGGAGTAGACACATCTGACTGAATCCTAAAACAGATCTGCAAACTTATGTACGGGTTTTGAGGTAATGAATGAGAAAAAAAAATATTTTAGAATGTTCAGCTGCAAAAAGAAAATGCAAAATATCCCCAAACTATGTTTAATACAACAGCCTATGCTTTCATAATCTCAACAGAGCAATAGCTTTGATGTTTTATTCCAATCTGACTGCTTTCAAATTTTTGCTGCTCCTTGTTCGGGACATAGCGACTAGAGCGTGTTGTGATGGACAGCTCTTTCTTGCAGTAAACGCAGGTCTTGTTTTAGATAGTATCAAAGATAAAGAGGATTATATTTGGCTCCAGTATATCACCGGCTATTAGCTTTATGGCTCCTCTGGATCGGGACATCTCCAAAGGGAGTTGTGTTACACAACTGCTCTCCCACCTCCACGCTCCCCCTCCGCGTCTGCACGGAGGATCCTGGCTGACTTTTCCTGCTTGAGATTAATGAAGAGTTTCTTCTGCTATGGAGGAGCTGCCTGTAAAAAGGTTGGTTTTTTCCCCCCCTCCCTTTAGTCTGACGCCCACAAACACCGTGATTTATCAGCCGTAGAGCGTGTCACTGGGGAAACTCACTGTCTGACGGTGCTTTTCTGTGTAGGTGGTGAGCGTTACGTTTGCAGAGGAAGTAATTGATAAAAGAATGATGTGTAAATCTGTTATTTGGGGAATTTATTGAAACATAAATTGGGATTATTCTGAGGCGACGAAGGGTGTGTGTCGAAAATGCTAATTGCGTTATTCATATTTTGATATGAATCGTCTAATTTCAGTTCACTTTCAAAAGCAGAAAAGCATTTTACTGTGAAATAAAGCTCCTATCTCTCTGTTATATGTTCCCCAAGTCTTGTCAGGACTTTTGTTGTTCTTCCTGTTTCTAGTGCCACGTTTGTAGTTCATTGTTTTTTTCCCTGTTGATTAGTCGGATTGTTCCCAGATTAGTCTTGTTAGCTTGTTACCTCTTGTATATATAGCCTTTGTGTCTCCCTTGTTGTACCTTGCTGTGGATGTCTGTAGATTGTCCATGTTTCTGTTCCCCATGTGCCCTGGTTTCCGGTTCTTGTGTTTATTGTTTTGTTGTACTTTTTCCCTGCACTTAGATCTGCGTCTCCACCTGCCATCTATTCAGCTCCCATGTGTCACAGTCAACTTAAAACAATGTTAAAAACCTATTTTGTTTCCATAATGTTACAATTGTGGCAGGACTTGCCATTTTTTATGTTATCAACCTTTCAAGAAGCATGCACTTCCAAAGGATGAGGACTCAGGCTCGAATTGATTAGGTAAAACCGATGCCATCACCATCACTGTGTATACGAATGCTGAGGAAGCCTCCAGATATGGTAATGGCCGTTTCTTTTCCGACACAAGCTTTAAGCAGTAGACCAATCACAACAGACTTCACTCAAAAAATGAATTGTTGGATTTACTTAAAAAATAAGTGTCAAGTGGTTCCATGCAACAATATTGAGTAATTTGTACAAAAAACTATTTAGTTGAATGAACAAAAGAATTCAAGTAAAGCTGACAAAATTTCTGTGCAGTTTACTTAATAATGTTATGTTGATTACGTAAGGTGAACACTTTTTTTTTTTTGAATAATCATTTAAATAAAAAGGATACAACATATCAGAATGCAGCCCCTCACCCCAAAATGCATGCAAAAAATAACTGAGAGCAGGAATTTCATCCTATAAACATGTGTATATGAGTGCGCACAGCCTAAACACAGGTGACACTCTTCTGCATGATGGTAACCAAAAACATTACAGAAACTACTATAAATGTCCAATATAACTGAACATTAAACACTAACATAAACTAACAAAATCTTTCCCTTTACTGAAAAACACATAAAATAAAACTTTAATCCATAAATTTACTCTCCTAATGCAGTCCCTTGCAAAGCATGCTGGGAACTACGGATCCACTGCACAGTTAGTTATGTCAACAATAATGTGTGCGTTTCACATAGCAATGTTAAGTTGACTGAACAAACACTTACTAAGTAAAGCTGACAATGCTCAATTTTAGTAGAAACAACGCAGTTAAATTACTTTCATGTAGTTACATGAGTTTAAGTAATGCGAACAAGGGTGGTTTGAGTGAAACTAACAACAGTGAAAGTTAATTTTTTTGAGTGTTGGCCATCTGACTAATCAGAGCAAATGAGGCTCTCGGAAAGGAAGGGATTTGAGAGACCGAATCCTTTATCAAACATTTTGAGACACTGTGAGAAATGAGAAAAAAATTTGACCTCTGATGCATGTGAACCTATTGTAGGAAACCATCAAAACAAAATTAGGAACTAAAAATAGCACTTAATGGCCCACCTGGTCCTGAGACTTCTTCTTCTTTTTCTTCTTTCCCCAGCAGCCCGAGGTCTCTCCGTCCTTCCCGCTGGCATCGCTACACAGGAGGCCGTCCAGCTCGTCCGTCCCCATCTGCTGTCCCTGAGACGTTTCAGCTGCAAGCCGATACGAGAGGTTCCTCAAAATGCATACACAGTTTTCTATGGTCTGACGGAGAAAGAGAGAGACAGATATTGGGCAGGTATTAGTCTAGCACCACTGAGCTCTTGATAGAGCCCATCTGGCCAGAGGGGCCAAACTTCATCTATTCAACTCATGCTGGACAGAAGACAGGAGAGCACACACATTTGTTCGCTCTCACACACGGCACTCTGCATGCACTCCATGTTCTGCTGTTCAGTTGAATAACAATTAACAAGAGTTCAGAAACAAAAGCAGCCATTGGAGGAGGTGTCTCAAACTTCTGGCATGCAATAGAGTTTCATACGGACCCTTAAGCGTTAGTAGTTTATCCTGAAATTGGGCCTGCAAATCAGTTTTTTACTTTCTGCATTTTGTTTGGACCTTTGTTATCCAGTTCTTTAAACTTTGCTTTAAACTATTAAGTGGCTTGACTTTGAAATCCCTGTATTTTAAAAAAACACAACATTTCTAGAACCGTCAAAGACAACAAGGTTATGTCCTACTGTGTTTAAAGCCTATCTTCTATTTCAAGAACTTCTTCTATTTCACCCTTATATTTTCCTCTGTCCATGTCTCTCTTTCACTTTGTCTTATTTCCTCTGTCTCATCTTTTCTTAGAGTGTTGGCTGGGAGTGTAGGCCGCATTGGCACTAAGTATATGAAAGTACTTAATTATATGTCTGACATGGTCTCCCATTTAAATGTGATTAAAGGATATACCCGCAGATGGGGAAAAATGACCAGCCAAATCCATCGGCTCACACTCCATTTAACAGGGTATTACAAGGAGACACAGCAGAGCAAGCACAATGCTTGACAGCAGAAAATAGAAAATAAATGCTTTCAAAATGATGATGAAAAACGAGTGTTTTTCTCAATCTCCATGTTTTTCTTTTTCCCCATTATGGAATGAGAAGGACCATGCCCTGCACAAACAAAAATAATGACTGTAATCAGAAAAATGTTCTGAGAATTATGCACTGGCATTTCAGACATACAGAAACATATTGACTTACAACAGCCCTTCTCTGTGCCAGCCACAACTGACTTTGCTTTCTCCACGTGTTTGAGGAAAACGAAACAAGTTCTGCTGAAATGTCCCTGGAAATATTGCACCTGGTGACATTTGGGGCAACACTCTCTCTCTTACTGGCAGCAATTTAGAAGGTCCTCATTTTAAATGCAAAAGTCAACAGGAGAGAGCTTGTCCAACCACAGGTTAACAGCACATTAAGACCACGGGCGGCATGCTTTCAGCAATTATAGCTCTGCTGAGCCAACACCTGCAAAACAGCTCATGGCAAATCACCACACATAAAGAAATTGGAGTGATTAAGGTGATTGGCCTTTTTCAAAGCCAATGTGTTGAATGAAATGGTTGATGTTGCTGTGAAAAGCACAATGATGGATGAAAAAGAGTGCTTAGTGCTCTAAAACTAGCTAAATGGGCATAAGGAAGAAGAAAAGTAGTAACCATTGGCTGGAGGTGCATTTACAGGAAGCGTTACAGGATTAGTATTTTTATCTTTAGACAAACTTCAAAAAGTCGCAGTAAAATGGGGACAAATGGCACAGTGGTGAAGCCCACTATACATGCTTTCCACGCTTATGTGTGTGCTTTTAACTCTCAAGTGCTTCAGTGTGCCTGATGGATGCCCTTTTGGTCTGATCTGTGTTTTTAGCAGTGGTATGCAAAAAAAGAGTTGTCTGGAGTTTAGGTTTACAAAACAGATCAGATTTTTAGCGACACATGAAGATTGTGGGGATACATAAAACTGTGTACTTTGGTTTTTACTAGGGTTGTGAAGTGATTAAAAATTGTACTCTAATTAATTACATGATGTGGCGATTAATTAATCGAATTAATCACAAAATTATCCCCAAAAGATAATTTGTCTTAAGTCCTTATTGTGTAAAGCATCACATAGACATTACAAAAAGTAGATTCAGAAAGAAATATTTTATTTGATTCAACATAGAATTTATTACACAAACCTTTGGACCATGAGGCTGAGTAAATGATGACTGAATTTAAATTTTTGAGTGAATTATATGTTGACTATTTTAAAATTTATGTTTTTATATATATATATCAATATGGAAATGTGAAATTGAAAGTAAACATATGATCAACTGATGTTTTATGAATCATTTTCTAAGAGAAGTTAATTTACTGAAGCTATCAATAAAGCTAGATTACTAAGTTTGTTAAATTACTTCACAATATGTGCACATTTAATATTAATGTGGGGGGTGACGCGTCATTAGCGCTATATGACAGATCAGATGTATCACTTTTATTTAGTTTTTCCATTTTTATTCAAAATATTCACAAACAAGCCTATCATGAACTATATGCTATATAGGCGCTGAGCACCCACAGAAAAACTAGATATTCTCCATTCATTTTAACCAATAACAAACGACTGCAGCTTTCAGACGCAATGCTCTTTTAATTTTTATAGTTCACTTGAGGCAGTTACTATGGCATTTTTTTAATGATGCATGTCAAGTGCGCATCAATGTAATGTGCAGCACGAATCTCTCCACAAAACTCGCACGCTCTCAAATATAGTGTCCTCATGGCTCTACTCTGGCTCAGATATAATGTATAACTTAAAATATACTTTATGTGGTTAAACACACTGAATAGTTGTGATATGAAAAGCACTGAGTGCGTCCATCTCTGGCTCTGCGCCAGCCAAAGCGCGAATGCATGTCTGAATTTAGCAGTGAAATTTCTGATTTTATCGGTGTTACGCTTCAAAGGGTTCAAATCGATTGCCTTTCACCTTTTTTGAATTTTATGGACGTTCAAACTGCAGTCTATAGGCTATATCACGCAGTGAGTTGTTGCCCTGCATCATATTCATCATCAGTCAACTGTATTAAATGTCAGATGACCTATTTAGGTCTGGGGGCGGGGCAAGTGCGTTAAATGCGCAAATTTTTAACGCATTCTTTTTTTTCCGTAATTAATCTAATTAACGTGTTAAATTCACAGCCCTAGTTTTTACACATACTCAAGGGTGATGTAAATTTCATCATCAGCATAGTAAGTGCGCAAACAGATTATTATAATCGAGCATATGTTCAGCTCGCACATGCCTCCTAAATTTTTTTGCGCTAATTAGTGCAACACTAAGGTGGCAACACTGACCCAGCCTGTTGTTTCACAGTCAAAAAAGAAATTGATGAGATTGAACAACAAACTATTTAAGATGGTGACGTCAACAATCATCTGCATTGATGAGCACTTGTATGAGAGGATACTGCAACTCCAGTTTAAACGAGTACAAAGACATTTTTAACACTCATAACTTCTGGAGAGAAAAAGCGTAGACACAGAACAAGGATGAAACTTTCTAATGCGTATGTGTCAAGCACTAATTGGAGTATACTTTGAAAGGCTATGCATTTTTTTATTGTGCAAAACTGTCAGAGTATGCAAAAAAAGAATAATAATGCAATGTCCGATTTCAAACGGTTTTCACAGGATACATTTTTTGAGTGTTTAAGCCTATGATTGATACCTAATTTAATGATTACTAAAATATATGATTATATTAAAAAAGTTTCTCACTACAGGACAGTGATAACTTTTTGGCTGAACTCTCTCTTTAACCCTTTGAGCAAGTTCAATATCCTCCATATACAGGCTATAAAAGCTAAAGAGTTATCACAATAAATTCAAGTACAGTTTTTCTATTAGACATACTGTGCATTTGGAAACCGTGAAGAGTGGCGGTTGAGAGTGCGCCACGGGGGGATTCAGACAGCGAGAATTGTGGGAAGGTCTGAAAATGACCAGAGGGAAAGAACTGTGCCATGCTCCAACATCCACACCCTCTGCTCTTCAATTCTCATTAGGACGGATGCATCCCCCCGCTCTGCTATTAGCACGGTGGGCCTGAAGAAGGGCTGCCAGTTAAATCATGATTAAAGAACGCCATTAAGAAGAGCGAGCCTTCGCAACCTTCAGAGAGCAGCCAACCACAGAGCTGTTTATTTGTTACAGAGCATACACACACACACATTCACACAGACATAAAAACTTTTACAACAGGTTGCCTTTATAGCGCTGGGAGAGATGGACAGATCCCGAGAGGAAAGTGTACCTTGCTATCAATCTCACTGCTTCCGAGGGAAGTCTGGATGACGAAAAGCAGCGTGTCAGTCAGACCCTCGCACTCTCTCATCCGCCGCCGAGCCTCCTCTCCTGCTGAACTCACATTCCTGGGAGAAAGAGAGAGAGAAGGAAGCACGGGTCAGTGATGAGTGCATTAAATCAGGGAGATTCAATCACACGGGTGCAGATTCCCTCCGGGGATAGAACCCACTTTATATCCTACCACTGTGACAAACAAAATGCAAATGTCTCACATTTCACAAGTCATTCAAACAAATCGCTCCAAACCTCCCACCTCTGACATGTATTAATATATGAATCTATTAGTCTTCAGGGGGAGAAACATTGACACTGCTAGATATTTGACTTTTTATGTTAGACATATAACAGTGGGAGAGAAAGAAATGGATATTGGATTTCAATTGAGATAATCCAATAAGGATTCTGATTATTTTGTTTATTAAAAAAATCAATCAGGTATACACTGATGAATATGGACGGATGTAACAGGCTTATTGTACAAAAACAAACACAGTGTCCTAACCAGATACAACAGCTACAAACTTTTGGCAATTTTTCTATACACACTGAAAGTGAAAATGCTGTGCGATTTAACAAATCTCATCTGATCGGCTAATCAGAACATATTTGATGTTTAAAATGTGGTTTAAAAGATGACTGTGGAACAATGCGATTTCATTGTGGGTGGATTGACGGCATTTATTTGACAATTCTGGGAGGTAGTAGTAGCCAATAATCTGAGCAAATAATTTAGTCACATGAATTGAGGTAGTCACATGACTGTTTATATGCCTGTCTAGGATTTGGGGAATGTGTTTCCTACAACCTGGTCTCATGGGAGAGACGTACCCGTGGGCACGTTTTCGCGAGACACAAAATGACGTACCGACGAGTACGTCTCGCTGCGGTTTCCGACAGAAACGAACGCTAGAGGCCGGTAAAACGGCGATAAGCGCTTTCGATGACGGCCGGGATCGGATTAAGGATTCATAAAGATTGGCTTTCGCGTCTCCTCGCGCAATATCATGTCGCGACTTTAAAACGCTTCTTACTGGAGTGCGCTTCACTTTTTTTGGCTGTAACCAAGATTTCTCGGTAGCTCAGCCGATACGGAGTTGGACTTACGACGAGGAGTCGATTCCAGCGACTGACTCAAAGAGAGATCTAAACGAGAGAGATCTAAACGAGCTGAAAAATGGATCGCGGACACTTCTTACGTCACGTTTGCTTTTGTTAACACCATTCAGCACTTTAGCTAGTATTCTGGCTCAGACTCTTAGCTGTAAACAAAAGTTTGGGGTCAGTAAAAGCTTTTTTTTTTTTTTTTTTTTTTAAATAAATTAATACTTTTATTCAACAAGGAAGCATTCAATTAATCAAAAGTTACAGTTCAACATTGATAATAATTGAAAGAAATGTTTCTTGGGCACCAAACCAGCATGTTGGAATGATCCCTGAAGGATCATGTGACACTGAAGACTGCCATCACAGGAATATCTTACATTTTTAAAAATATTAAAAAAACATTATTTTAAATGGTAATATTTGACATTTTTACAGTTTGTTCTGTATTTTTGATCAAATAAATGGTGAACATAAGATACTTCTTTCAAAAACACTTAAAAAAAATTTTTACCGACCACGAACTTTTGATGCAACATGCTGATGTATAATCGCATTTAGCAACCCAGTTACTCAACATGACATAACAAAAATAGAGGCCGAACAGCTAACAAAATATATGTTGTAGTTGTCATGGTCACAGCTGTTTAGGACAAAAACATTTAAGATTTATCACTTGTCATTTTTCTGGAAAGGACTTGGTGTAATGCATTCAATGTCTCTGTGCAAATGAGACAACAACAGACATTAAAACTCCATCCGCATGTCAATTAAACTCACAATAACAGCAAATCATAGTTCCATTAAAGGCTCTACTCCTCATCATAACAATGTACTGAAAATGGTTTGATATCAGTTAAAAACTCCCTTGTGTGCCTGGCCAAAAGAATATGACACACGTGTGTTTCTACGCCACACCATATGAAACTGCTTTTGGGAATACGGCCCACTCGTTATAAAAAAAATTCTCTCACATCATCTATAACGAGAAACAAGATACATTACAACTCATAGGATTTACATTTCTATATTCACCAGAATCAATTGCTATATATCATTTATTAGAATTGCCTTGCCTTCACCTCCATTATACATGAACATATCTGAAAAAGCATTGGAAATACATAATTTAGCCTGCATATGGAGCATTTGAATTACAAACTTATCTATTTAGTTCTTTTATGGCCCAGCTTTATTGTGCCATTAAATATTCAACAGGCCTGACAGCACCAGCTTTTGAATTTAAGACCTATAGGTGTTACATCCAATTTGTTGAGCAAGTTTTCATCAAAAAGTCATGCGAGGAGGCACAGCTTACAGAAACACTCATGTCACAACAGACATGTTTCATTTGAATGAAGAAATTACTATTTCATTACAACAGACACCCCGAGGACTGAGTCACGTGCTAAATCATTGGATGTTTATGAGGTTAGTCATTGAAACCTGAATATGGTAGTACATCAGAAAATCTTTAATATGAATTATAGCCTAGGTAGACAAAGTCATAACTCTTCAAGTAACGTGACTTTCTGTATTAGCCAAGGTCTGTCTATCTTTGATTGGGTGGCTTGGGGGATGTGAGATTATTGATATCCATTCTGTTTTCTTTTTTTTGCTTGTGTATTGCATGCTAGGCAATTAATGACAGTTATTAATGTGCTTATGACTGAACAAACACACTAATTAGTCATGTTGCCCTTTTTATTTTGATCCACTGCATTTGAGAGATGGAGGAAAAAGCATGTGGTTGCAAGTGTGGGTCAAATCATGATAAGCGCAGAAGAAATGACATAGCCAAAATGACATCTAGCAACTGGGGCATGAAGACTATCACTTCTACTGTAGAAACACATAATTCAAAACCACAAACCAAACATACAACGTGAAAAAAATCTGGAGTCTGTGCTGACCTGAATATAGCATAAATCACAATAAGAGGGAACGTCACAATTTCAGATTTCAATCCAAGCTGCCTAAGAGTGACAGACATGGAGATTATTGGCATCAGCCAAAAACATGGCAGCTTGGCTCATTTACAGAGGTGTTAAATCAACTAACAATCCTGTAAACGGATAAAGGACAGTTTCTGTTCTCAATTTAGGTTAATTCTGAGTGAATATTGTTTTGGGTATATATACATGCCCTTTCAGTTTCAGCAATTGTCTTATTTGTTACCATTAGATTATAATATCAATCAATCAATCAATCAATCAATCAATCAATCAATCAATCAATCAATCAATCAGTCAGTCAATCAGTCAATCTAGCAACCACACAAATATGATGCAAAAAATTATGCAGAATCTGCAAAATGTTAATAATTTGGGTCCCACTTCATATTCATGGCCTTAACTACTATGTACTTACATTTAAACTAATCATTTGATGCAATGCACTTATTGTGTACATACATGTTTTTACATTGAACATTAAAAAAAAAATACCTGCATGTGATTACATCTGTAATTAATTTCTGTAATTACATTTATAATTACACTTTTGACCCATTCCTTACACATTAACCCACCCTTAAACCTACCCATACCACCAAACCTGTCCCTGACTTTACCCGTATCCCACATATATAGCTGCAAAAGTGTTTTGCAATACAATATGAACACAATAAGTACATTGTACTTATTTTTTGGATGTAAGTGCATAGTAGTTAAAGCCACCTAATATAAAGGACCATAATGGGTATATTTGTTTATATTTATATATATATATATATTAAGGCTGTTCAACGATAACCGTGGTTATCGTGTACAAAATAAAAGTCTGTGTTTACGTAATATATGTGTGTTTGTTTTGTGTATAATTATTATGTCTATATAAACAAACACACATACATGTATATATTTAAGAAATATAAGCATGTATGTATAAATATATGAACATATTTATATTTTTATATATTTAAATTATATATGAATGAAGATATTTTTCTTAAATATATACATGTATGTGTGTATATTTATATATACATAATAATTATACACAAAACAAACACACATATATTACGTAAACACAGACTCTTATTTTGTACACGATAACCACGGTTATCGTTGAACAGCCCTAATATATATATATATATATATATATATATATATATATATACACATATACACACACACACACATATACACACACACACACACATTATAAAGATTCTTACATATTTATATTATGAATTTAATTATATTAATATTACTATATAAATATAAAAAAAAATTTCTTTAAAATAAATGCCACTGGTTTGATGTTTTGTTATCTAATGTAAACATTTATACACAAAAACAACTTAAACCAGTGTTTTCTGCTGCCAGGCCACATCATTTCCACAGATTCGTGTTTTTGTTGTTTACTTGCACTTTGAAACCCGTTTTCAAAAGCTTGCGTTTTCAGGCACCCAAAACGCTGTTGTCATGTAAATGAACGGCCAAAACGCAATAAAAGTTTTAAGTTTTTAGTTGAAAAAAGTGTTGTGTAAACAGCCCCTAATGCCCCATTTACACTAGTGCATTTTCGTTTTTAAACAGTGTTTTAAAATGAAAAGGATCCTCGTCTACACTGGTGTTTCCACAGCGTTTCACAAACAATCTCCATCTACACTACACGGCCGCGCTGGGCATGCGCGTACAAGTGTAAACATTTGCCTCTTGCACATGTGGGTAGCTGCAGTATTATAAAATACAGAGTTTAACTGCACAGTGACTGCTAAAAATGACAACAAAGCCAGCAAAGCCAGTCTCCATGTTATTGTTTACATGGTTGTCAAGGATACGCAGAGCGTATGTGGGCAGGCACGCCATCATTTTCAAAAGTCTCCATTTTGGTCCGTTTATACTGAAACGTAACGGCCGCGTTTTCAAACTATTATGAGGTCTGCAGTGTTTTCGAAAGTCTCAGTTTTTTGAGATTCGAAAACGTCGCCGTAGTGTAAACCACAGGCGTAACCATAGCAAAAGTGTAAACGGGGCCTTAAAGTGACTACTTAAATTGCTGTATTAAAAAAAGCTGTATTAAAACTGGAATTCCTCTCAGGTAAATAAGAGGTAAAATGCTTCACACATGGACATCAAGCTCAGTTCTTGGCATGAAACGAGGCTGTTCTCACTTAATGGAAGGCTCATTGCAGCCCTTTGTGCGGGAAATTAAACATCCAAGCACCACAAGGGCCATATGGGAAAACAGTTAATCAAAGGTTATGCTAATGCACATCAGGCTGAGAAGAGCTCTGGGCTCCCAACGCCTGCCTCCCCTTTATGCAATAAAACAGTTATGCGGGAGACATAAATGATGAGACATTACTATTCATAACCAAGAGACTACCCAAACCAGATGTGAGAAAACACAACTGCTGTGCTTTTGGTCAGACTTCCAATTTATTTCAAGTTATTTAAAGTTAATCTCTGCCACAGAGCAGTCTGTGAAACAAGCTTCCTAATATTTCAAAATAAAGTGTGTATATACTCATTTTAAAGTGAAAGTCAGACCCTCTGCTAATGTCATGGGGAACACCTGACAGATCATTTTGATGGCTTACACTCATTTATAAACACAGGAAGTGAACCACACAATTGCATGCGCACAGCACATGCCTCTGTGACCGAAACAAATTGGCACAAACTTCATGAATTATTGATGATGATACCACATAACAGTGGACAGAGCAAAAAGTTTTCATATATTGCACAAGACAGGAGGGTGCTGCAGTTGGAAAAGTTTCTCTCTGTTTGCTTTTTGGAAAGGGCAGAGTGATATAAAGTTCATGGGCAAAAACAATATCTCTACAGGGAATGAGGACAAGACTTCACACATTATTAAAGGATTAGTTCACCCAAAAATGAAATTTCTGTCATTAAATTCTCACACTAATGTCGTTCATCTTCGTTCACCATGCATGTTTCGTGCTGCTCATGTTAACAGCCTCGGCCAATAATGAGCCAGCGTTCTGACGTAGAACCTGGAAGCCCTGAACGTAAACAGCGTAGGACAGGGGTTTGGCAACCCAAAATGTTCAAAGAGCCATATTGGAACGAAAAAACAAATCTGTCTAGAGCTGCAAAAAATTAAAAGCCTTATATGAAGGCAACACAGGCTGTAAGTGTATATTAGTGTAGACTACTATCAAAATGACTAAGTAGGCTACAAATACATAATGAGGTATTCCCGAGGTATATATTTAAAAACTCCCGAAAGCTACAGAAAAAAGCAAATGGATCACTGAAATTCACAGAAACAACTGGACTCCAGGCAGAGAAACATGAATTGGCAGTTATCATTTTGTGTCAATTGTTGGATTTTGAAGTAAAATCATTCCATATATATTGTATTGTTATATATTATGTTGACAAATCATCAATTAAACATTTTCCATCTTATATTCTGCATAATTGTGTGTTTTAAAATAAACACTGACAAAAACTATACAATAAAACTATATGCTTTATGGCTGGACAATATGACGATATAACATTGATATAAGTGATTGCGCAGATTTAAACCTACCTATATTATAGTTATATAAAATATTCACAGGCAGATTTGTTTTATGTATTTCCTCGGCGTCAAATCAGGCACATAAATGTCGGGAAACACGACTTCTGGCTGCATGTCAATATCCATGGATTAGGTTTATTGACAAGTTGTAAGAAACACTTTCGAGTCCAACCTTTAGTGTAATCGTTTGTTTTACTCGCGTTTTCTCTGTTTGCCCTGTTAAATCCAGTCACGCAGCAGGTTCTTTTGCCACTCAATCCATCTGAGGGAGCGCGCTTTTGGCGGAAAGTGACGTTGATGCATACCGTCGCGCCGCGCTGAAACGTGTGTCGCAGGCTATGACGCAAATCTTCGTTGACAGAAATGTTGAAATTTAATATTTATTATACACATTTTTACAGCATTGGAAAATGTTAAGAATGTTTGTCATGTTTATCCTCCTACAGAAACCATATGAAAACAAAAAATATAACCCCCCCCCCTCCCCATCTTTTTCCATTTTCATAAATTTTTGAAAAAGCTCCAGGGAGCCACTAGGGGGGCGCTAAAGAGCCGCGGGTTGCCGACCTCCGGCGTAGGAGAATGACAGAGGAGAGAGACAAAATTGTTGAATAGTCGTTATTTTTGTTTTGTTTTTGCGCACAAAAAGTATTCTCGTCACTTCATAACTTTAAGGTTGAACCACTGTAGTCACATTGACTATTTTAATATGTCTTTACTACTTTTTTGGACCTTGAATGTGGTAATTACGTTGCTTTCTATGGGAGAAAAAAAAACAATGAATGAAGGTCTTACGGGTGTGTAACGACTGGAGGGTGAGTAATTAATGACAGAATTTTCATTTTTTGGTGAACTAACCCTTTAAAAAAAAAGGTAAATACTTTACAATAAGGCCTCATTTGCTAACATTAGTTAATGTATTAACTAATTTTCTTTTTTTAATATACAACATTTATTAATCTTTGTTAATGTTAGTTAATGACATTGTTTGATGCATGTTAATAATTACAACTTTTGATTTTAAAAATGTATTAGTAAATGTTGAAATTAACATTAAGATTAATGAATACTGAAGTTTAATAAACACTGAAAAGTTTGTGGGGTCAGTAATTTTTTTTTTTTTTTTTTGGTAAAGACATTTATAATGTTACAAAAGATTTCTATTTCAGATAAATGCTGTTCTTTGGAGCTTTCTATTCATCAAAGAATCCTGAAAATAAACTGCATACAATTGTTTTCAACATTAATAATAAGAATAAATGTTTCTTGAGCAACAAATCAGTATATTAGAATGATTTCTGAAGGATCAGGAGACTGGAGTAATGATGCTGAAAAATTAAAATTTAAAATATATTCAAATAGAAAACAATTATTTTAAATTGTAATAATATTCACTACTGAATCGCTACATTATATTTCTCAGCAATGAGGGGGTAACTGGTTTTGAATGAATGAAACTCACGGCTTTGTTGTTAATTGAGGGAGATGCTGAACAGATGCAGGTAATTCACACACGCATCTCTCTCTCTCTCTCTCATGATGATTAATTCAAATAAATGCTACTATTCGTTCATTCAAATAAATGTAATCTTATGCACTTCTTTATCTCTGTCTGATTTAAAGTGGACAGAATGCTAGATCAAACTGACAAAAATAACCGTCATTTTTATCCTTCCGGTAAAATATTGAGAAGCAAACATCAATAAATGTTTTAAGTTGTCAAGGCTGGCAAATGACCATGGAATAATCCACGGCTAGCTGTGCATTAAATGATTTGAATGCGCTCCACGACAGGTGGTTCTTTGCCTCCGTGACCTTCATTAAAATCGTTAAATGCACAGCTAGCCATGGAATATCCCTTACGTGTAATCAAAATAATAATAATAAAAATCCAAGCATTTGACAATAGTGAGTCACAACAACTTTCCAAATCCAGGAGTCATTCTGGGTTATTAAACAGTCAAATGAGTCCCATTAACAGCACACAGGGAACATTAATGGGGAGAGATTAGACCTCAGGGTTTGAGTTCGTCCATAAACACAGATCATGAGCATCTACTCCGTCTTCTGCCTGCAACAGCACCAATTAAAGTGTTTCATTTTCTGTTGGCCTTTTTCTCCTGTTTCCTCTTGGCTCACAGCAGCTTTTGCAAATGCATCAAGCTCTTTCCAGCCTGTAGGAAAGGGTGTCCTGAGGAACACGGGGAGCCCTGTAATTGAGACCGAGCTAAGAGAGATGATTCACTTCTGATGGTGAGTGATGGATGTGACTGAGGATGCGTCTGGTCGCAGCTTGGCAGGAACGCAGATGATGCATCATGCAGGCCGAGAAGAGAAAAAGAGAAATTGTTTCATTACTTTTCAAGGTGTGTCATGCTGGACTGATATTAGAGGGAGAAGAGGGAGGGCAGCAATTAGAGGATGGTGGCGCTTTGATTTATCAGAGCATCACTTTGATGGAGTATTTCAAAACGATGAAATTATTTAATAAATCCCCCTTGGCTGATGCTGACAGGGCAAAAGTGCAAAGTGGCTGATATTGTCCATAAAGCATTTTGGTATGAATATTTAGCTGGTGGAGAACATCTATACACCTACAGATAAGCACAAAAGGAGCAGTGCACCGCTGTGTGCGGGGACTGAGAGAGGTTGGGTATGGAGAAAAAAGGTAATAGAAAGATAACAGAGCATTATACTACTCCTGACACATGATATAATGATGCTACAAAGACTTCCTATATCGCTGTGCTAGTTTCATGTCTCTTATATTCATGTCTCCATATTCACATTCTAGAATAATGAATGAATAAAATTAATAAAAGAATACATAATATAGCTAATAATACATATTTGCATTGAATATGTAGTTTAGTTATAATAATAAAAATAACACATTTTAACAAAACAAAAATGTATACTTTTTCAAATACATAATGTCCATTTATTTTAATAATAATTAGCTTTATGTCACTCGTCACTTTCTTCTCACATAAATGAATACATACATTTTATAAATAATAAAAAATGCTAATAATTATAAGATAAACAGGCATTAAATATGTATTAGTTACAATAATAATAATGATAATAATAATAATTTTGAACAAATACATAATGTGCATTTTTTATTAATTATTTGCATCACTTCAGTCATTTTCTTCTCACATAATAGAATAAATAAAAATACAATTATTTTAAAATTCATAAAAAATAAAAATAATAATATTTTGAACACAAATACTGTGCATTAATTGTATTAATTATTAGCTCTCAGTGACTAAACAGTCACTTTCTTCTCACATAATAAAATAATAAAAATAATAAATAATAACATAAATCTAATAATTATTAAATAATGGGCATTAAATATGTACAAGTTACAATAATAATAATAAATACATGATGTGCATTTATTTTATTCATTATTTGCATCACTCCACAGTCATTTTCTTCTCACATAATAGAATAATAAATAAAAATAATAAATAATAAAATAAAGCTAATAATTAAATAAATAAAATAAAATAAATGGGCATTAAATGTATGTATGAGTTAAAATAATAATAATACATTTTTAACATAAATACATAATGTGTATTTCTTTTATTATTTATTAGCTTTGCATCACTTTCTTCTCATTTAACAGAATAACATATTAATAAAAATGAATACATAAAAAATTGAATAAATCATAATTAAATGGACATTAAATATGTATTTGGGTAAAATAAAAAAAATAAATGAAAAATTATTTTTTTTTACTTTAATATACAATGCATTTAATTTAGAATTATTTAGAATTATTAGCTTAGCCTGATAAATTTCAGAAGCTAGGAGACAGTTGAAAGCTAAGATTTTACAATACTGTAAATACTGTAATAATAATAATAGGAAGACCTAATAATGTATATGCATGTCATACAAACAACTGTGTTCTCAATGTTCTCCCATTGCTTAATCAATATAGTAGCTTTTACTACAGAAAAGCTACATTACTTAAGTGTGACAGTGATTTGAGGTCACATGATTCACTATGAACCGTCAATCGTGTTAATTTTCCATAATTAATGAGCCTCTTAGATTTTATTGCTTATTCATTCACTTTAATTTCTGTCACTCGCACACTCCATCTAATTAATTAGCGCACTTTCTTAGCAAATTACTTATTGAACACAATTAGAGCTGTTTTCAATCAAGCACACCTTTAAAATTCCTTACAAGGAGAAACGTCTGTTCCTTTGTACTTTAATGGCCTTGGCTAAATGAACTGTTCAACAGCTGCAATGTGCTCTTGTAAAAATAAACTCGAAAACACTCATTCAGCAGGTGACCACTGGGAATACAGAGGAAATGTCATCTTGCTTAGTATTACTTCACAATTTCTAAACCTCATCTGAAAGAAGGAGATTTAGACAGACTGTCCGTTTATATGAACTGTGAGGTTTCATGACAGCAGCCAAAATGAAGATGTGCCAGGTCTCTAGTTGGCTGACACCGGGGGTAGGATAGTTACCATGGTTACAGAAGCCAAATGGCAAGGTGAGCTAGGAGCACCTGAGCATCTGGAGCACCAACAGCATAATTTCCCCTTCCTGCAGTCCAACACGGACCTCCACAGCTGCTCAAACACTGAACACGATTACCTGCTGCTTCGATGTCTTACAAGGCCTATCAAAAGTGTTTAGCTCGGCGATGTCTGCTAACAACGGGTTTTTGATTTTGTCAACAAAGATGAGAAGAAAAATGTGCACTTGTGCAGCATAATGATAAACAACTAAAAATATGACAAGAAAAATAACACTGCACAATTATAAATGCACTAACAAAGTTTATGATGAAGAACAATAGTTTCAAATAATCATAGTGCATGAATAGTTTAAATAGCTTGTTATATGTATAGTTTCATAATAAATAAAGTCACGTACACTTTTGATCAATTTAATGTGACCTTGCTGAATAAAAGAATTCAAAAATTCAATTCAAAATGGATTGTTCCAAAGCTCAGTGAATTCAAGCATGGTACTATGATAGGTGCCAGCTTTAAAATAAGTCAGTTTGTGAAATTTCATCCCTGCTAGATATAACACAGTCAACTGTAAGTGGTATGTGGAAAGTGGAAGCGTTTCGGAACAGCAGCAACTCTACCTCAAAGCAGAAGACCACACTGTAAACCCCAACACTAAAAATAATTGATTGGTTTGAGTAGGACAAACTTAAATTAGTTCAGTCAAATTAACTTTTATGAGTATTTAGCACTTTCTTTTTCTTTCAAGTTCACAGAACTGATATATTATAAGTAAACTGAACTGTTTCATTGTTTTGAGTTTTATGAACTTATTTCTTTTAATTTAGATGAACTTAAGTTTAACAGAAACTGGGCTGGGATTCCTATTTCCCAGCATGCTTTGCCCATGGCAAGGGTGAGTAAATGCTAAAATTAAGTGTTATATCATGTTTTTTTGCAAGATTAATAATAAGTGGGAGATTTAGTAGTGATTAATGTTTTGTTACGCTAATTTGGAAGAGTTTCTGTTAACGTGGGTTATTGGAGAGTTAACATCATGGTGACAAGTGATGTATTAGGCTTGGTTTGAGAGCAAGTATATTAAATGCTTTGTATTGCTGCACTCATTCAGCAAGTGTTATCACACTATTGTTAACATGTTAGAAAATTAGCAAGTTTGCCTTTTCGGAATTAGCTAAGTTACTATAGCTAGTTTACACTGTTCACATTGAGGTGACATGATAATTTTAAGTTAAATGTATGAATTGGTGTATTCAAACATTCCAAGTTAAGAATAATTAAAATGTATGAGTACAAAATAAAAATCTGCCAGTTCTGCTTACTTAAACTTTGAATTTCTGATTGCCTCAATTTTTAAGTTTTTCTAACTTTCGCGTAAATAATTCCAACTTTCGCTGTAAATTCATGTATACAATAGTGCATGTAAAGTCGGGGTCACCAAGTGCTGAGGCACATGGTGCGTAAAAGTCGCCATTGCTCTGCTGACTCCATAGCTAAAGAGTTCCAGTCTTCCACAGCCACATCAGTACAAAAACTGTGCGGTGGGAGCTTCATGGAATGGGTTTCCATGACCGAGTGCCTGCATTTAAGCCAAGTACACATCACCAAGTACAATGCCAAGCGTCGGATGGAGTGGAATAAAGCATGTCACTACTGGACTACTGAGCAGCGGAAACATGATCTGTGAATTGACGAATCACACTTGTCTGTTTGGTAGTCTGATGGGTAAAGCGGATACTGGGAGAACTTTACCTTCCTGACTGCATTGTGCCAACTGTAAAGTTTGGTGTAGGAGGGTTATTTTACAGGGGTTGGGTAGGCCCCTTACTTTCAGTGAAGGGAAATCTTAATGCTTCAGCATGTCAAGACATTTTGAACAATGCTATGTTTCCAAATTTGTGGGAACATTTTGGGGACCGCCCTTTTCTATTCCATCATGACTGTGCCAAATCAAAGTCCATAAAGACATGGTTGGAAGAGTTTCGTGTGGAAGAGCTTGACTTGCCCACACAGAGATCTGACCTCAAGCCCATCGAACACCTTTATGATGAACTGTAACAAATATTGCGAGAGTTCTTGTCCAACATCAGCGCCTGATGTCACAAATGTTCTACTGGATGAATGGATGAATTTTGGCCCCAACCCAGAGTTCTCCCCTCGGTTGTGGTAAGAATAGATAGAACTACAAGTGAGGAGATGGGGTGGAGGAGGGATGCTGATAAACAGACAAATGAACAGAGGTAAGTCTGCTGTATATATACCTCTTGTCGTTGGTTGAGTTGATTAACTGAATGCTCTCCACTTGTGCTAATTAGGTTAATTGTCTGAGCCTGCTCCTCCCAAACTTTGTTAATAAAACATAATTTCATGCAATTTCTTGGGAAAAAAATGTAACATTCGCCAGTCTAAATTCAAGTATTTACTCTTTGATCTCACTATTGGACAAGTGCCTTTTGCCTTAGAAACAATCCCTCAATCAATGCTTGAGGGTTCGAGGGAAGCTTTGACACAGGTTCAATTAAGTTCCTGCAGACAGCTGGTGAGCTGCAGAATCTAAACAGAGTGCGGAGCTGTTTAACTGTGTAAATGACTGATTCATCCATTCACTGAAGTCTGACAAAGAAAGTGAAAAGGAAAATCCAAAGCTTGTGATGTCTTTTTGGGATGTCATGAGGGATTGTGCTTTGAGGCTGAGAAAATCTCTTTCTATTAGATAGATTTTTTGCCCACGGAGACCCGCAGGTTTCAGAAATTTGATTTCTGCGTGTGGAAGTGATTTACAGCAGCAGTGTGTCAAACTCCCATTGGGAGAGGCTCAATTCCAAAAACACTGCTTCACTGATTTTCAATGGCTTGCTCAAGTGTTCCCACCTCCAAGGGGGAGAAAAAAAATTCCACTTTGACGAACATCATCAATCCGAATTGAAGTATTTAATGTCAGAAATTGACAACATGACTGTCTCCAAAGTGATACCCAGAGGAGACGGCAAGAATGTAATGTAAATGCCTCAGTCAAATTATCATGAAATATTTTCGAAGCATGATGCATATTTCATTTTTAATGTCTATTTTGCTTACATGTTAAATAAAACATCTTACTGCCAAAGTTGTAAATTGTATAGGGCAGTGTTTATGAGTGTTTATTCAAAATGGATGAGTCATTAAAGAATCTGGCTCATGAGTCAATCCTTTCAGGAATTGCTTCACTAAAAACAAGAGACATTTGCTTGTGAAAAAAAAAACTTCATTAATCATTGCTGTATATTTTTTGGTGGCGATTCAGACAACATAGGTAGCACTGTGTATATTTCAGTCACTAAAAAGAACCACACCATATGAGTCATTTGCTTTTGAATCACACTACGCAGGTCTCGCTGCATGTTTTTGATTCACTAAAATGCACCCGTTCATAAGAGTCATTTGTGAAACACACTACTTTGCCTCACTGTAGACTTTTAAGAACCATTTGCACCTGATTTACACTATACTGGTCTCGCTATGCATTTTTGATTCACTAAAAGAACCTGTTTATAAGAGTCATTTGCTTGTGAATCAGAATATTACCCTGGTCTCACTGTATGTTTTTGATTCACTAAAAATAAAAACAAACTGGAAAGATTGTGATTAATTGGAAAGTCAATATTAAATTGTACTGTGTGGTAGAGGATACGTGTGGTCCACAATCACACAGTGTGCATATCATACACATTTTTCTTCCTGAAGCATGTGCGTATCTGACAGATTAATATGCGGAGGATGGTAATTGCCACTTTACAGCGCTCCTACAGAAGATGATTTGTTGAAACACAAGACACTGCCATTCACTAGTCGAAGTAATTCACTGCAATCAGAAGCAGACTTGTCATTTACAGAAAAATGAAAATCAAAGGATAAGACGACTGTTTGTATTTGCATATCTGTGTATTTGCATACAGTAGTTGTGCCTCTGTTTCTGTAACTCAACAATCACTTATAGTAAAAATACAAATGATAACAGCTTAGTTTTTCCTACATGTTTGATCAAATAAATCAACTTACTTTGGTGACTTCTTTCATTAAAGAGACTTAAAACATTAAAAATCAAATTGACCCCAAACTTTTGAACGGTAGTGTATATATTCACATGTAGTAAGCAGGCAACTCTTGGCCTCAAAGGAATTAATGCTGAATGAAAAGGACGACTACAGCTTGCAGATTTCACACGTACCTAAGGAACTGTGTAGCCCAGATTGCTTTTTTCAAAACCCTTGGCATACTGTTTCAAACGCAAACACCTTCACAACTCCATTGATTGTAAATGGACCGAAAAGGCAGATCTCTCATTAAGAACAGATTGTGGTTTGCACCTTGCAGTTGTTTCTATGACAGCTGGCTATGTGATTTAGAGAACAGCCTTTTTATATATCTGGACCTCTGAGAATGATGCTTCCTTTGATTAACTGACAAAAAAATGAGAGCTTTGGATTTTTTACACCTCCATCCTGTTCCATATGGAATGAGGAACAACCCTGACGAGCCATTTCCCCCAGCCACGTCTGTTCTGTTCGCATCTCTAAATCGCCCGGGGTAAAACTGAATCATAACCTGTACGGCTTTGTCACGGTGAGTAAAGATTTACCGTATCGCTCCTGTCTCTTCTGCACGAAGGAAGAAGACGCAAAGCATCTGATTCATGATTTATGCAATAATGCATAATGATGTTTATGTGGAGTGCAAATCTAGCTTATTATGATTTATACATAGTTTCTTGTTGCGAGAAGTTGGTTGAAAAATAACTGCGAGAAAGTGTTGATTCTCTTGGGTTGAGTATCAGTCTCACGTAAGGCTTTATTCTTGTATCCATAGCAACAGCGCAGTATTAAACTACATTAAAGTGCATGCTATGAGAGGATCACACTGCTTTTGTTTGCTTTCCCAGTTTCCTTCCAAGCTTTCCTAAATGAATAAAATCATTTCAAACCATACTTTTGCAGTTTCACCTCACAAAACAATACTTTTGTGGAAACCGTGAAAATTTTTTTTTTTTTTTAGGATTCTTTTATGTATAGAAAGTTCAAAAGAAAAGCATATATTTAAAAAGGAAATGTTTTCTGTCATTATAAATGTCACTGTTGATCAATTCAATGCATCCTTCTCAATATAAGTATTAAACCTTTTGAACGGTAGCATACACTTACTCTGCCTTATTCATGAAACGTGAGCAGAGTTTGTGTAAATATTACATCAAACAAGTCCGACGTCATTTCAATGGCACAATTTTTGCACAAATTTGCACAAATCTGTAAACAATTCACACATACCAACAGTCTGCAGTCATGTTGTTCCAAACCCGTATGTCTTTCTTTATTCTGTGAACCACATTAATTTTCATTATTCGCACAAAGACAGCTGAAACACTATTTAAAATATCTTTTTTTGTGTTCCGCAGAAAAAAAAAAAAAAGTCATACACGTTTGGAATGATGACAAGTTTCAATTTAAAGGCACAATATGTAAGATTTTTGGATTCAAATATCCAAAAACCACTAGAACAGTGTTAATACTTTGTTGACTTGTGTACTTACATTATCCCAGATGTTTCCAAGAATGTTCAAATCCAGAGAAATAAGCAGTTTTAACCTGTTTATTTTGTAGAAACCATGGAAACACCAAAGACGCTTTAATATATTATGTGGGGTTTTTTTGGACAAGGGAACAACTGTTTGGATACATTTATAGATAGAAAACTAATTATTGTTATATAGCTCAACACATTTAGTCTTTGTTTGAATCTCATGGAATTTGGAATTGAATCTATGAATCTATTGATTTTCCTTGGGTACCCATGTTAGAATTTTGCTAACATAGCATAAACAGATGCAGCTTTATTTTTTTAGTAACAGTAATACGGCATTTCTCCGTCATATAATAGATTGCATGCCATTTAACTACACAAGCCATCCAGCATTTATTAAAATGACATTCTAATATCGATCTAGCTTACTAGAGTGTGCAACAAGTGTCTCATAGGAGCCACCGAGCGAATGTACAGAGTAATTTCATAACATCCTTTTCAACAAACTCAAATGTATCTAATATGATAAAACAGCACTGCGTTACCCCACATATGCTTGACTGGAAGAAGCGGAAGTGGCAACACCTGCGGCATAATAAAAGTTCAGCTGCTCTAGAGGCATGTGTCGCTTTCATCTCACATTAGCAATCGCTCCAGCGGCCTCGTTCAGCTCCCACAACACTCGGCCCTGTTCTGCTTCATACTACAGTAATGTTAATAATCTCACCCCTGAACATGATTTCTGCCTGAGTCCCATCCCGATTCTTTTCCACCAGCTGTGAGATGAAGACGGCATCTCCCAAGATTCCTCTCTCAATCTCAGCATCATAAAGCTGCGCCTTTGTTTCGAATAGGTGACCTCTAGTGGCGAAAATTTACATATTGTGCCTTTAAGGGTGAATTACAACCAAACTAAGAAAGTTCTCCAATCATTCGGCCCCTATAAGAAAAGCACACACATACTCACCTCAGGCAGCCGGTGGCATTGCGAAGTACTTGGGAAGTGTGCATTTGTAGCTTGCGGTCCTCCTGATGTGGGGACACGTCCCAGGTGGAATGGGGTATAATCACGGTGTTGGTCAAGACGGCCAGAGCGTCCTGGATTATAGGCATCTTCAGAGCATCACATGAAGACAGGTTCCACAACACGCCTGCACAGGAAAACACATGCGTGTGGCATTTAGCATAGTGAATGCGAAAAGCCTCCTCTTCTGGACCATTTTCACATATTTAAAGATAAACTATTAACACATGAGAGGCGGGTAGTTCGAAACCCCTGCCTGAAAGTGACTGTGGTACTGTGCAAGAAATAATGCTTTTCTATTATTACTCCTTTAAAGGGAAAAAAAAAATTATAACAATGTCCATTCTGTGCTTGAGTTAGCCTGAGACAGGTTTTGACAACGTCTCACACAGACTCGGAGACCCACAGAAATGTAGAGCTGAACACCAGAGGAAAAAAAAAAACATAATTTGACAAGCTATGGAGCCTGCGGTCTCACATTACAATGGCGGTCTAACATCATTTTACCAAACTCCTTCACAGCTCCACCAAGTCTCAGAGGAAGGACTTATGCAATATGATTTATGAATTGCTTTTTGTCGTGCAATTCACTTAAAAAAACTGTTTTGTACTGTATAAACATTCAGATTATATCTTTAAAACAACAGATTAAATTGGTACAACAAACAGAATTTCTTAGCTGGTAAAAATTAAACAGTCTACTTAAGAATGCGAACTATTGCAGACAAATATAAACATGCCAAGACTTAATATCTTCCACGTAGCATGTCCCTGTTATCGTTATCAGTGCAGCCATTAGAGATTTGTGGGAGCCATTCTTGCAGAAACATCATATTTGCCTCAGACAGTAATTTGATAAACAAACAGAAATTATGGAGAAGAAGAGGGGGGAGTCATTAGCATTTTAATTTTTGTTTAGGAATGGATAATGACAGTGGAAGAGACAATCGAAATGTCTGTTCGGTCAAGACCTTTTGTTCTCTAACATATACGCATGACTTTGTAATATATGCAGTTTGATGGCTGCTTCAGTGTGTTGAAGGATCTGAAGTTTAGAAAAGCGAAGCAGATACTGTATATACGCATATATTTGTGTGTTTTTTTTGCTCTAAATAAAGTATAATGTAAAGTAAAGTATAAAGTTATAAAATACTTCTATTTTCTTTCTATTCATCAAAGAATCCATGAAAAAAAAAAATTAAGCAGCACAACTGTTTTCCACATTGATAATAATAAGAAATGTTTCTTGAGCACCAAATCAGCATATAAGAATGATTTCTGAAGGATCATGTGACACTGAAGACTGAAGTTATTAAGCTTTGCCATCACAGAAAGAAATTGTGTTTTAAAAAAATATTCAAATTGAAAAAAGTTATTATTAATTGTAATAATTCTTCACACTATCGCTGTTTTTACTGTATTTTTGATCAAATAAATGCAGCCTTGGTGAGCATTAAAGACTTCATTAGAAAAATCTTACAGACACCAAACTTTTGTTGCATATCTGGCATACTAAGCACAGTATACTTCCTGCATACTATACTTTTTTAAATAGTAGGTACTATGCCACTCCAAGCAGGTTCAAGGATATTTAATGTAGCGTAACGTAAAGTGATTAAAAAAATCCAGGCCACATTCACCATCGATCATCAGCTATAAACGGGCATATTTCAAGTTACAACAAGAAGAAACTCTCATTAAGGTTGTAGGAGGTCAATTTCAAGTTGTCAATACTAAAACATCCTGCAAATGAGAAATAACCAATTTAGGCATGTGTGTGGCTAATTAGCCTATCCTGAGCTCATCAATATCTCACCTGAGAGAGCTCACTGTCTGAAGCGGTAATTTATTCTGACAGATACTATATTACAGAGGATATCTCTAATTTCATCTTAAGCCTCTATAGAACATTCTAATGTCTAGCAGCTGCAAGGAGAGAAATGTATTTTAAGACACTTTTCACACCACTAAAACCATAAATATCTCCAAACACAACTGTGTTCTGATAGGAAAACAGCATATAAGCTTGAATAAAAGCAGGCTTGTAGCATGCTCCTGTTTTATTAGATTCACTTTACATTATTTCCGCAGATGCATAACTAAACATAACTCTTTGTAGCTGGAAGCATTACCAAATTCACCAGAATTTTTCGTAAACAAACATTCGGGAAAAGGTTGATGACTTGCTCGAATTCTGTGAGGCTTTATAAATTCCCAGAATGTACATTATATTTATTCATTTAGCAGATGCTTTTAGACAAAATGACTTAGGCAAAAACACTATCTTTGTTTAAATGCAGAATTTCAATGATTCTTTCAAATGATCGCCCACTTTCACCGGCCTTGGTTCTGGAGAATTTTTTTTTTCTCAATTCACTTTCTCAATAGGGATTAAAAAAAACAAACAACCCTGCAAACAGCTCTGAAATGCATCACAACCTTTCATGTGAAATAAGTCTATGAAAAACGTTTGTCTATTAACCATTGGCGAGTTATAAGTACACTGTAAAAAATAAAAGTTGCTGCCTTCAATATTTAAGTACAATCAACTTGGCTGTATAAGTCATTTCAATTTATATTATATTAAACTGACTTTGAACCTTGTATAACTTATAAAAAAAGATGAAAATTGCTTAACTTATTTTGATGAGTTAAAGTAATGTAAAAACATATGTTGTCATGACTTATTGATGATATATACTATATATATATATATATATATATATATATATATATATATATATATATATATATATATATATATATATATATATATATTGTTTACAGTGTATAGGCAGACGTTTGGCTTAATCTCACCTCCTGCTGTACTGAATGGCCTTGCAGGGGTTGTAATGTGAACATCTTGCTAAAAGCCACTCTGTGTCACTCAGATGTCAGAATGGAGGACAGACTCTAAAAACAGCGATGATGATAAATTGCAGAACATGTATGCAACCTATTAGAACGAAGCCAACCTTCAACTTCAATCCAAGCGCTCATTCCCACTGTCCATCAGCTTTACAAAGGACATGCAACATGAGTCAGACCAAACTTCTATTTTTCCTATTTGCTTATCTTCACTTTTATGCCCATTCTCTCTCTCTCTCCCTTCTTTAAGAAACTACGCACTTTTATGAGTCAGTATGAAGAGGTGGCAGCTGAATAGTTGTTGACGCTGACCTTGCTAGCTTCTTGCTCTCAAACAAACACACACACACACACACACACACACACACACACACACACACACACACACACACACACACACACACACACACACACACACACACACACACACACACACACACACACACACACACACACACACACACACACACACACACACACACACACACACACCCGCCATGAGCCATGAGCCTTTAATTCCAGAGACCGGGGGACCGGCTGTAGCTGATTGCAGGTGCTGGTGAAAAACTTTTCACTGTGCTTATTCTGTTGAGCGACTCACCCCTTCACCACAAGCCTTAGTAGGGCAATCTTAGTATTTATAAACCAAGGTAGGCATGTCAAAACGAGGAGTTTTATGTAAATATTCACATTTATGGCACAGAGGTTATTATTATTAATGATCCACTTAGGGGAGAAATACGATTAACACCATGAGCTTGACAACTGCTGTATGTACATAATCCATGCTTGTATACAGTGGGAACGGAAAGTTTTCAGACCCCCTTAAATTTTTCACTCTTTGTTATATTGCAGCCATTTGCTAAAATCATTTAAGTTCATTTTTTTTCCACATTAATGTACACACAGCACCCCATATTGACAGAAAAACACAGAATTGTTGACATTTTTGCAGATTTATTAAAAAAGAAAATCTGAAATATCACATGGTCCTAAGTATTCAGACCCTTTGCTCAGTATTTAGTAGAAGCACCCTTTTGATCTAATACAGCCATGAGTCTTTTTGGGAAAGATGCAACAAGTTTTTCACACCTGGATTTGGGGATCCTCTGCCATTCCTCCTTGCAGATCCTCTCTAGTTCTGTCAGGTTGGATGGTAAACGTTGGTGGACAGACATTTTTAGGTCTCTCCAGAGATGCTCAATTGGGTTTAAGTCAGGGCTCTGGCTGGGCCAAACAAGAACAGTCACAGAGTTGTTGTGAAGCCACTCCTTCGTTATTTTAGCTGTGTGCTTAGGGTCATTGTCTTGTTGGAAGGTAAACCTTCGGCCCAGTCTGAGGTCCTGAGCACTCTGGAGAAGGTTTTTGTTCAGGATATCCCTGTACTTGGCCGCATTCATCTTTCCCTCGATTGCAACCAGTCGTCCTGTCCCTGCAGCTGAAAAACACCCCCACAGCATGATGCTGCCACCACCATGCTTCACTGTTGGGACTGTATTGGACAGGTGATGAGCAGTGCCTGGTTTTCTCCACACTTCCCTTTTAGAATTAAGGCCAAAAAGTTCTATCTTGGTCTCATCAGACCAGATAATCTTATTTCTCACCATCTTGGCAAACTCCATGCGGGCTTTCATGTTTCAACCTTAAGTGCAGCAGAAATGTTTTTGTAATCTTGGCCAGATCTGTGCCTTGCCACAATTCTGTCTCTAAGCTCTTCAGGCAGTTCCTTTGACCTCATGATTCTCATTTGCTCTGACATGCACTGTGAGCTGTAAGGTCTTATATAGACAGGTGTGTGGCTTTCCTAATCAAGTCCAATCAGTATAATCAAACACAGCTGGACTCAAATGAAGGTGTAGAACCATCTCAAGGATGATCAGAAGAAATGGACAGCACCTGAGTTAAATATATGAGCGTCACAGCAAAGGGTCTGAATACTTAGGACCATGTGATATTTCAGTTTTTCTTTTTTAATAAATCAAAAGTAATGTCAGAAAGACAAAAATGTCAACAATTCTGTGTTTTTCTGTGCTGTGTGTACATTAATGAGAAAAAAAATGAACTTTGATTTTGATTTTAGCAAATGGCTGCAATATACCAAAGAGAGAAAAAAATTAAGGGGGTCTGAATACTTTCCGTACCCACCATTGAAAAGTGTGGGATTGGTACGATTTTTAAAGTGTTTTAGAAAGAAGTCTCTTATGCTCACCGAATTTATTTGATCAAAATACAGTAAATGTATTGTAATAATGTATCATTACAATTTATAATAATTTCTATTTTAATGCATTTTAAAATTGTACTTATTTATTCCTGTGATGGTTAAGCTGAATTTTCAGTAGCCATTTCCACAGACTTTGATGTCACATGATCCTTCAGAAATCATTATGCTGATTTGGTGCTCAAGAAACATTTCTTATTGTTCAGAATATAAAATAACCCTGATTATAATACGACCCCCCCCCCACACACTTTTTTTTTTGGAAAAAGGCTTTTGGAAGTCCAAATATTGTGTCTTTTTTTAAAGAAAATGGTTTTATTTGAAAATAATGTTCATATTGCATATTGTTCATATTTAAATTATTGCATTGAGAGTATGATAAATGCTGGTAAAATGTACCAGCGATCACATTTAAAAATAAACACTTTTTGGCATACCATAAAAATAATCTGTAACCCATCTGAATTACATAACAATTATGCTATCCATCTCACAGAGAAAACCATGTAGCCTACAAAAATTTCATTAACAGTAGAAGTGAAATCTTATTTTGGTTTTAAAATCTGAGTACCATCTTACATTTTAAAATCACGTACGGGGAAAGTTTGGTCAACGAGTCACACAAACATGACAGTCATGCGGCTCTTAAACGGTAAGCTTTTTGCATTACTATCTTCTTGCACTCTCAATCTTCTAACATTACACTCTGACACACTGTATTACTTGGCACACACATTTTACACGTATTTGGTGCCACCTATTTTTGCGGGGGTATTATTGCCATGTAAAAGTCGAAACCCTAAATAGAAGACGCACCCGTTTTTTTCAGACGTATTTCTAAGAAATAAACATTGTATTATATTTGGAACAATACGGTACTTACGGTTTGTGGTGCAGCTGCTGTAATATCCAATACAGCTGACTGCTTCATCTTTTTCTTTTCTTTGCGAACTCTCCATTAAAGTATGCCTTGTTTATAAATAAATTCACAGTCAAATGCTCTGAACAAACATATCATTTTTCAAAGTGATCCAGGATGCCATTAAAATAAACCACCCATTTGTTTCCAATGCTGGGATCCTTCTAAAGTCTGTACAGAGATGTAACCTGAATGTGCATCTGTATACTGTATTAAGTGTAGACAGCGCTAGTGATTATAATGGGTTCTATTTACTTTTGACGCGAAGCGATGTTTAAATCCAGTGTAGGCAAATGTCAGCCATTAACTATTCGTCGATGTCTTGCTTTGGAGGCACTGATGTATTTGCCTGTGTGATGTCACAGATCCAGCAATATCAAAACGTTTATAATGAGAGGACATTTTAGGCTATGAAACTTGCAGGAAGTTTTAATGGTAAAAAGACCTGCCGCTAAAGGTTAAGGCAAAAGATGATCAAAAGATCCAGGCAAATTTGATTTCTCATGACCCCTTTAAATTTTGATGTGATACTGAAATTGCTACAGTTTTTTGCACCATAAGCACCACATTCAATTCAAGCACCATAAGCGCCGAATTCAACTGACATCTAGCAAGAATATGTTTTGTGCAAACTGAGTGTTTTTTTTTTTTTAAATGGGTTAAAATGCAAACATTTTAAATGATCGTATCGTCAATAGGCCGATGATTATCAGTTATCATCTGCCTTGAAATTCCATATTGTGTGTCTTATTCTGTATATGTTTATAAACGTGAAATTCTTAATGCTGTCACTTTATTTCTAGTAGTCTTCTGTCACTCATTTTCTTCCTGACTTTCACTTTCTTAAGTCTTTGAACAAAGGCAAGCATTCTGAAAAGGGAAGAACAACCTTGATTGCTGAACTGAGAGGGTATCTAATCAGAGACTGCTTCTCATGAGGGAACGAGAGAGAGAGAAAAAGAAAGAGAAAGAGAGGAAGGCTCAATACTAGAGCACTACAAGGACATAATTGTCGTCAGTGGTGACATTGACCAAGATCAAATCTCATGCCAGCGGAACACAGGCCCAGATTTAGACTGCTTCATTTCACTAGGGTATCTCACTGTACTGAACAAAAATCCCACAGACATCTTCACTTGACCACATACCTCTTTGGAGACATATGTAAACAGTTGAATTTCTCTAGTCCTGTGGCAAATAGTTAATTTACAGTGTCTTAAATAATTAGTGGAGCTTACAATGGCAACACTAACATTTACTAAACTAACTATTGCTATTGCTCAAACATAGGGTTAGAGTTTTGAACAAAACGTATTAGGGATGCACAACAGATCAGTACCATTGGCTGATACTGGAAATGTTTCTATTTATTGTATCAGCAGATATTACATGCTGACACTGTCACCTTGTATCTCCAAAAACGCTACTTTTCAGGAAATGGAAAAAACACTATTTTTCAAATAATTCAACACTGTGTTGTTGATATTGTAGATTTATATATAAAGTTCTGTCATGAAACTCTAGATAGCGCAGGCTAATAGGTCCTTGACCTGCTCGTAATCACATCATTATCTATAGGACACAGATGATTGGTTCCTGCTGTATCAGTAGCCAATGAGCTTGAATTGTGATGGAATTTTTGAACTAATTAATAATGAACTAACATTTCTTTTCTTCTACAGGCCTAATAATAATAATCTAACTTAGAAATAGAGAAACAGTCACTAGGACTGAGTGTTCTGATTCAGAAACATTCTGCTGTGCTGGCTAGACAGCATCCTTCTGGAAATAAAAAATAGTCTTTCAGAGGTTGTTTTAACCTATTGAGTAATCTGAACTATTAACCCTGAGACATTTTTTGATGATCTTGTGATTCAGTTGTTCTAATCTAAATTTACTCCGGCAGTAAGCGGGACAGAGGAACTGAGATGTTTTTCTTAAATCTAAACTAATCATATTGAGACTGATGATAATGAGTAATAGATGCCATGCTGACTATGAAGTGTACCTGAAATCCTATAAAACCTGTTGTATTCCTTTGTTCGGAGAGAGATTCTCTGGAATGATGAGAACTCTCCCGGCCGTGATTAAAGCATATTCTGAGGCATAGACTGTAGTCTGTTTGGTTTTTAGGCTGCAGCAAACAACTAAGCACTAGAGAACTCTTTCCATACTATAGTGATAGTGTTTAGTGGTGAGGAGCACTAAAGAGCTTATTATCAGGTGATAGTGCCGGTGGGGAGCACTAAAGAGCTTAGTATCAGGTGATAGGCCCCCAAAACAGGCCGAGACGTCAGCCGACTCGAACAGGTACTGAAGTATGCTCAGTAGAGTATAAATTTATTGGTTATTTGTTTATGGTGTCAGATGCGTAGGGAAAAATCTACCACAGCACGTAATCTTCAAATAAATGAGTAGCATTTGCCTTAGTGGTAGCAGCATAGCAGATCTATTCCGCCAAGACCAAACATATCAGCATTGTCATACCCATTACCATGCCAAACACTCCAAGAGTTGTCATGACAGAAATATATATAGTCAGACACTTGCATATGTTATGTTACTAACATTTTACCAAAATTGAGCCAAAAAAACAGAACATTGCTGAGGATTTTGGACGCAAACATTTTGTCCGTCATTAGAATGGTTGCATCTGAGGCAGTAAATGCATTGCATTACGTTTTCATCAACTTATAGGTTATAACGTTTACTGTAGCTGTGTGGGCACTCTCATGTTTGGCCAAAATCTCATGTTATTAAACAGAAACAGAAGCTATTTAAGACAGTATTGGCTATATGACTGCAACTGCTAGACTAAGACACCTGAATCCTGAAAATAGTATGTAATGGTTACCAAAAAAATAAAATAAATATTAAGCAGTACTGTTTTCAACATTGATAATAATAAATGAATTCTTGAACACTGAATCATCATATAAGAATGATTTCTGGATGATCATGTGACACTAAAGACTGGAGTAATGATGCTTTGCCATCACAGGAATAAATAACATTTTAAAATATAATAAAATAGAAAAGAGTTATTTAAATTGTAATAATATTTCACAATATTGGTGTTTTTACTGTATTTTGATCAAATAAACACAGCCTTGGTGAGCATAAGTGACTTCTTACTAAAATCTTACTAACCCAAAACTTTCAAATGGTATTGTAAATGGATAAAATAGGCCACAAGACCCAAATTTCACATCAAGCGCACCATTTGAGACAGGGCCGTATGCTAGAGAACAGCAGCAAGAGACAAAACCCAGACGGTGAGTGGAATTAGGCTAAATAAGCAAGAATCCTCCTTAATTTCAGCACACGATTGCATGAGTAGTGCAATTCAAACACTTCTTGCTGCCAAAGGATTCAGACAGTTTCTCAGGGGATGTTCTGTTGTCTGGGTTACTTGTGAGCTTCCTGTTCCTACAGACCAGTATTCCATCTGTTCTTCACAGACATACGATTCATAAAGGAACATGCTCGTGCTCACAAAAGCCAAACACTCCTCTATTTATCTTTCATGTTGGCTCTGTAAAGCCTCTAAGCAAAAACTATATGTCAAAATGTGTTGTACAGCTTATTCTGTTTGAGGATGTATAATAAAACATGAGTGAAAGTTTTAAATCTTTACAACCCTTCTCTAATAAAAATTTTCATAGTACCCACACAAACTGAAATACTATGTAAAAGGCTTATACTGTAGGTGAGGTGAATGTGAAATCAAAATAGGACTTATTTGAAGTGTGGCTGCAAATGAGACATTTGTAGAGATGCTGGTTTTCAAACCGTGTTTGAACATAATTTCAAGATTAAAAGATTTGTTCAGTCTCAAAGCCACTGGCCTCTGACAGGACACCTGACCATCAGGTCTGAGTGGGTCCATATGGCTACACTTACTTTCAGCATGTCAAAAAACGTCTCGGTTACGTATGTAACCCTCGTTCCCTGAAGGAGGGAACGGAGACGTACGTCAGTAGTGACCGACGAATTGGGATATCGCTTAGAGAGCCCTATCATCTTCGTGTAAACTAAAACAAGCCAATGGAATTGGCGTGCGATATTTGCATAATGCGCACCGCCCCCGACAGGTGTATATAAATAGGAAGCAGATGCAATCGCACTCTGTTTTTCGCTGAGGAGACAACTGGTGTCCGCACTACAGCGAGGGTACAGAAACTGTGGCGACGGGACGTACGTCTCCGTTCCCTCCTTCAGGGAACGAGGGTTACATACGTAACCGAGACGTTCCCTTTCAGTCGGTCACGTTCGACGTACGTCAGTAGTGACCGACGAATTGGGATCCCAACTAAAGCGCCACAGTTACGAAACCCCTTCCAGTGCCCAGCGCAAGCTCAGCCGCCCATAGCACCGGCTGGCGGTGAAGGGGGCGAGCTTACACCGAGAGAGTCTACTGCTGTCTACCACTACCCACTAAGTAAACTAGACACACTGGGAAAGCGAACCCGAAGGGACGCTGCGGAGACCACTACCTACCCAACGGGGGAGGAGTTTACGTGGGAATACACATATGGACTGGCCCGGGGGCAGTACGCATATGGAGTCCCTGGGATGGCTCCACCTGGTTAGTGGAGACTCATCTGACAGGTGACAGCAGAGCTGGCTCTGCTAAGGGAAAGACACGGACTCGGCCCGTAGGGAGTTTTAAACCGTGGAAAATACACATATGGGACCGCTCACGTAGAGGGGTCACGACATATGGGCCCCAGCCAACAGACAGCGTCAGCGACGGATGTAGGCCTGGCATCAGACACTCCGCAATGTCCGAGCCGAAGGGGGAGGCGGAGGAACTCGACAGGGTTCGCCAAGCGGGGAACGCGACTGGAGTGAAAGTATGCACGTATCCGGCCAGAGGCGGGAATGGCATTGCAAGCCGACACTTAGAGTGGGTACAACACGTCTACCGACTAGTGGATGCGAGTACACGCGAGGATACCGGCTCTACACGTAGGCTATAAAACCTAGCGAACGTGTTAGGTGTCGCCCAGCCCGCAGCTCTACAGATATCTGTCAGCGAGGCGCCATGAGCCAGCGCCCAGGAAGAGGCCACCCCTCTGGTGGAGTGGGCTCTCAACCCGAGCGGGCAAGGCACGCCCTGGGATTCGTACGCCAAGGCGATGGCATCCACTATCCAGTGGGCCATCCTCTGCTTGGAGACAGCCTTTCCCTTCTGCTGGCCTCCGTAACAGATGAAGAGCTGATCTGAGGTCCTAAAGCTTCGCGTTCTGTCCACGTAAACGCGCAGAGCGCGGACGGGACAGAGCAAAGCTAGGGCTGGGTCTGCCTCCTCCGAGGGCAGCGCTTGCAGGTTCACTACCTGATCTCTGAAGGGAGTGGTAGGAACCTTGGGCACGTATCCAGGCCGGGGTCTCAGGATGACGTGAGAAGCACCGGGCCCGAATTCTAGGCACGTTTCGTCGACCGAAAATGCATGCAGATCCCCTACCCTCTTCAGGGAAGCCAATGCAACCAGAAGAACCGTCTTAAGAGACATTAGTTTCAGGTCGACTGATTGCAAAGGTTCGAAGGGATGACCCCGGAGAGCTGTGAGAACCAGGGTCAAATCCCAAGAGGGTACGGAGGAAGGGCGAGGAGGATTCAGTCTCCTGGCCCCCTCAGGAATCTGACGATCAGATCGTGTTTCCCCAGGGACTTACCCTCAACTGCATGGTGATGTGCGGCAATGGCGGCAACATACACCTTGAGGGTGGAGGGAGACAGCCTTCGCTCTAACCCATCTTGCAGAAAGGAAAGCACGGATCCGACCGAACATGATCGGGGGTCCTCTCGGCGAGAGGCGCACCATTCGACGAACAGGTTCCACTTCAGCGCGTAGAGATTCCTAGTAGAAGGAGCTCTAGCGGAAGTGATGGTGTCTACGACCGCTTGCGGGAGATCACTCAGAACCTCCGCATCCCGTCCAGGGACCACACGTGGAGGTTCCACAGATCGGGAGGCGGGTGCCACAGGGTGCCCCGTCTCTGAGTCAGGGTGTCCTTCCTCAGAGGAATCGGCCAGGGAGGTGCTGTCGCGAGGAGAATGAGGTCTGAGAATCAGGTCCGAGTGGGCCAGTACGGAGCCACTAACAGAACCTGCTCCCCGTCCTCCCTGACCTTGCACATGAATAGTGCGAGAAGGCTCACTGGGGGAAGCGCATGTTTGCGCAGACCCGGGGGCCAGCTGTGGGCCAGGGCATCCGTGCCGAGCGTGCCGCCGGTCAGGGAATAAAACCACTGGCGGAGGGCAGTTTCCGGGGAGGCAAACAGGACTACCTGGGCCTCGCCGAACCGCTGCCAAATCAGCTGGACCGCCTGGGGGTGGAGCCGCCACTCGCCCGCAAGTAGATGCTGCCGTGACAGCTCGTCGGCTGCACGGTTGAGCACACCTGAGACACGAGTGGCCCGAAGGGACCTCAGATCCTTCTGACTCCACAACAAGAGATGGCGGGCGAGTTGCAACATGCGACGGAAGCGTAGACCACCTTGACGGTAGGTGTACGCAACGGCCGCAATGCTTAGTGAGCGGACTAGAACGTGCTTGCCTGACAACAGCTCCTTGAAGCGGGCCAGCGCAAGACGAACCGCTAGCAACTCGAGGCAATTGGTATGCCAATGCAGCTGAGGCCCCGTCCAAAGACCTGTCACTGCATGCCCGTTGTACGTGGCCCCCCATCCCGTGGCAGAGACATCTGTGGAGACCACAGCGTGCCTGGACACTCGTTCGAGGGGTACTCCGGCCCACAGAAACGAAGGGTCCAACCACCGGATAAGGGTGCGACGGCAGCTCGGTGTCACGGGGACACGGAGCGTGCCGCACTGCCACGCCCATCTCGGGACCCGGCCGCGGAGCCAGTGTTGAAGCGGTCTCATATGAAGCAATCCGAGCGGCGTTACCGCGGCTGCAGATGCCATATGCCCCAGGAGCCTCTGAAAATCTTTCAGTGGAGCCGCTGTCCTGCACTTGAGCGAGCTCAGGCAGTTCAACACCGACTGGACGCGCACCTCGGTGAGACGCGCAGTCCGTGCGACCGAGTCTAGCTCGAGACCGAAACAAGAGATCCTCTACCCGGGGGCGAGTTTGCTCTTGTCCCAGTTGACCTGAAGACCCAACCGGTTGGGAGCGACAACCATGTCGGGTAGGACTTTGTACTGACATGCCCGACCCTCGAACGCAGACCGACCTAGGAAGGGTCTGCGTCGAGGCAGAATCGAGACATGAAAGTATGCGTCCTTCAGGTCTATTGCTGCAAACCAATCCTGGGGACGGTCCAGGATTGGCCGTAGCCCACCGCCCTTTTATGGTACAATGAAGTAGGGGCTGTGAAACCCCGACTTCATATCGGCTGGAGGGACCGGCTTGATTGTACCCTTCGCCAGGAGGACAGCAATCTCCACCCGGAGAACAGGAGCACTGTCCAACGACACCGGAGTGAAGTGGACAGCCCTGAAGACCGGGGGACGCCGGGCGAACTGAATCGCATAGCCGAGTCTGATAGTACGAATGAGCCAACTGGACAGGCTGGGGAGCGTGCTCCACGCTTCCAGACACTGAGCCAGCAGGACCAAAGGCACCACAGACGCACCGGGGGTGGGGCAGCAAGGCAGAGAGGGACCCGACCCGGACAGCTTGGGGGCGGCCCGGAGTGGGGTCAGACTCTGCGAGGCAGCAGTGTGCATGGGAGACCGCGCACGGGACGCGGTCTGCACCATCACACTGCCACCTGCTGGCGAATGGGGGAGCTGTCAGCGGCGAGGCGGAGCCTGGCACACTGACAGACACCCCTTGTTGTGACCTGGAGTTTGAGGAAACTGCTCTTTTTGTGAAAAAGTGGGTACCGCTGGACTCCGGAGAGCCAGCGGCGGTAGACAGACAAACACAAATTCCCCCCGGCCCTCCTCCGGGGGTGGGAGAGATGGTGGAAAACTCTCCCGAAGAGCAAGATCCTTCCCCTCCAGGTTGCCCGTCTCAGTGCCGTGTTTTGCTCTTACGCTTACCACCGGGCTTAGCGGAGACGGGCTGGGCACCACGCCCGCGACCGGCACCCTGCTGTCTGGCTGGTGTAGGCTGCTGCTTTGCCGTCTTAGCAGGGGCGGAGGACGATGCAGGCGGGCGCCCTCGGCGACGAGCGGGCTGAGGCTGAGCCACGGGCGGCTGGGTGGAGGCAGCAGCGGACCGCCGTGGCATAACGTGACTGATAGCCTCAGCCTGCTTCTGTGCAGCGGAGAACTGATGGGCGAAGCTCTCCACCGCGTCGCCGAATAGGCCGACCGGGGACACGGGGGAATTTAGGAACCTCTGCTTGTCGGCATCCCGCATGTCCGCCAGGGTCAGCCAGAGATGGCGTTGCTGGACTACCAAGGTAGACATCGCATGACCAACAGCGCGTGCTGTCACCTTCGTCGCTCGGAGGGCGAGGTCGGTGGCAGCGCGCAGCTCCCCCAGCAGCTGTTGGTCAGGACCTTCCTGGGGCATTTCCGACAGCGCTTTTGCCTGGTAGACCTGCAAAAGCGCCATCGCATGCAGGGCAGAGGCAGCCTGCCCACAGGAACTGTAAGCTTTCTCAGTCAGACCGGCTGAGAATTTACAGGCCCGGGACGGGAGACGCGGCTCACCACGCCAGCCAGCGGCCGTTGGACACAGTTGCATCGCAACAGACCGCTCGACTGGCGGGATCCTCGCGTACCCCCTGGCTGCCCCGCCGTCCAGGGAGGTGAAGGCGGACGGGGGGCCAGGCCTCGAACGAACACTATACGGTGTCTGCCAAGACCTGGTCACCTCATCGTGCACCTCCGGGAAGAAAGGCATTGGGGCGGGACGCTGGGGCTGGCCAGCGCGACCCGCCCCCAAATACCAATCATCCAGCCGCGATGGGCCGGGACAGGGTGGAGGGTTCCACTCGAGCCCGACACACAAGGCGGCCCGGGAGAGCACAGCCGAGAGTTCGGGATCCGATTCGGGCAACGCTGCCGTCCCGGAGGGCGGCAGCGCGTCCGGATCTTCCTCCCCCGAACACTCAAACTCGCCTTCCGACGCAGCGATCGACATCTGATCCTCCGCCGGCGCACCAAAGGTAACGGCTGGACAGTCCGAAGAGGGCCCAGCGGAAACCAACGGCGGCAGGATGGGTTGCGGTGCTGATGAGGGGGCAGGGGCCCGCGGAGCGTTTCCGCTCGACGGGGAGCCCTGACCGTTATCCTCAGGTCGCCCTCCCTATACAGCGCCGTACCGTCATTCCGGTTCCCGGGGCCGGAAAAAACGGTCGTACGCGGCATAGGAGAGGGGGACTCCCGCTTCCTGAGACTTCAGGAAGGAGAGCCTCGACCTCAGCACCGCGATGGTCATGTTCCCGCAATGGGAACATGAACCATCCACAAACGCTGCTTCAGCGTGCTGAACGCCCAAACACGAGATGCAGCGATTGTGCCCATCAGCAGGGACCAGGGAACGACCGCACCCAGTAACGCACAGACGAAATGACATACTGTCAGGGTTCGTCTGTAAAGCTCTTTTAGAAGGGGAAGTCAACTCACTCGTGCTGAAGCACCCAGGGAGCGACGCGATGTGTCAGGTACACCACTCCCTGACACACCGAGGAACCGGCCCAAATCGCTGCCTCACACACACTCTTTTTTGTGTTGCTGTGAAAACAGCAGTTTAGAGCTTATAGCTCGGCTCCTCAGACACTCGCGACCTCGCTGCACGTGCCCTCTTCACCAGCACCAAAGCTCGCTGCAGATCCTCTTCTGAGGCAGTGTTTTAGTGAGAAAAACACACGAAGAAAGGAGTCTTCTAAATAGGACACCAGTGAATGGCTCCGAAGCGAAAGACAGAGTGCGATTGCATCTGCTTCCTATTTATATACACCTGTCGGGGGCGGTGCGCATTATGCAAATATCGCACGCCAATTCCATTGGCTTGTTTTAGTTTACACGAAGATGATAGGGCTCTCTAAGCGATATCCCAATTCGTCGGTCACTACTGACGTACGTCGAACGTGACCGACTGAAAGGGAACAGCATGTTTCTGCAGAGTCAAACAGGCAGGCAAAGCATGACTCAGATGTTCTGCTTTGCTTGAGATTGAGAGGCTGAGAATCCTCTGGGCAGCCAGAGACCTTGAGGCTTCCAGCTCGCTGATTAATTTGTGACAGGAAGTCTCTCTAAGTGCCCTGTGTGCAATGCTTTTAATTTATATGTTAATCTGAATTCAGCGCATAGCAGGCATTTCCAGACGTGGCTCTGTTCCAAAGTCTATCCATTCCGTTACAGAAACAATTTAGAAACATGTTTTGGAATGCAAAGCCTTTGGGGATGTTTTTTTTTTTTTTTGTTGGAACAAGCGATTTATTTTGTAGAAAATATTTCTTTCCATAGCTCATCACTAAATGGACAAGACATACATATTATATATATATATATATATATATATATATATATATATATATATATATATATATATATATATATATATATATATATATATATATACAAGTCTGGAAATATTAAAGTAGAGAAGAAATGAACTCATCTAATATTCAAACATCCCTCCATTGTACATTGTTCTCTAAATAATAAAAGAAAAGAATAAACCCACAAGCAAGAATTTCACATGAGGTTCAAACTTTGAAAAAGATTATCATGTGAAAACCCCACAGCCCATCATGTTTTAAAAGAGACTGAACCTGGTAATATGTATATGCATATATATATATATATATATATATATATATATATATATATATATATATGCATATACATATTACCAGGTTCAGTCTCTTTTAAAACATGATGGGCTGTGGGGGTTTTCACATGATAATCTTTTTCAAAGTTTGAACAAGATTAATGTGATATATATATCACATTAATCTTAATGACCACTATTCATTTTGTATTTAATAATTTATAAGTGATATACAGTACAGTCCAAAAGTTTGGAACCACTAAGATTTTTATTGTTTTTAAAAGAAGTTTCGTCTGCTCACCAAGGCTACCTTTATTTAATTAAAAAAACAGTAATATTGTGAAATATTATTACAAATTAAAATAAATGTTTTCAATTTGAATATATTTCACAAAGTAATTTATTCCTGTGATGGAAAAGCTGAATTTTCAGCATCGTTACTCCAGTCTTCAGTGTCACATGATCCTTCAGAAATCATTCTAATATGCTGATTTGCTGCTCAAGAAACATTTAATGTGTACAATTGTACAAAATATTTGTGTACAATATTTTTTTTCAGGATTATTTGATGAATAGACAGTTCAAAAGAACAGTGTTTATCTGAAATCTAATCTTTTGTAACATTATAAATGTCTTTACTGTCACTTCTGATTGATTTAATGCATCCTTGCTGAATAAAAGTGTTCATTTCTTTAATTTCTTTTCAAAAAAATAAAAATAAAAATTCTTACTGACCCCAAACTTTTGAACGGTAGTGTATAATGCTACAGAAGCTTTGTATTTCAGATAAATGCTGTTCTTTTGAACTTTCTATTCATCAAGGAATCCTGAAAAAAAAAGTACACAATAATATTCATAATAATAATCATGATAATAATAATAAATAATCATAAATGTTTCTTGAGCAGCAGATCAGCATATTAGAATGATTTCTGAAGGATCATGTGACACTGAAGACTGGAGTAACGATGCTGAAAATTCAGCTTTGCATCACAGGAATAAATTACTTTGTCAAATATATTTAAATAGTACACAGTTATTTTAAATTGTAATAATATTTCACAATATTCCTGTTTTTTACTGTATTTTTAATTAAATAAATGTAGCCTTGGTGAGCAGACAAAACTTTTAAAAACATTAAAAATCTTAGTGGTTCCAAACTTTTGGACTGTACTGTATAATTGTTCATGAAGGCTGGAAATGAAAAACACTTTATATTCAGGTGTGTATAATTATTAGGCAGGTTTTCTTTTACAGGCAAATGAGCCAAAAAAGAGATTCAACTCAGACTTAAAAGTCAAAAATTATTAAATGCCCATGAGAAGGATGCAATACTAGAAATTGCAAAATTAAGGCATGACGATTGGACAGTGAAATGCTCATTGGGTCAGCAGGGTCAGAAAAGACACATGTTAACTAGGGGTGTGACGAGACGGGTATCTCACGAGACGAGACGAGACTCGAGACTGAGTTCACGAGACGAGACAAGACAAGACAAGAGTTTTAAACACTATTTTTAAGAAATCCTCAATGGTGAAATCATGACTAGAAAAAATATTCTGCAGGTGTATTTGAAATGTTTTAACTAATCATCTTGTAATGAATGTCATTTCAGTTCTACTTTCTGAGTGTGAATTATCATATGCAGTAAAAGACAACAATACTCAAGTACTGTAAAAGGTTTTGCTACTAACTCAACTGACTTCTCTTCTGTATGATTTCAGTCTCTTCAGACCTTACTGTATATGATTTATGAGCTTCTACAACTTTTGACCTCCTAACTGAACTCCTTTCCACAAACTGATCATAGAAATAAAACAGTATAAATAAAAATGTTAACACTTTACAATAAGGTCTCATTTATTAACATTAATGTATTAACCAACATCAACTAACAATGAGCAATATATTTGCTACATTATTTATTAATATTTGTTTATGTCAGTTAATGAAAATAGTCATTCATTGTTAGTTCATAGTTTACAGTACATTAACTAATGTTAACAAATGAAACCTCATTTTTTGTGCTTAATAAGATTAAGAGAAAACTGTTATTCGTTTTCATGGTAACACTTTGCAATAAGTGCAACCATAATCAGACTCTCTCAATATTCAAAGTGCAAATAAGACCACATTTTTCTCTGATACAGACTTGAGAGATGGTTACAACTACACTGCCCAGCCTAAAATAGCTTTCATATTGAGAGATATCTGTATTCATAGGGAGCCGCTTTCAAAATGCGGGGTATTGAGATCGCGTTTGAATGCGCGCTCCTGTTTACTTTCACATTCAGCGATCGCGCCTAACTCTGTAAATATGGAGCGGCGGCAACCGTTATCCAACTGAATTAAATGTTTTTTATTTAAATATAAAGCAAAACGACAGTGGAGGTGTAATGTAAACGTAGCAGTGGCATATTCTTTCCTAATCATCCTAATCACTCTGTCATGGCAACATCACAAGACTACTTTTCGCCTTGACGAGAAATCTCGTCACAGTTTAGTCTCGCGAGATCTCGTGGCACGAGATCTCGTCACACCCCTAATGTTAACTGCAAAAGAATTAAGAATTAAGGTGAAGAATTAAGTGTGAACCCATCAGGGACCCTTTTTTCACCATTTTCCAGAACTGCAACCTACCTGGAGTCTCCAGAAGTACAAGGTGTCAGGATTTCAGAGAGATCAAATACTAACAGATAAAAAATCAAAACCTGACTGTCCCTGTTAGAAGTCATATAATGGGCTGTGGTTGGATCTTTCAACAGGACAATGATCCAAAACCAACACAAAAATGGGTCACTGAGCACAAAACCAAGCTTCTGCCATGGCCGTCCCAGTCCCCTGACCTGAACCCTAAAGAAAATGAGTGGACTAAACCGAAGAGAAGAAGCACCAACATGGAGCTGGGAATCTGAAGGATCTGGAGAGATTCTGTAAGAAGGAATGGTCTCTGATCTCTTGTCAGGTGTTCTCCAAACTCATCAGGCATTATAGAAGAAGACTCAGAGCTGTTATCTTGGCAAAAGGAGGTTGCAAAAAGTATTGAATAAAAGGGTATGATTAATAGCAATGTGTATTAGAGAAAAACATCTCATAATGAGATGTCCCCCCCCCCCTTTAAAATTACTATTCTCCAATGAAAGGTTGGATTTTTGTAGATTTTTTAAATAAAAGATCAAAATTATTAACGATGCAGATTTATTTTCACAGCCTTCTTTGCTCATATTTACCATGTGTATGAATAATTTTGAGCACGACTATATATATATATATACATATTGAAAGAGAACGCTGTGATAGAGGGAATTAAAATTCCTATAATAAAACTTAAACTGAAGAGAGGCACGTCAGAGCCAGCAGAAGTTTTTACCTGTGACTAGTTCTCTGACTTCCACATCAGAGGTCTTGCGCAGCAAGCGAACCAGAGCAGGGATCCCACCGCAGTTCTTCAAAGCGATTTTATTATCATCATTGGCCTTGCCGTAAACGAGATTCCTCAGGGCACCGCAGGCGCTTCTGTGTACTTCAGCCATCCTGTGATCCAACAGGTCCACCAACAACTGAATACCACCCTGCCTCCGTATCTGAGAGAAACAGACAGATAGAGGGCAATGGGTGATATGTATTTCCATATTTTAAGACTTAAACAGCCTGGGTTCAGAAAGAGGGGAAGACAATCAAATCTAGATAAAGCATCAGAACAGTCGCAAAAACAAATTTTCAATTCAGTAAATTCAGTAAAAAGAATCTAAAGTTGTAGAAACACTCCATCACTAATAATGAAGAATATATATACTGTAATTCAGACTCAGTCAGAATGCCTCTTTTATACACTTGAGGAGCCAGTGGGCTGAAATGGGCTTTGAAAATACTTTCATATTCACGTTTTGAACTCCTGATTTGAATGCAACTTAAATCAATCTGAGCAAGAATTATTGGTCAGTGAGAACATGACGGCCTTCGCCTCAACTCATAGCAAGTCATTCAAAACATTGACCTTTCCCTTCTGACATTCAGCATCCTCACATAAAAAAAAAAAAAAAGGAAGGAAAAAAAAGTCTGCATTCAGTGTTAAGTCACACCAAAACAGCTTAGCGTCAGTTCATAAGATCATTTGGAGGATAAATGAACAAATAGGAGGCACTGAATCCATAACCAGTGTATTTGAAAAATCAATACTAGAGGGAGCCGGAGAATGAATCACTCGTCAGACAGCTAAACAGACTGAGAGGTGTGAGTAAATCTCTATCAACAGGGCTTTGCTGTTCTACACTAAAGTCAATTAAAGCCAGCCAAGTTCATTAGAGGATCTGAGACTGCACTACAAAAAGCCATGTGTTTCTGAACGCTACAGAAAAACAACAGTGATTGACATCAACTCAACTGCAGCCTTCGCATCTTGATAACTGGTGGCATTTTATAATATTTTCAGGAATAGTTTTCTCACAAATAAATATACTGTCATTATTTCCCACCTTAATGTCATTCTAAACTGTATGACTTTTGTTTTCTGTAGAAACCAAAAGGAAATATTTTGCAGAATGCCCGAGCTGCTGTTTTCCATCAGTGTTGTTACTGTCAACTAAAACAAAAATGATTAAAAACTGTTTTTGTTAATTGAAATAAAGCTATAATAAAATAAAATAAATATTAGATGAAAAACTTAAATTAAAAAATAATAAATTTAGATATTTTAAAATAAAACTATTAAAGTTAAAATAACTAAAACTATTAAAAATAGTTTTCATTACCTGAAATAAAATTAAATAAGTTCATGTACTAAAATAAAACAAACTTAAATTTTTTTTATTAAAAATGTTTTTTTTGTTAAATGACATAAAGCTAAAAAATATATATAAAATATACTTTAAAGCTAAGAGAAATACATACCCCCCCCAAAAAAAAACCCTAATAAAAATAATAAAAGCACAAAAAAGTATTGAAATATAAAATATTAAAATGAAAACTTAAAATATAAATATAAAAGCATATTTAAAATATTAATACATTCTAATATAGCATAGAAATAATTCTAAAAAAACAACAACAAAACAAAACACTATTTTTCATAAAATGAAGGAATATGGTGATTTTTACTACTTGCCAAGCAAAAAAAAGTAGCCCAAGTAGCCCATCATACAGGTTTGGAAGCAGATGAGGGTTAATAAATAACACAATTTTAATTTCAGAGTCAATACAAAAAGTATAGTTTGGTCCTTTACAGACTAACACATACCAAGCCAAATGCGTTTTGAATGATTTGACATAAAACCAGCAGGGCTAAATTATTAAGAAAGAGTCACACCTGTGTCTATCTGCAGATTCATCAAGTGATTGCACTATGAATTTCCAATTTCCTGTCACGCTGCCAATTGACATACACAATACTCCTCTGCATTAGCTTTAGATGAGTGCAGGATCCAGCCCTGGCAGATGTGCTTCTGAATAGCACGTCACTACAGATCATCACTCAGGCTTCACATCAGCACTCACTCCAATGGAGATTACATGCCTGTTTCTTTGTGTAGCTTTTTTTTTTAAAGGTGAGAAGTGATCTAGTAGTCCGTTCCAAGAGGTTACTTCTGATCCTGTTTCTTCCTGTTTTTGGGTTGTACTGCATATACAGCATGAATATTCAAACCACACCTAACAGGAAAACAAAGGCACGGCTCATCCCGAGAGGCAGACAGACATGTGCGTCACCACACAGAAGCCTTCGTTTCATTCATGTGGTGAGATTGGCACTTCTGAGAATGCAGCCCCACTATACAACACATTATATAAAGCAAGTACAATTCATTATTGTGATGTTCGGAAGCAACAGATGTTTGGAAACCACAAAACAACAGAGGATATCTGCAGTGACTAGGGATGTTTCTGGCATGTTCTATCAAGCAGTGCAGGTGAACTAATGACGGCTGCTTTCCCAGCTAACAGGGAACATTCTCAGATCTTTAGTTAACATTCTGGCAGGGTTCTCTCAAAGCAATAAACAAACGTTCTTCTGGTAATGTTAATAGAATGTTTGTTCAAAGTTATCTGGTCTTTAATAATGTTCTCAAGGCTACCACTTACATGGTCCAGAAAGGTAAGAAAGACATGATTAAAGTATATGACACCAGCAAACTAGCAGGGGAGTCTCAAGAGAAGCCAGGTTATCCCGGTATATTTTTCTGTTGATATGAAAAATCAAGTGGATTTAGCAATATGGCAGGTGTATGATGGATATTACGATGTTATGATGAACTATATGCCTTTCTCTGCTGACGTTCTGGGTTGTTCAAAGCATTTGTAAGGATACTGAATGTTAGAAGGCAGCTGTCTGACTCTGACATGGCGAACGGGAACATTGTCTGTGTAACATTAACAACACATTATTAGCTGTTTGATAACATAGTCAAGCAAAAGGCTAATCATATTAATTACCGTTATGTGTCCAATGTTGTAAAGAGCGATACCATTTTGCAGCGTTTACTTCAGTAAGTTGACCGAGTGGATCTCTGAGCTTGTGTGAGTGAGTGGAGGCGGGGCTAATTAGCATATTCATAGATCCCTGTATACTAAATGAGGCAAGGGTGTAGAGTTACATTTAAGCAACTTTAATGCATGAAGAATTTTTTTAAATATGTAATTTTAGTGATCACAGAAGAGTTTTAAGGGATAAAATTATTGACTAATTATTGGTTCACATTAAAGGCTGATGTGTTGGATTCCCTGCGCCGTAGGCTATGCGTTTGTTTTCATTTATGCTTCTGTGTCATTGTCCGCGTCAACATGCATGCAGACCATTAGTAGGCAGTATCTGTGGTAATGTTGAGGATCAAGGCAAAAGGCGAAGAAGAATCAGCTCGTCATGTACGTTGTCAGAGAAGCTTACAAACGGCAGAGAAGTGGCAAATAGGTAATGACTTTTGTTGTTCATGTAATGGTGTGAATCAGTGTGTCTTCTTGTTAGTCTATGTGTTTTATTGTATTTGCAGTCTTTTTGTGTTGCTAGATTGTACAGCACTTTGGTCAGCAGGAGCTGTTTTAAATGTTCTTTAGAAATAAAATGCCTTGCCTTGCCTTGACTACAGGGGGACTTTAACATAACCTATGGGAAGGTTAGAAAATGTTACGTTAGCTTATTTTTGTTAGGTTATTTGAGAAGTGATCTGCTTTCTTGTGCACTTGGAGCAGCTAAGAAATTAATTGAGTGTTAACATCGTCCTGAAGCAGCGGGGAGACGCTGAGATATTCAATTAGTGGCATGAGCCAGCCGGACGGAAGTGCTTGCTCTTGACTCCACAGCGCACGTGCAAATGGATATTGACGGATTAGATTTTCCCCCCAAAAGGGCTGATAAAGCTGAACTTTAGCCAGAGGCGGGCTGCACAGGAGACGGACCCGGGGAGCTTTGCTGGAGCCACCTGCTATAAATAGTGGCCAGCTGAGGACGAGAAAGAGCTGCCTTTGCACTTGGCCAGTGGTTTAGCAGGAAGACCATAAACATCAGAGCTCGGCCTGTCTGGCTGAAATGCTGCGCTAATCAGTATTCTCCTCACCTCTGCTGTGGGAGATACTGCTCTGTCATCTGATAGCCATTCTCCTCTCCCTCCGTGTCTGCTTCAGTGTGTGTGCTATTTCCTGTCTGGTTAAAGTTCATTTACATCTACCTTTAAAAATGTCAATATGAAATGGCATTTTCAACTCATTTACCTCCGTAATGTGATGTATTTTGAGACAATGATGTTCGGATGACGAATTGAGTTTGGTGAGGACAAAACACTGTAATAAAACACTCAAACAGTGTTTCTTGCAATACTATTTAAAACACTGCTATTGAATCAACAACTCAAAACATTTTGCAGGTAGTCCAATTTCTGAACAAATGACTCTGTAGTGAAACGTACAATGGGAACAGTCCGAAAATGGGCAAGTGTAAGGATATGAGCGAATATGACAAGGGGCAAATTGTGATGGCTAGACGACTGGGTCAGAGCATCTCCAAAACTGCAGCTCTTGTGGGGTGTTCCCGGTCTGCAGTGTTCAGTATCTTTCAAAAGTGGTCCAAGGAAGGAACAGTGGTGAACTGGCGACAGGGTCATGGGCGGCCAAGGCTCATTGATTCACGTGGGGAGCGAAGGCTGGGAAGCCTTGGGTCCTGCCATCCATGTGGATGTTACTTTGACACTTACCACCTACCTAAGCATTGTTGCAGACCATGTACATCCTTTCATGGAAACAGTATTCCCAGGTGGCTGTGGCCTCTTTCAGCAGGATAATGCCACAAAGCAAAAATGGTTCAGGAATGGTTTGAGGAGCACAACAATGAGTTTGAGATGTTGACTTGGCCTTCAAATTCCCCAGATCTCAATCCAATCGAGAATTTGTGGGATGCGCTGAACAAACAAGTCCGATCCATGAGGCCCCACCTCACAACTTACAGGACTTAAAGGATCTGCTGCAAATATCTTGGTGCCAGATATCAAAGAACAACTTCAGGGGTTGAGTGGAGTCCATGCCTCGACGGGTCAGGGCTGTTTTGGCAGCAAAAGTGGGACCAACACAATATTAGGAAGGTGGTCATAATGTTTTGCCTGATCGATGTAGTAAGCATGTGTTAGTCACTAAAAAGAACCATTTCATAAGAGTCATTTGTTGGAATTGGTTGGACTAGATGTGCTCTATGGTATTAATACACTAAAAATCCCTCAAAAGAATCATTATTTGTAATCTGACTAGTATATTGCACTTTATTTCATGGTATAGTAACATTTTATTCTGTTGACTATAAGTAAAGTTGCACATCTACATTTCAACTAACTCTAATAAGAGTATTAGACTGTATTGATATTGATATCTTTATTTTAACACTTTATTTTGATGGTCCCCCAACAGACATTCTACTGACTATAAGTAACTTTGCAAGTATGTCAACTTATTCTACTAACCCGACACCTAAACAGTCTACTAATACTAATGAGAGTTAGTTGACATGTAGGTGCAACAATACTTATAGTCAATAGAATGTCTAAAGGGTACCAGCAAAATAAAGTGTAACCATATATTATGCAAGACCTTAGACAGCCTTTAAAGGTGCCCTAGAACATTCTTTCACAAGATGTAATATACGTCTAAGGTGTCCCCTGAATGTGTCTGTGAAGTTTCAGCTCAAAATACCCCATAGATTTTTTTAAATTAATTTTTTTAACTGCCTATTTTGGGGCATCATTAACTATGCGCCGATTCAGGCTGCGGCCCCTTTAAATCTCGTGCTCCCTGCCCCCTGAGCTCTCGACTATAATACAGTGCATAAACAAAGTTCACACAGCTAATATAACCCTCAAATGGATCTTTATGTTCGCCATGCATGCTGCATGCATGCGTCGGATCATGTGAGTATAGTATTTATTTGGATGTTTACATTTGATTCTGAATGAGTTTGAGGCTGTGCTCTGTGGCTAAAGCTAACATTACACACTGTTGGAGAGATTTATAAAGAATGAAGATGTGTTTATGCATTATACAGACTGCAAGTTTTTGAATATGTTTTTATACTTTTTGTATTCTATTGTGTTTAATTTCTATGGTATTTTTATTGATAATTTGATGTACTCCTGCCCAGGGACAGCAGATGAAATTTAGCTCTGTAGCTAATTCTGGGGTAATATTTTATTGTCCATTGTCCCTGTCAAATAAAGAATAAATAAATAAATAAATAAGTGTTTAATGAAAATAATCTTGTCTCCGCAAATACAGTAATAAACGTAACTTGGTAACTTTAACAACATTTAACAGTACATTAGCAACATACTAACGAAACATTTAGAAAGACAATTTACAAATATCACTAAAAATATCATGTATCATGTCAGTTATTATCGCTCCATCTGCCATTTTTTGCTATTGTTCTTGCTTTCTTACCTAGTCTGATGATTCAGCTGTGCACAGATCCAGACGTTAATACTGCCTGCCCTTGTCTAATGCCTTGAACATGGGCTGGCATATGCAAATATTGGGGGCGTACATATTAATGATCCCGACTGTTACGTAACAGTCGGTGTTATGTTGAGATTCGCTTGTTTTCCAGAGGTCTTTTAAACAAATGAGATTTACATAAAAAGGAGGGAGCAATTGAGTTTGAAACTCAATGTATTTCTTTTCCATGTACTGAACTCTTGTTATTCAACTATGCCAAGGTAAATTCAATTTTTGATTCTAGGGCACCTTTAAAAAATGTGGAAGAGGGGAAAAAGCCATTAACAAGCCTGAAACCCTTGTGCTGCAGACTGGTGTCATTTTTCACTATACACTCCATAATGTGAAAGTGTGTATGTTGAGGAAAAGAATGGCAGGGGTGAAATGAGTTGTTCAGGGCTTCGGCACCATTTGCTTCTGTACTGTCACATATAATTAACCATACTATTTTACCAAGCAACCACACACACACACTTTGTTGCTACTGGTCCTCTAACACCAGAATAGCATTCCTCTCCTTAAATATTATTTAGATATCATCAATGTTATCTTCCATAATCATAATTTCTGCTGTCCTTGTAATACCATTAGAAAACCTCTGAATATGAAGAGTTTACAAATGCAAAATGTACTGCACCAACGCATGCTTGTTACATAATACAATGAGTTGCATAATGTATTGGATGTGTTAAGTCCATGAGCGATGAATGTTTGACCTTTTTTTTTAAGAGACCTCTGATATGATGACAGTGGGATGAAACAGATCGGTGGTTCTCAACTGGTGGGTCATAACCCAAAAGTGGGCTGCAGTGGTTCTGATTAGGTCAAGAACTGGAGGGAAGAGAAAAAAAGGGCTAAATACAAAATAAAATGGAAAACAAATAGACTTATACACTCTTAAAAGCAATGAGAAATATCTTAGTTCACTGCCAACATTTTAGTTTAGTCAATGGATGTGCATCCAATTAAATTAAAAAATATTTTGATGTAAATTCATTACTTGGCAGAAGCTAGCTAAATTAAGCAGATGCCAACATGGACAGGTTGTGTCTTCACCAGGACAAAAGGAAAAAAATAAATATATTACTGTGGCAAAAATACTATTTATTGCTACTGTTTCATGACCCTTTAATGTCAAACATTAAACCATAGAGCTTGTATTTGGTCAGAAAACCACATGGAGATCTTAAAACTTCTCTTTTCTTGACAAAAGATTAATAAATGATTGTAATTACAGATTTGGGAAGATGATTGGCAAGTGCTGCATTTTCAAATACACATTATAATCAGTTGTAACCAGAAAACTAGTTGAGAACAAACAATGGAAATGATATGCCAATCTTTTAGTTTATTTCCAAGAAAAAAACAGCAAACCAGAGCAGCTGAATATTATAGGACCAAATCTAATCAATCAAGCTATGATGGAACATTGCTCCAAATACTTTATGAGAACAACATGAAACAAGTTCATTTCGGTGTGTGGAGAAATTGATGAAAGGGGGTATCAAAGAAAGCAGGGGGATTCATTCGGTGTCTTTTCTTAATAAATAAGACATTTTTCAGATGGAGAAAAATGCTGGTTTGAAGTGGAGCTCATTGCTAGATAAACTAATTTGGGTCTCACTGTTTGTTTTGTTTTTTTCATTAAATATCATTTAAAAGTTTGTCGGCTAGCTTGTCTCTCCCTCTGTTGCTGTTTTGTTCCTGCAGATTTATTCTCCAAATTTAATTTCCTCGTCCTCCAAGCCTCTCTTAAGCCTCTGGGATACAATTATAGAGCTGCTGTGTAGAGAATGGCTGTCAATATGCAGCTCTCCGTGTATTGTTTGGCTGTGCTATTAGTGCTTAATTACTGGTGCAATCCAAGGCGCTCTTTATAATTCGGAAAACTTACTGCTGGGGGATCTATCATCAGAGACCTGGCATCAAATTTCAATAAAGGGGTGAATTATTTGTCAATGGTACGTGCAAGAATTAATTTCACGCAACAACACCTATCGATAAAAATCTTTCGGTAGGTATTCCACAACAAGAGGTTTCCCAAGGTAATGTACATTGTTAATATCTACTAAATTTGTGCCAGAAGATATGGAAAAGTCCAACAGTCAGATCCCATTGCAGATGGAAGACACTTTCAACCCTAATTACCTACAGATTTTGCTCTGCATATCCTAAAAATTGAGCCTTGGTAAGCAGGTACATGTACAGATCATTAGAGCTTTGACCAGTGATATAAAGTTATATTTACCTCAGCTTTAATCTTGTTGTCTCCAAAGCATAGGTGTTGTAAATATGCTGCTGCATTGGACTGAACTGAGGGAAACTGGTGCTGCAACATTTGAATGACTTCAGGTAACTCAGGATCTCGCCACCCGAACTCCCTACGGAAAAAGAGAGAGTAGGAAAGTGAGTTTCACATTTCTGTTGTACAGTAGGTGGTGAGATAGGACTTATACGTTGTGTGCTGCCAGATCTGCACCATTACCGTGAACATCTCTTACGCACAGAGGTTAAAGTGAAATAAATGTCTTTCCAGAAACTGTTACAGGGAAAATGGTTTCCATTATTGTGTTATTGCTCTGAAACAGTGGGCTCAGAGAGGTAGTAGGAGTTTACAATTGTGAATGCCTGTGTGTGTAGTGAGTGTTTCTCTGGGTGAGAACTACTAGATTTGATCATTTCCACTGATGTTGAGGAAGTTTGACAGAAAGATTGGTTGTTTTTGATGATCTACAGAACCATGCAGCAGTAATTCTTCTCTTACATCACAGCAACAAATATCAAAGCAGCAATACAATTTTTCAAACTTAGTTGAAATTCAGAGGGAAAAAAATACATAAACAAACAAAAATAGTTCTAATTTATAGTTTGTATGTATATATATATATATACACACACACACTATAATGCCAAAAGTATTGGGACAGCCCTCCAAATAATTGAATTCAGGTGTTCCAATCACTTCCATGGCCACAGGTGTATAAAATCAAGCACCTAGGCATGCAGACCGTTTCTACAAACATTTCTTCAAACAAGAAAGAATAAGTTGCTCTCAGGAGCTCAGTGAATTCAAGCGTGGTACCGTGATAGGTTGCCACCTGTGTAAGAAGTCCATTTGTGAAATTTCCTCACTACTAAATATTTCACGGTCAACTCTTAGTGGTATCATAACAAAGTGGAAGCAATTGGGAACAACAGCAATGAAGTGGTAGGCCACGTAAAATCACAGAGCTGGGTCAGCGCATGCTGAGGCGCACAGTGCTCAGAAGTTGCCAACTTTCTATCAATAGCTACAGACCTCCAAACTTCATGTGGCCTTCAGATTAGCTCAAGAACAGTGAGTAGAGAGCTTCATGGAATGGGTTTCCATGATCGAGCAGCTGTCTCCAAGCCTTACATCACCAAGTGCAATGCAAAGTGTCAGATGCAGTGGTGTAAAGCACTCGGTCACCGGAGCAGTGCTCTCTGGAGAATCATGCTTCTCTGTCTGGCAATCTGATAGACAATTTGGCAGTTGCCAGGAGAACGGTACTTGCCTGACTGCATTGTGCCAAGTGTAAAGTTTGGTGGAGGGGGGTTTATGGTGTGGGTTTTCAGGGGTTGGGCTTGGCCCCTTATGCTCCCAACTTTTGGAGATGGCCCCTTCCTGTTCCAACATGACTGCACACCAGTGCACAAAGCAAGGTCCATAAAGACATGGATGAGCGAGTTTGGTGTGGAGGAACTTGACTGGCCTGCACAGAGTCCTGAGCTCAACCCGAAAGAACATCTTTGGGATGAATTAGAGTGGAGACTGTGAGCCAGGCTTTCTCGCTAACATCACTGCTTGACCTTTTTTTCCCCCAGGATTTGTTGATGAATAGAAAGTTCAAAAGAACAGCATTTAACTGAAATAGAAAGCTTTTGTATACTGTTCAAAAGCTTGGGGTCAGTAAGAATTGTTTTGTTTGTTTTAGAAAGAAATTAAAGAAATTAATATATTTATTCAGCAAGGATGTGATGAATTTTAATTGTATTATAAATTGTAGTGTTTCTTGAGCTGCAAATCAACATATTAGAAGGAATTCTGAAGGACCATGCAACACTGAAGAAATTACATTTTAACATGTAGTGCCCTATAATACACCCGGCGCAATGTGACGCAAGGTGCAGCGCAAGTGTGTTTGCTATTTTGCGTCCGGCGCCGTTCGCGTTTTCCCGTTCAACGGCATGTCCTTAAATTAGTAAGTGCATTTACGCCAGTTAGTGCGCCCATGGGCGTGCTGGTCTAAAAGAGGTGTGTTCAGGCGCATTGCCGGCGCATTGCTATTTTAAGGAGCAGAAAATAGACTGTGCCAACTCAAACCTGGTCTAAAGTCTCAAGTCAATAGCGCAATATTTTTTGTTAGAGCGCGTTGGTAGAAACTGCGCCTCTGGGCGCGTCCACAGTGCGCGTTGACTTTGCTTATTACACACAGGGATGCGCATCACACAAACATGCCAAACTGAAAAACTAAAGGATTACAGTATAAAAGAATATTATTGTGTAGGCTACATAAATATAAAAATGTAATGATGAATAGTCATTGCATGTATTAGAATTAGGCTACCTATTTTCAATTCAGCCTATTACTATTTATAATGATGAACGAAATTGGCTAATTAATTGAACAATCGTGCCAATACACACACATATATATTAACTGACTCATCGTGCAGAGCTATTTGAAAGCCTGCATTTGCAAGCCCGCTTTAACTTCTCGCAGGAGCAGATCGATTTCTTCACTTGAAAAGCGTTCAGCTTTTCTGCCAACAAATTCCTCCATGTAAATAGCAATCCGCCATGGCGTGAGCGCATCTCTCTCTCTTAAAGGGAATGGGAGATGACACTCTGATTGGTTTATTGAATGTTACGCCCATTACTCATTAAGAGAATAGGGACAACCCATTTCAAAAATGCGCCCCGGCGCACGAACCGTTTTTCCGTCTTTAAAATAGCAAAAGTGGATTTGAACACGCCCCGAGTGCACCTGCGCCGTGCGCTTTACACTTTGCGTTTAGATCGTTAAAATAGGGCCCATAGTTACATAGAAAAGAGTTCTTTTAAATGGTAATAATATTTCACAATATTAATGTTTTCATGGTATTATTGATCAAATAAATGCAGCCTTAGTGAGCAGAAGATTAATATTAAAAAACCTTAATGTTTCCAATATATATATATATATATATATATATATATATATATATATATATATATATATAGATAGATAGATAGAGAGAGAGAGAGAGAGAGAGAGAGAGAGAGAGAGAGAGAGAAGCAAGACATTATGCAGTATTCTCCTGTACTTCAAATCATTAAATTACTTTTCAAAGTGAAGTAGCTCACCAATATCAGCAGCTAAAAAGGCTCCCCATACAATGATACCTCTTCTTCCGTGCTTCACTGTGCTAGAGATGCATTTATTATTATATTTCTCAGCAGATTTTCAAAGACAGCACTCCAGAGCATCACCATACAACTCGTGTTTCATTGTGATTCATCACTCCACACACAACTTCTCATATTTTGCCAAAAACCTCATTCTGTCTTTGATGTTTTTCTGAGACAGCAATGGCTTTTTATGTAGTGCATTTGCCTACATTTTGAGGCTGATTTCCTGACCAATAATTTGTGGTTAAGACAATTAAAAGTGTAATGTTTAGCCATTTTGGGCTTGGCCCAGTTTTTTGGCCAGGAGTTTACATGTATACAAAATATGCAAAGCACTTGACCTAGGAAATAATTAAGACTTGTTTGGACAAATTAGCAACCACCAAACACGCTAGCAGCCAAAAAGCAATGGCCTGGCAACCACAGAAAAGACCCTAGCATTGTGGGGTTACGCTTTACACAGCCAAGAAGTACTAGCATTTTTCTCAAAAGGACTAAAAGTCTAGAATCTACTTAACACAAAACAAATGCACACCTGTCATGCCCATTTCTTTGTTTTTGTGAAGAATTACAGCAAAATATTTTCCATCTCAGAGTCCATCACAGAGCATGGCAGACTTTGATAAATAAAGGCCCTAAACAAATGCCTTTTATCTGAGTGAGATTGCATTTGATAGAGATAAGAAGAGCCGCAGGAGGGATTTGGAGGGTTGCTGGTGTCTGAAGCCCTTAACCTGAGGGCCGGCAGTGCTTGAAGGCAGATGGTCTCTCCTGGCTCTGCGAAGAGAGCGATAAGGATCAGCCTGCCTGCAGTTAGGGGCCCGTTCCTCCTGAGGATCAGTCTTCCCGCTCACCAGCCCATAATCAAAATGAAAACGATCAGCTGATAAGATAAGCATTGTGCTTTTTGATTAATTAAAAAGTAGCAGGGACTCTCAGTTCAAATGAAACGCCAGTCATGTGCGTATAAAGTGGGGATGCTTCATGGGCGCTGTGCTAAACGCTGTAAAATGGGGCCAGTTGACACCATCAGAGCAGTTTCCTTTTCTTTTCCCCCATCGATGTGCAGGAACTTCACAAGCAGCATGACAGAACTGGGGCATGAAGAAAGAATTTTTTATGTGTGTGTATGTGCGTTTCAGTGCGTTTAACAGAGAGGAAACAGAGAGGAAAGATCAGAAGTAGTGCAACGCAATCCAATGTATTATCATAAGGCACGATTGTGTGCAGACAACACACACACACACACACGCACGCATACAGAAGAGTCACCACAGCAATCACAATCATCCATACAGATTGAGTGTTTACATGCATAACAAAAGACTATCAAACATCAGCTCATTATAAAAACCTGAATGGTTATGTTATAAATAATAATAAATCTGTATATGAGATCGTGAAATTAAATTTTAATTCACTGAAGCTGACACGATTTACACGCAAAGCAAAACCAAGGCAAAAGTAACTGTAAATCATTTATAACCTTTCCCTATGTGAGTTAATTCCAAAAAGAATTGATTCTACAATTCAGACGTGTCAGAATTCAAGAGTCCACTCAAAAGGACAGGGATATGAAATATATAGGCAAGTGTTCGTCTATCTAAACTGCACATCCCAAAGAAGCCTTAACAGCAATGATTCATATTTAGTGCTGCTTAAACTGGTTATATTTTTCTCCTGTTGCCGGGAGTTGACTGCGAAAATAATCAATAGTCATTGAGATGAGTTGATTTCTCTTTGAAATCAATTAATGTTTACACTGAAGTTGTTTAAATTGAATTTCTCCTTTACTTCATTCTCAAAACTGACCATTATTTAAATCCTTTAATTACTTTAAAATGCATCAGCAAAAAACAAAACTGTGACACACACAGTACTCATGCACACAGAAAGCCACTTCAAACTGAGTTCTCTTTAGCACTTGACAAAAATGGACACAAAACTATGCCAAAATGCTGCTTTGTCGAGTATCCTCGTAAGCACAGTCTTAAATGAGTTAAATAAAGTCTTAAATGACCAAGTGACAGCAGCCTAATAAACCTGCTACTGTGACGTTTGCCGTTAATGGTAATAAAATAACAAAAGACAGAGAAAATCACTCACTGCTCTTGACTGACTTTAATAAGGAAATGAATCTATATTTAACTTATAATTTATGTAGTGAAGACTATGAAGTGTTTGATAACTTTATTACATTTCTGTATATTTTCTATCTGTTAGATCAAATATTTAAAATATACTGTCTTTATGTTGTTTCTACAATAATTTGGAGACTAAGGGCCCTATAATACATCCAGCGCAATGCGACGCAAGGCGCAGCGCAAATGTGTTTGCTAGTTTGCGTCCGGCGCCATTCGCGTTTTCCCGTTCAGCGACACGTCCTTAAATTAGTAAATGCATTTGCGCCAGTTAGTGCGCCCATGGGCGTGCTGGTCTAAAAGAGGTGTGTTCAGGTGCATTGCCAGCGCATTGCTATTTTAAGGAGATGAAAATAGACTGCGCAATGGCGCAATATTTTTTTTGTAAGAGCGCGTTGGTAGAAACTGCGCCTCTGGGCGCGTCCACAGTGCGCGTTGACTTTGCTTAGTACACACAGGGATGCGCATCACACAAACATGCCAAATATTAAAAACAAAAGGATTACAGTGTAAAAGAATATTATTGTATAGGCTACATAAATATAAAAATGTAATGATGAATAGTCATTGCGTGTATTAGAATTTGGCTACCTATTTTCAATTCAGCCTATTACTACTTATAATGATGAACGAAATTGGCTAATTAATTGAACAATCGTGCCAATACACACACATATATATTAACTGACTCATTGCGCGGAGCTATTTGAAAGCCTGCATTCAACGCAGACGACTGAAAGATTGACTTAACTTAAGAGGCCACTTAACCGGTAATTTCATCAAAACATCTGATGCCAAAAGACGAGGACACAATCACTGCTGATTCATCCCACCCATTCTTCACCTCGGGAAGCTTTGGTGGATTTCTGCTTGTCCCGTAGATGATCGCGCTTTAACTTCGTGCACGCGCAGATCGGTTTCTTCGCTTGAAAAGCGTTCAGCTTTTCCGCCATGTAAATAGCAATCCGCCATGGCGTGAGCGCATCTCTCTCTCTTAAAGGGAATGGGAGATGACACTCTGATTGGTTTATTGAACGTTACGCCCATTACTCATTAAGAGAATAGGGACAACCCATTTCAAAAATGTGCCCCGGCGCACGGACCGTTTTTTCCGTCGTTAAAATAGCAAAAGTGGATTTGGACACGCCCTGAGTGCACCTGCGCCGTGTGCTTTACACTTTGCGTTTAGATCGTTAAAATAGGGCCCTATGTGTAAAATTATTACAATATTAAAATATATTAAAAACTTTAACGTTAGGTGCAATTAATCATGATTAATTACAAAAAAATGTGTGATTAATTCATTAATTTTTTTAATCAATTGACAGCACTAATCTTCATTAATACTTGTTGAGAATTGCATACTCTCACTTAGAATAAATCCGACCAACATTTAAATCTCTAAATAGAACAATACAGACCAGTATTTATATCTCTTAATTGCCTTTGAATGCTCAGATGTGACGAGTTAAGAACAATTAAAATTTATGATTACTAAATAAAATAAATTTTTCTGCTTACTTTAAACTTTAAATTTCTTAACTTAAAAATTTTGAGGCAACTGCTTTCCTCAGATTTTTTGAGTTTTGCCAACTTATTTGGGCTTACAGTGTACCAAAGTATTAAAATAAAAAAACGAAAAATGAAATAAACACAAACAAATAAATATAAATGAACAAAAAAACAATATAAAATATAAAAAAAAATTACTAAAAGTTCAACTAAAATGAAAGTGAAAACAGAAAATATAAAAAATTCCTGCTCTTCATCCCTTTATATTAAACAATAAATGTCTTCTAACTGACAGTGATAGAGGTGTTTCTCACTGTGGACAGACAAACTGCAATAATTTTTTAATTATTGCAATCATTTTATTGTGCCTTGATTAAGCATAATTGTGTAAGGGCATGCACATAAACACACTTAATCAGACTGCATCACATGCAATAGCTCAACGAACCACAAATTCAGAAGTTTCATCACAGACACACACATGCACAAATAAATGGATGTCAAAGAGTGAGAGACGAGAAGCCTGCAAAGAAAAGCTGTGTAAACATCCATCTTCTCTTTCTGTGTTCAAATAATCTTTATCATTACAACGCAGTTCCAGGCAACAGCTGCCGGACTGCAGGATTACCCAACGAGCCTCCTCCACCCAGCAAATCTGGGGAATGATGGGGTCCACCCAAGATGACTGCTGGCAAGGCAATGGGCAGTGGCTAATGTGAACGGATAGCTGTTGTCATGGCCTCTGTCCAACGGCCTGCAGTCTTCCCTGGCCAGAGGATTATTTTTAGCAGATGTTAATAATGGACTCTCAGACATAATCATCATGGCCGTGTAAGCGAGAGGTGCTGTAAAGTAAAACTGTCCCTGTGATTTCTTTAATGGCCATTAAGTAAAACAACAGGCACCCGGCAACATCATCATGCATTTAAAGCCATTAATACAAGTACTTAAAGCTGCCATAGTGAATAAAGCTGATTTAATCTCACGCAAGTTGTGTTCGGACTCGGGGTTCATTGACAAAGCTGATTTATCCCACTTCAATCAATACCTCCGACTGATTGTCTTACAACTACACGAGTCCCGAAAGGCAAAGGAGCAGTAAATAACTGGCACAGAGACATTAACTGAAAGGTAATGAAGTCTGCTGCAAGAATTCAAAGGGTTTTATTGGTCATACGACGAATTTAGAGGAAGGGGCATAGCGATAGATATATACTTGTGTCTACAGTGTTGAAGGTTTAGGGTGGTGAGCCGATTTCCACCTAAGGTACACGAGTCATGCACTGCTCTACTGTAATTTCACCCTCGCAGCCCATGACATTCACAATTTCACTTTTCTAATCCACTGTGTCCTACAGGTTTATATGAATTTCTTCAATAGATTTGTGCAACTGAATGTGTGAGTACTCCATATATTGGTGAGCGTGATCCAAAAAGACAATAATAGATGGGTTCCCATCCATATAATTTTAGGCAAATTTTGTAATAGTGCATAAAAATGCTGGATGCAAACCCCAAGATGTGAATAGAAATTCTAAAATCTGCATAAAAAAAGGTACTTGCTCACTTGTGGTGGATACACTGGATATTCTGTAAGAATATATGTGAATAAACTAAGATGGAAACATTTACAGAATAAAAATCTGTTCAAAAGTTTGGAGTCTGTAAGATGGGTAATGTTTTTGAAAGAAGACTCTTATGCTCACCAAGACTACATTCATTTTCATCAATAATACAGTAAAAAATAGTACAATTTTAAATATTATTACAGATAAAATAATCTGTTTTTTTCTGATATATCCCAACAGCTGCTAAATTCTAACGTAAACTTTTTAGCCAGCCCATCAAATCTAGATATAATCAAGACCATCATCAATTCATCTTAAAGTCAAGTGTATCATCCCAATCCAACAGTACATAAATTAATTCAATTTTGGAACATGCAAACTATTTAAATTACAATACAAAAGTGAATTAGCTAGAGTGGATGAGTTGTATATCAGCAGAACACCATACTAAATAATCAGGCATCATTGCTGAAGTCCTCTTCAATGAGTTTTTTAATAAGGTAAGAGCCCAGCTACATTCCACAGATGGCCTGATTTATTGATAAGCTTGAAGAAGCCAAAGAAACAAAATGGTGACCCATTGATGCCCTCTGAAATAGGAAAAAAATCTCCTGGGTAATGATCAAATTTCTTCTCAAGAGTGTGAGGTGGAATTTGATTTTAAATGAGGCAATTAACAGGGCAGAGTTCCTTTGAGAGCCACCAGACTCCATCACAGTGGCACCACAGAAATGATGGTACAAGAATGAGAGAGACTGTCCTGTTGGTTAATGGAGCTGAAAAAAAATGGCTGCTGTCATATGTATAATACATGGATGTGACATATTTGCAGCTCTCAGATAAAGACGAAGGCTTGGGTCGAAATTTTGGCAACTGAAAATGTTCGGCCGAAGCAGCTATTTTCAGCTAGTTTTTGGAGGGTCGAGATCACTGACTGAAGTAATTTAATTAGAGCTTCTCCGAATGGCAAGTTTCGACTGTGTTCAGTGTCTATTTCATGCACACAACGTGGATAAGCTACAACAGTTAAACATGTCAGCTATGTGGATTGACAATATTAATTTCTCGATTTCAATCGGTAATAATATGGTTTCTTAAATCTAAATTCTTATAGTCTGTGATATTTTTCTGTTGATGTGTGAACAAAACTTGACTAAAAATTTGTAACACTCCTGTCATAATTGCAAACAGCTTTGTGCTTTGTTACTTTCAATAAGAAGTTGTTACGGTTGCTGGTGTAAAGAGGAGGCAGATCACGGATTTCCACAAACATACAATACTTTAATGTAAACGAAGGCAGAGAACACCATACAAACTCTAACATAAACAGAGAACGGACGAGGAGTGAAGGGAGTGAGTGCAATATAAGGGGAGTGCTGACAATAGAGTCCAGGTGCAGGTGATGAGTGTCGATGAGGAGCTGACAAGGGAAGTGAGTGCAGGTGTGGAGAACAGGAGGGTTCTGGGAAATGGAGTCCAGGGAAACAAGGGATCTGTAACAGTACCTCCCCCTCCCGGTAGGCGCGTCCTCGCGCCGTAGATGTAACAACCGGGAGGGGGGCGGGCGCCCTGGAGACCTCAAACCGGAGCAGGGGGATGAGTAGACTGGAGTGGAGGTCTCCAGGGCGGGCTCAAAAGCCATGGCGGGTCAGGAGCCGAAGGCAGCCATGGCGGGTCAGGGGCTGAAGGCAGCCATGGCGGGTCAGGTGCAGAAGGCAGCCATGGCGGGTCAGGTGCAGCGGGCAGCCATGGCGGGTCAGGTGCAGCGGGCAGACATGCAGCGGGCATACATGGCGGGTCAGGTGCAGCGGGCAGCCATGGCGGGTCAGGTGCAGCGGGCAGCCATGGCGGGTCAGGAGCCGAAGCCTTCGAGGCGTTGAGCCCAGGCGGCGCTGAAGGACCGGCGGGAGATGGCGGAACCAAAGGCTCTGCCGACCGAAGCGCAGCCGGGACTCCAGAAGGCCGCAGTAGAAGCAGTAGGACAGCCAACAAAAAGAACACCGGGGGGAGTGAGGAAGCCAACTGAAACTGAGGGACGGAGTGACGGAGCGGAGACGGAGGAGTGTAGTCCAGAGGGAAGGGCAGGCTGACGAGTGCACAAGGTGTGAGTGGAGGCAGGATGGATACTGGTGACGCTGGTGGACTGATGGGTAACGGTGGAGCAGAGGGAGGTTGGAGCCGGGGTGTAGGTAATCGCCCAGAGGTCCGAGGTGGAGATCTGGGCGAGGGGGCTTGAGGTGAAGGTTCAGTGCAAACATAACTGGATGGAGGTGGGAGAGGGAGGCAGGGAGGGAAAACAGTCTTTGGGCTGGAGGGTTCAAAAACACAGTTCATAGGGGCAGTAGGTTCGGCGGCGACGGCGGCTGGCTCGGCGGCGGCGGCTGGAGCGGCTGGTTCGGCGGCGGCGGCTGGAGCGGCTGGCTCGGCGGCGGCGGCTGGTGCGGCTGGCTCGGCGGCGGCGGCTGGAGCGGCTGGCTCGGCGGCGGCGGCTGGAGCGGCTGGCTCGGCGGCGGCGGCTGGAGCGGCTGGCTCGGCGGCGGCGGCTGGAGCTGAGGGCTCGTAGGCGGCGGCAGGAGCTGAGGGCTCGTAGGCGGCGGCTGGAGCTGAGGGCTCGTAGGCGGCGGCTGGAGCTGAGGGCTCGTAGGCGGAGACTGGAGACCTTTGCTCGGCGGCGGAGACTGGAGAACTTTGCTCGGCGGCGGAGACTGGAGAACTTTGCTCGGCGGCGGAGACTGGAGAACTTTGCTCGGCGGCGGAGACTGGAGAACTTTGCTCGGCGGCGGAGACTGGAGAACTTTGCTCGGCGGCGGAGACTGGAGAACTTTGCTCGGCGGCGGAGACTGGAGAACTTTGCTCGGCGGCGGAGACTGGCGCTGCTTGCTCGGCGGCGGAGACTGGCGCTGCTTGCTCGGCGGAGACTGGCGCTGCTTGCTCGGCGGAGACTGGCGCTGCTTGCTCGGCGGAGACTGGCGCTGCTTGCTCGGCGGAGACTGGAGAACTTGGCTCGGAGGAGACTGGAGAACTTGGCTCGGAGGAGACTGGAGAACTTGGCTCGGAGGAGACTGGAGAACTTGGCTCGGAGGAGACTGGAGAACTTGGCTCGGAGGAGACTGGAGAACTTGGCTCGGAGGAGACTGGAGAACTTGGCTCGGAGGAGACTGGAGAACTTGGCCCGGAAGAGACTGGAGAACTTGGCTCGGAGGAGACTGGGGTTGAGGGCCATTTCATCCCCTCAAAAACAATTAAAATCCCCACAGGCACTGGAGCTGGCTCTGTGGGGACTGGAGCTGGCTCTGGAGATACTGGAGCTGGCTCTGGAGATACTGGAGCGGGCTCTGGAGACACTGGAGCGGGCTCTGGAGACACTGGAGCGGGCTCTGGAGACACTGGAGCGGGCTCTGGAGACACTGGAGCGGGCTCTGGAGACACTGGAGCGGGCTCTGGAGACAATGGGGCCGCTTTCTTCCTCCTCCTCCGCTTACTGGGCCCAGTAGCGGAATATGGGTCCAGCCTGGGGCAGGCAGGGAGTTCGCTGGAAAGGTATGCAGAGGAAGCCGGAGGTTGACCAACTGGCCCGGCCAACCGTGTTTCTGGATGGACCGGACGACAACACTGATCCTGAACCTCTTCTACTAAGAATTTGGAGCCATTCAACCACAAAATTAAATTGATAGTATCGCTTAAGGAGAAACAAAAAACAGGTTCATCAAAACGGATAGTGTCGTCATCCAATCCATCCAAAAACAGGGAGATCAACTGAGCGTCGGGCCAGTTAGACAAGTAAGCAAGCTCAACGAACTCCTCCACATACCTCTCCAGCGAACGTCCTACCTGCAGGAGCCCGATAATGCGTTCGCTGGCTGTTAGGGTGAGAGGCGATGGAGGAGCTGGATCCAGGGAGCTGGGGAAAGTCTCCATTTTTTTTTCTCTGTGGAAATCCGGTCGGTTTAGGTCCGTTCTTCTGTTACGGTTGCTGGTGTAAAGAGGAGGCAGATCACGGATTTCCACAAACATACAATACTTTAATGTAAACGAAGGCAGAGAACACCATACAAACTCTAACATAAACAGAGAACGGACGAGGAGTGAAGGGAGTGAGTGCAATATAAGGGGAGTGCTGACAATAGAGTCCAGGTGCAGGTGATGAGTGTCGATGAGGAGCTGACGAGGGAAGTGAGTGCAGGTGTGGAGAACAGGAGGGTTCTGGGAAATGGAGTCCAGGGAAACAAGGGATCTGTAACAGAAGTAAAGTCTCAACTTTAAATTTCTGTCGATTTTATAACAAAATTCGAACAATAAATGCTGTTTTGTCGCTCTTTAAAGGATTGGTTCAGTTCAGAATGAAAATTTCCTAAGAATTTACTAACCCCAATTCATCTAAAAGGATTATGTCTGTCATTCTTCAGTCCAAAAGAAATTAAGGCTTTTGAGGAAAATATTCCAGGATTTTTTGCCATATAGTGGACTTCAATGGCTACCATTGGCTTGAAGGTCCAAATTACATTTTTAAAAGGCTCTACATGATCTCAGACGAGGAATTAAAAAAAAAAAACAAAAAAAAAAAAAAATATATATATATATATATATATATATATATATATATATATATATATATATATATATATATATATTTATGGGCTGTCAAACGATTAATTACGATTAATCGCATACAAAATAAAAGTTTAAGTTTGCATAATATATGTGGGTGTACTGTGTGTAATTATTATGTATATATAAATACACACAAATTAATGTATATATTTAAGAGAAATATGTTATTTATGTACAAAATACTTTTATTTATATATAATACAAATTATATAAAAATATAAGGTTACACTTTATTTTACAGTGCCGTAGTTACATTGTAAATACTCAAATAAGTACTGAGTACTATTAATTATCTACATGTACTTACTATAGAGTTACAGTTAGGGTTAGGGTTTGGTTTAGGGTTAGTTACTTGTAATTATGCATAATTTACTGTTATTACTATAGTAAGTACATGTAGTAACATGTAACTACGGCACTGTAAAATAAAGTGTTACCAAATATAAATAAATACATATACTTGTAAATATTTCTCAAATATATACATGAATGTGTTTATATTTATATATACATAATAATTACACACAGTACACTCACATATATTAGGCAAACTCAAACTTTTATTTTGTATGCGATTTTTTCATATGACAGCCCTAAAATATATACTGTATATATATACTGTATATATATATATATATATATATATATATATATATATATATATATAGGAATGAACTTTCCAACGTGGCACATCGCAGAGCTAGTGCAAGACAAGCATTTGTGGTTAAAAAGTATATACATTTTTTAAATTTTTTTTAGAAAATGACCATTTGTTTCGTTAGATAAGACCCTTATTCCTTGTGTGGAGCCCTTTGAAGCTGCATTTAAACTGCAATTTTGACCTTCAACCCATTGGGAGCCGTCCACTATATGGAGAAAAATCCTGGAACGTTTTCCTCAAAAACCTTAATTTCTTTTCGAATGAAGAAAGAAAGACATAAACATCTTTGATGACATGGGGGAGAGTACATTATCAGGAAATTTTAATTCTGAAGTGAACTAATCCTTTAAGACAGCGTGACAGATCGCTGTAGACGCCTCAGTTTAAGCCTGCCTGAACCGATTATCTCATCTCCTCTTTACTAATACAGTATTTACAGTAAGAAATAAACATGGGTGAACACCACAAGGTATGTTGAAAGATAAATTACAACTTACCGAAATTAATCATGTCTCATGTAATCACTCAATTAGTGTTTCAATAAAACAGCTTGTAGGCTATACAATGTCACTTAAAGTTACATTTACCACAAGAAAGCTATTCAGTGTTTATAATATGTCCATATTCTTTAAAATAGTCACCAGTTTAATTACTTAATAGTTTACTTCACTATAATAATTATACTGACCTCACCAGCTACTTCAAAATGACCAAACAAACCTTAAAAAAGATCCCCTTCCTATTCATCAGCATTCCTGCCTCTTGATGGCAAAGCTGTGTTAAGTTCATTACACTATGATCTTGAATTAACCTAGAGGCCCCCAACAATCTTCCTATTCTAATCAGGAAGATAGTGACACAATTAAAGAGTCAAACTTCTTGTCAGTAATTTAATTAAGCCGGGTGCTATGCCATGTTGCATACTAAGTGCTGTTACCCAGGTGATATAACTTTAATAAATCCCTGCCTGGATGACTGCTGATGGAAGCTGAAGTTGTAGTCTCTTAAGACCTGTGTGTCTTTGCTCACTCGACTGTAACTGGTAACAAATACGTTGACAGAACAGGTCCAAACTCCACTTCACATCATCCAACCTGAAATAATTAGGCTGCGCAAAGACGAGCGGAACGAAGGCCCGTCAAGAAGTTGTTATCCTTTGTTACACAATTATTACTAATGTGACATCACATCAAAAGAAGATGACACGCCGCACAACGAGTCCTTGGTTTGCTGTAAAGGCAAGATGGGTGCATTTCGAGCATTACTAGGCCGGCAACCACAGAATTCCAGCAGGAAATGCAACAGATTTCCAAAGAATTCCAAAGCCTATGATTCATATACATCAACCTTGCATGTTTACTCATTCAATATTCAGGGGTATTTGATTATTTTTTGTAGCAGCCAAAGTTTTGGACATACCTTTATTATTATTATTATTATTTCCCACAATTCAGAATAATAGTAAAGCTACAGATGCTATGAAATAACAAAAAATGTAGGTATGGCAATTATGTAAAGACCAAAAGAAATGTTAAAAGGTACCTATTATGCCCCTTTTCACAAGATGTAATACAAGTCTGTGATGTCCTCAGAAGTTTCAACTCAAAATATCCCACAGATCATTTATTGTAGCTTGACAAATTTGCCCCATTTGCCGTTTTTGTGTGTATCCCTTTAAATGCAAATGAGCTGCTACTGCTGGCCCCCTTTCCAGAAGAGGGCGGAGCTTTAACAGCTTGTGCTTCGGTTGCTCAACAACAAAGCTGGAGAATCTCACGCAGCCAAAATGAAGATCGTTAGTGCCGTCATGTTAATCCTAATCAAGGACCCCTTTAAACAAATCAAAATCCTTAAAATTCAAAGCCACACTCTGTTTAGATTACATCTATACACACTCAGGGCATTCTGGGATGTTTCCAAAAGTACTGAAGTTGTTACATGCTGGGTACAGGTTGGCTGCTTTACTCTGCACAAATAATAAATAAATATTAATAAATAGTTATATTTTAATTAATTAATTTTAAATTATACATTAATAAATTATATGTTTCATACACAGGTATATTTTATAAGCTACAATTTAAAAGACAGGGGTCTATAAGATTTTTGGTAACACTTCATTTTAGGGTCTTTTAACGAGTTGCTTATTAGCATATTTCACATTAGAATATTGGCTATTTATTAGTACTTATTAAGCACATATTAATGCCTTATTCTACATTCTTAATCCTACCTATATACCAATACCTAAACTTAACAACTACCTTACTAACTAACATTTCTTTTAATTATCAATGTTGAAAAAAGTTGTGCTGCTAAATATTTTTGTGGCAACTGTGATATTATTTTTTTCAGGATTCAATAAAGAATAGAAAAGATCAAAAGAACATTTATTAGAAAAGGAATCATTTGTATCATTATAAATGTCTAATGCATCTTATAGATTACATTTTCCACATTCAAATATATTCCAACTGAATTCTGCAAGTTTTGTTCTCTTAAGTACTTCTGAAATTGTAAAAAGTTTATGCTTGCTCATTACCTTGATGAACTATATGCAGATTGTGTTGAGATGCTACATTACTGAATGACATTATGGCAGAGCAATGGATACATATGTGCCTCTCTCGCCTCAACAGGACAACTTTAAAGAGAGATACATCAGAGGATACGCATCTAGAGGTCAGGTTGCATCTGACATGAAACATTAAATGAATGTTTCTGAAAGCCTGAGATGGACGATCTCTGGGGTCTCTGGAGCGTCAGATCTACTCCATCAGCTGCAGCTCCACAATACTGATGAAAATGATCATATCACGGAGTAAGTGACAGAGGAAAGCCATATCCTGAATCTCTGAAGATTGCCTCCATGGTGAATGGGTTTGTTAAGATGATCTGGAACGCTCAAAGTTGCGTCCGAGTATGATTCTCTCTGACTCATGTGATGAAAGATGACAGTTGTCCTTGGAACTATTCCCTCAGAGGCTCTAAGGTCAGACTACATCCAAGGACATGCATGTCAATTAAAGAGGAATGGAGAGGGGGACAGGAATGTGTGCACCAGTGGAGACATGGCGTGGGTGGTCAGTAGATATGAAGCAAAGCCTATTTATACAAGGAAAAAATCAAGTGACAATGTGAAAACACTTACAGAGGTGATGAGTGGACAATGTTAGCCCAGTGACATAGTGCTCATTATAGAGAGTATCCAATTAAAAATGGATTTACACTGATGAGCTTGGGAGATGATATCTGAATAGGTGGTACAGGCCAGGTTCAACTAATTATTGTAACATATACGCAGACACATTCACAAATGATGGATACGCCTCTAAAGCTTATTTGCTAATCATTCATATTTATAAAGTTCCTTTTTAATGTTTTAGAAAAATTGTGTTGAAAATTAAAAAAATCTATTCAAATTGTATGTAATAAAAATTCTTAGTACATCTTATTTTTATATATAAATTTTCTTAAAGGGTTAGTTCACCCAAAAATTCTGTCATTAATTACTCACCCTCATGCCGTTCCAGATCTGTAAGACCATCTTCGGAACACCAATTATGATATTTTTGATAAAATCCGAGTGAGGCCTGCATTGACAACATGTTAATTTACACTTTCAATGCCCAGAAAGGTATACTAAAGTTCCCTTTCAGTCGGTCACGTTCGACGTACGTCAGTAGTGACCGACAAATTGGGATATCGCTAGAGAGCCCCTATCAGCTTCGAGAGAACTAAAACAAGCCAATGGAATTGGCGTGCGATATTTGCATAATGCGCACCTCCCCTAACAGGTGGATATAAAAAGGGGGGCAGATGCAATCGCACTCTGTCTTTCGCTTCGGAGCCTACCTGGTGTCCTGCGGCTGTTTGAACTTCAAGCCTCTGAAGAAGTTTCGGCGCTTGTGTTGGTGTGACGACGCCTGCAGCGAGGTCGCGAGTTGGAGTGAGCCGGGTGGAAACATCCAATGTTTTCCCAGCGTTCCGCTGTAATTCCACTGGTTGGTCTGCGATTTGGTCTGGTTCCTCCTGTGTTTTTCTAAACACGTCGTGACGCTCCCTGTGTGTCTCGACACAAAAGAGCTGAAGTTTCCCCTTCTAAAAGAGCTTCACAGACAGACACTGCGTCTTTTTCAAGATGTCATTCTGTCTGTGCGTTTCTGGAGGCGGTCATTTCCTATCCTCTCTGACGGCCACGATCACTTTCTCTCATGTCTGCTTAGCGTGCTGAGACTGTGTTTGTGGGTGGTCATATTTTCTTATGGAAATATGTCCACGTCGGCGCGTTGTTTGCTCGCCTTTCTCGTAAGGGCTTTAGCGCACATCGCGCCGTGTGCCGTCGGAATTGCCGGCTGACAGCGCGCGTTGCCACGGCAACCCTGCGCGCTGTCTGGCGCTCTAGATGCACGGTCGAGACTCGGCTGCCTTTAATGAGGTGGAGTCCCCTCACTTATTCCCCGATCTAGTTATTTTTCTGAATCAGAAAATTGCTACTTTGGTTAATAAGCCTGGGTGACCAGAGGATCACAGTGGGGCAATACCCGCCGACTCATTCTCCGTGGGCCCCCCACTCCTCTAGTGCATCGCAAACATGTTGTGACTATGTTCGTGGGTGGATCATGTTTAGATACATGGCCACGTCGGTGCCCAGGGTGCCGTGTGTCGTCCAGTTGGGCGGCCACGTTCACTGTCCAACATGGCTGGTAGCTTCTGCATGTGTTGCTGGTCCTCCTTAAAATAAATATGGAGGACCCTAACATCTTAGTCAGGGCTCCAGCAGAGGATCAGATGTCGACTGCTACATTGGAGAGAGTATTGTTGGGCTCTGAACATGAAGATGAGGCTGAGCGTCCCACGGTTGTGGCGTGCTCATGCTGAATCGGATTCAGACTTGGCAACCATGCTTTCCCGGGCCCCTGGGGGTGTCGTGCGACGCGTACTCGCCTTGCCGCGCCCCCTGGCTTAGCCCGGATGTGCATGAAAAAACTTGGCAGTTTGTGGCCTTTTTTGGCGTTAATATGGAACGCCAAGAGGGTCATAATCTGCACTACAAGTTTTTCTCTCACTACCCCTAGGGTGGGGTGGCAGTGCTACGGGCACACCACCTCTGCCCTGCATGAGTCTTGGCCCCTGGCAAGTCTGCAGTAGGTCAAAGCACTCATTGCATGTGGGTAGTTCTGAGTCGGGGTTGAGCTACGCAGGATGCAAATCAAAGCGCAGGCCCCTGGCCAGACAATGTCCACCATGGTGGTCCAGAAACACCCCTGGCGAGTCTTGCTGGGATGTGCCGTCGTCAAAGTGTGCTTTCTCGATGCGCTCATCTCACAAACTGGCCTTGAACCCAGCCCGCTCAACCCGCAGTCACCTGACTAGCGGGAGACGGTCCTGGAGATATGGCGACCTGGAGCTGACGTAAACGGTTCTTTCTCCCCGGAGGAGGGCCGGGTGGAGAATTGGTCTGTTCCGCCGCTGGCTCTCCGGAGTCCAGCGGTACCCACTAAGAACTGTTTTCCGATCCTCTACGTCCCAAGAGTGTGGCTGGCGATGTGCAGCGCCCTGCGTTGCTACTCCCAGCCCCCTCTCACCTCGCCAGCAGGTGTCAGTGTGTTGGTGCAGGCCGCGCCCCGTGTGCCGTCTCCCATACGCACTGCTACCTCGCAGAGTCTGATCACACTCTGGGCCGCTACCACGCCGCCCGAGTCGGGTCCCCGTACTCTGGTTCGCTGCCCCACCCCCGGTACGTCTGTGGTGCGTTTGGTTCTGCTGGCTCGGTGTCTGGAGGCCTGGTTAGTGCCCCCAGCCCGTTCCGCTGGCTCATGCGTACTATCAGACTCGGCTATGCGATTCATTTCGCCCGGTGTCCTCCGGCGTCCAGGGGTGTCCACTTCACTTAGGTGTCGTTGGACATTGCACCTGTTCTCCAAGTGGAGATTGCTGTCCTCCTGGCGAGGGATACAATCGAGCCGGTCCCTCCAGCCGAATTGAAGTCAGGTTCAGCCCTACTTCATTGTACCCTAAAGGGCGGTGGGCTATGGCCAATCCTGGATCTGCGCGTCTTGAACCGGTACCTTCAGGCTGCCGTTTAAGGTGCTCATGCAGAAGCGCATTTTCGAGTGCGTCCGTCCCGGGGTTTGGTTTGCAGCATTCGACCTGAAGGATGCATACTTTCATGTCTCGATTCTGCGCTCGGGTCGAGCATATCAGTACAAACTCCTACCCTTCGGGCTGGCCCTGTCGCTCCACGCCTTACACGGTTGCGGAGGTGGCCATTGTTCCCCTCAAGGAACAGGGCGTTCGCATTCTCGACTGCCTCGACGACTGGTTGTTCCTGGCCAGCTCGCGAAGCAGTTGTGCGTACACAGGGAGATGGTTTAGCTCACCTCAGCCTGTTGGGTCTTTGGGTCAGCTGGGACAAGAGCAAACTCGCCCCCGGGCAGAGGATCTCTTTTCTCAGTCTTGAGCTAGACTCGGTCGCCTGGATTGTGCGCCTCTCTGAGGAGCGCGTCCAGTCGGTGTTGAACTGCCTGAGTTCGCTCAAGCGCAGGATGGCGGCCCCACTGAAAGACTTCAGAGGCTCCTGGGGCATGTGGCATCTGCAGCCGCGTTTCGCCGCTCAGGTTGCTCCATATGAGGCCGCTTCAACACCGGCTCCGCGACTGGGTCCCGAGATGGCCATGACCTCATCCGGTGGTCGGACCCTTTGTTCCTGCGGGCGGGAGTACCCCTTGGACGCTGTGGTCCACACAGATGCCTCTACCACCGGATGGGGGGCCATGTACAACGGGCATGCGGTTCGGGTCTTGGACGGGGCCTCGACTGCATTGGCATATCAATTGCCTCGAGTTGCTAGCAGTATGTCTTGCACTGGGCCGCTTCAAGGAGCTGCTGTCAGACAAGCATGTACTGGTCCGCTCGGACAAGCATGGCGGCCGTTGCGTACATCAACCATCAGGCTGGTCTACGCTCCCGTCGCATATCGCAACTCGCCTGCCATCTCTTGCTATGGGACTCATGTCCCAGGTGTGCTTAACCGTGCAGCCTACGAGCTCTTACGGCAGCCTCCACTTGCGGGCAAGTGGCGGCTCCATCCCCAGGCGGTCCAGCTGATCTGGCACTACTTCGGCGAGGCCCAGGTAGTCCTGTTGCCTCCCCAGGAACTGCCCTCGGCCAGTGGTTTTCCCTGACCGGCGAGTCGCTCGGCACGGATACCCTGGCACTCAGCTGGCCCCGGGGCCTACGCAATATGCGTTTTCCCCCAGTGAGCCTTCTCGCACAGCTCCTGTGCTAGGTCAGGGAGGATGAGGAGCAGGTCTTGTTAGTGGCTCCATATTGGTCACTCGGACCCGGGTTTCGGACCTAATGCTCCTCACGACAGCCCCTCCTTGGCCGATTCCTCTGAGGAAGGACCTCCTGACTCAGAGATGGGGCTTCCTATGGCACCCGCGTCCCGACCTGTGGAACCTCCACGTGTGGTCCCTGGACGGGATGCGGAGGTTCTGGGTGATCTCCCGCAGGCGGTCGTAGACACCATCACTTCCGCTAGAGCTCCTTCACGAGGAGCCTCTATGCGTTGAAGTCGAACCTATTCGTTGAATGGTGCTCCTCTCGCAAGACGAGAGGACCCCCGATCATGCTCGGTCAGATCTGTGCTTTCCTTCCTGCAAGAGGGCTTGGAGCGAAGGCTGTCTCCCTCCACCCTCAAGGTGTATGTTGCCGCTTCGCTGCACATCTCCATGCAGTTGATGGCAAGCCCTGGGGAAACACGGTCTGACCATCAGGTTCCTGAGGGGCGAGGGGACTGATTCCTCCTTGCCCACCCTCCTTACCCTCTAGGGATCTCACCTTAGTTCTTAGCTAACTTCGGCGTCATCCCTTGAGCCTTTGCAATTAATCGAGTTAAAAGTACTGTCTCTTAGACCGTCCTCCTGGTTGCATTGGCCTCATGTTAAGAGGGTAGGGGACCTGCACGCATTTTCGGTCGACGAATCGTGCCTGGAATTTGGGCCTGGGGATTCTCACATCTTCCTGAGACCCCGGCCTGGATATGTGCCCAAGGTTCCTACCACTCCCTTCAGAGATCAGGTAGTGAACCTGCAAGCGCTGCCTTCGGAGGAGGCAGACCCAGCCCTAGCTTCGCTCTTTCCAGTTCACGCCCTGCGTGTTTACGTGGATAGAACTTGAAGCTTAGGACCTCAGATCAGCTCTTTGTCTGTTACGGAGACCAGCAGAAGGGAAAGGCTGTCTCCAAGCAGAGGATGGCCCACTGGTTAGTGGATGCCATCGCCCTGGCTTATGTTCCCAGGGCGTGCCTTGCCCGTTCGGGTTGAGAGCCCACTCCACCTGAGTGGCCTCTTCCTGGGCGCTGGCTCATGGCGCCTCGCTGACAGATTGTAGAGCTGTGGGCTGGGCGACACCCAACACGTTTGCTAGGGTTTTTAGCTTACGTGTAAGCTGGTTCTTCCCGTGTACTCGCTTCCACCAGCCGGTAGACGCGTTGAACCTGTGCTCGTGTCGGCTTGCAATGCCACTCCCGCCCCCTGGGCAGGATATGTGCATCTGTTGACTCCAGTCGTGTTCCCCGTTCGGTGAACCCTGTCGAGTTCCTCCACCTCCACCTTCGGCTCGGGCATTGCAGAGTGTCTGATGCCAGACCAACATCCATCTTCAATGTTGTCTGTTGGTTGGGTTCCATATGTTGCAATCCCTCTACGTGAGTGATTCCATATGTGTATTGTCCGCGGTTACTCCCTACGGTGAGCCCGTGTCTTTCCCTTAGCAGAGCTTCTGCTTTCTCCTGTCAGATGAGTCTCCCCCTACTCAGGTGGAGCCATCCCAGGGACTCATATGCGTTCTGCCCTGCGGGCCAGTCCATATGTTTTCCATGTAAATTCCTTCCCCTCTGGGTAGGTAGTGGTTCCGCAGCGTTCCTTACAGGTTCGCTTCCCCAGTGTAGTCTAGTTTACTTAGTGGGTATATCGGAACAGCAGTAGACTTCCCGGCGTAAGCTCGCCCCCTTCTCCGTCCCCTTGGTGCGACGGGCGGCTAGAGCCTGCGCTGGGCACTGGAAGGGGTTTCGTAACTGTGGCGTTTTAGTTGGGATCCCAATTCGTCGGTCACTACTGACGTACGTCGAACGTGACCGACTGAAAGGGAACGTCTCGGTTACGTATGTAACCCTCGTTCCCTGAAGGAGGGAACGGAGACGTACGTCCCGTCGCCACAGTTTCTGTACCCTCGCTGCAGTGCGGACACCGGTTGTCTCCTCAGCGAAAAACAGAGTGCGATTGCATCTGCCCCCCTTTTTATATCCACCTGTTAGGGGAAGTGCGCATTATGCAAATATCGCACGCCAATTCCATTGGCTTGTTTTAGTTCTCTCGAAGCTGATAGGGGCTCTCTAGCGATATCCCAATTCGTCGGTCACTACTGACGTACGTCTCCGTTCCCTCCTTCAGGGAACGAGGGTTACATACGTAACCGAGACGATATATTTAAAACAGTTCATGTGACTACAGTGGTTCAATCTTAATGTTATGAAGCGATGAGAATATTTTTTGTGCACCAAAAAACAAAATATCGATATTATTCAACAATATCTAGTGATGGGTGATTTCAAAACCCTGCTTCATGAAGCTTCGAAGCTTTATGAAACTTTTGTTTCGAATCAGTGGTTCGGAGCGTGTATCAAACTGCCAAAGTCAGGTGAACCACTCAGACTGTCCTCCAAAAAAAAAACGACCCTATAGGTCGTTTTTTAAGCACCATATTATGACCTATATTTACATTTTAAAGTCATGCACTCTCTAGCTGGCGTAAAAATAATGACAGTGTTGTGTTACATCTGTCGCCATGAAATGATGTATGACTGTCGTTGCCAATCAAAATGCGTGTTCATTTAAATGCAATGTGTACTTTTTACACACTCTAAAAAATGCTGGGTTAAAAACAACCCAAGTTGGGTTGAAAATGGAAAAACCCAGCAACTGGGTTGTTTTAACCCAGCGGTAGGGTTAAATGTTTGCCCAACCTGCTGGGTAGTTTTATTTAACTCAACTATTGTTTAAAAATTACTGTATTGCTTAATTAAAATTAACCCAAAGTATGTTGGAAATGAACATTTATTAATGTTCAATGAATAATTATGAAACAATAAACATTTATTAAATTGCTTATTAATAAATTTATATTAATAAACTATTAAACTATTAAATTTATATTAATAAAATATTAAAGCTTATTAATAAACATTCACCTTTTGTCTATTATTGTTGTCTCTAATTGCATCTGGTTTTTAATTTTGGGTTCATTTTAAGCTAGCCATATAGCAATTTTTAAACAATAGTTGGTTTAAATAAAACTACCCAGCAGGTTGGGCAAACATTTAACCCAACCGCTGGGTTTGTCCATTTTCAACCCAACTTGGGTTGTTTTTAACCCAGCATTTTTTAGAGTGCACCATTTGTCCTATTTCCATTTAGCAAAACTATTTTTTTTTATTAATGACTACACCCACCCCCATCCCTAAACCTACCCTTAGTGATTTATAGTGCATATACATGCATATATCACATGATTGCATATATATTGCAATGCTCTGCCAATTGAGCTACACAAAAGCCCAAATATGACACATAAAAGGGAACAATGCATTAAAATGAATGTGTCCTGTTGTCCATAGGGGAGCAACTTTAGTAAACGCTCCTATGGGTCATATTTCAGGGAAGTGACAAACGTCCTATATAGGCATATTGGTTGGAGAACATGTTGGAACCACAGAAATTTCAAAAAACGTATGAAGTAACCAAGCCTCGTTTACTAAAGTCATGTGACTTTGGCTCTCTGAACCACTGATTCTAAATAAAACATTCGTAAAGCTTCATAACGCAGTGCTTTGAAATTGCCCATCACTAGATATTGTTGAATAAAGTTGTTATTTTGTTTTTTGGAGCACAAAAAGTATTCTCGTTGCTTCATAAAATTAAGGTTGAACCACTGTAGTCACATGAACTGTTTCAAATATGTCTTTAGTAGCTTTCTGGACATTTGAAAGTGTTAATTATCTTGCTGGAAATGCAGGCCTCACTGAGCCATCGGATTTTATCAAAAATATCTTAATTTGTGTTCTGAAGATGAACGAAGGTTTTACAGGTGTAGAACGACATGAGGGTGAGTAATTAATGACAGAATTTTCATTTTTGGGTGAACTTTTAAATATGTGATTAAAGTTTCCTTTAAAATTATTCTAAATTATTTTGTACTACGATACACATCAATACACATACGATCTGCCACTCTGCTTTCTTGATATCGCCATGTGCTTCAACTATTGAATAACCCATATCAGATGACCATTAATCTATGTCTAAATATATACAAACGCTTTCCTCTGAGCAGATCTTATGGAACAAGAAAGCTAGCATGTTCTCTGCAAGAGATCAGATAAAGTCTATAAACGACCAATTCCACTATGGATCCTTGCTGAAAGCAGTCTGTGGGAATGGATTTTGCAGCTTCCGCGAGATCTGAAGGTGGTTTAAAGCTGAGATGCCATCTATTTGTCGCAGCAAGCATCCAAAAGGTAAGCAGAGCTGAAAATAATCCCATTCAATAAATCTCTATTACAACATGACAATGCAACAGGCTCCCAAGGGACCTGCATCCCAAATAGATTAAGAAGACTCAATGTCCTATGATGCTATTTCAGGTCTTTTCTATATATAAAACCCCTAAAAACACACTTTAGCACTGTGCCCACATAAAGCCTCACCTTCCTCTAGGCATACCGTGCCAGACCGCAACCTGTCAGAAAACACATCAGAAACCATCTTCATGAAGCTCGCTGCAGCCTCAGATAAACAGCATGGCCATGTCTGAAGCAAAGAAAGCTGGGGTAATGAAGGGCAGAGTGCCTCCTGGACCCTCACATCCTATCAGAGAGTGTGTACAGAAGCATTATGCATGTCCCCTGGTGCTTTGTGTTCACCAAGTTTGGATCGGACTCCGCAATTTCACAAGAGACTTTATCTCACAATTCAAACTCCACCTAGGGCTGGGCGATGTATCGAATGCTTTTGTCACGCGCATTTCTTCAGTAAAGCCGGTTCCCTGATTGCCGCTAAATCGCCATCACCTGCTTTCAAATGAAGCGGCATTTAATAGACAGAGCCGTAGTTCACTGATAAGACACGCAATATCGCGCTCAATATCGATGGCGATACATATCGATATTGAACGCGATATTGCGTGTCTTATCAGTGAACTACGGCTCTGTCTATTAAATGCCGCTTCATTTGAAAGCAGGTGATGGCGATTTAGCGGTAATCAGGGAACTGGCTTTACTGAAGAAATGCGCGTGACAAAAGCATTCGATACACCCCCCCCCCCCCCCCCCACACACACACACACACACAATTCTAAGTTTATATCTCACAGTTTTCCTCAGAATTGCAAGATGTAAACTCAGAAAAAAGTCAGAATTCTGAGATAAAGTAATTTTATATATTTGTTTATTCCGTGGTGGAAATTATAAAAAAAAGTGCAAGATGTAAACTCAGGATTCCTAGAAAAAAAATAAAAATTGCAAGATCTCAGAATTCAGAGGGGAAAAAAAAGTCAGATTTGAAAGATGTAATCTCACAATTAAGACTTTATATCTATAAGTTAAAGTGGTGGTTTGTTATGATTTCATGTTTTTAACCTTAGTTAGTGTGTAATGTTGCTGTTAGAGCACAAACAACATCTGCAAAGTTACGATGTTCAAAATTCAAAGCAAAGGGAGATAATTTCTTTTAAAGAATTATCTGTTTAAGGACTACAACAAACGGCTGGTAGGGACTACAACAAGCTTCTTCCTGGGTTGGTGTCATCACTAACCCTAAAATTTACATAAACCCTGCCACCAAGAACATGCAACAAAGAGGTGATGCCATGTTATGGCAATACAGTCCATAACACAAATGCAATAGCGTGTCATAAAAGCAAGATGCCAACATTACAGATTATCATGACAGAATATACTAATAAATGACTTTGAGATATCCCACATCAGCCACATAAATTAAGCAACTAACCATCCAGAAACGTCCTGTTGCATTCTACATGTTGTCACTTCTTCTTAAGTCTCTCCATCATTGTCCGACTTCGGTTTGAACATAAAAGGCTGAACAGTTTCTGACATTTTCAGTGAGTCTTCTTGAGGTAATTGGCACTGCTAACACTATGTGCTAACATGAGCTCTTCAAACCCCGCCCTCTGCTTAGTAGCAGCAGCTCATTTGCATTTAAAGGGACACACACACAAACAGAGTGTTTCTGCTCACCTTCAAAATTTAACATGTTGTAAAAATTATCTGTAAAGTATTTTGAGCTAAAACTTCACATAAGCAATCTGGGGACATCGGAGACTTATTTTACATCTTGTAAAAATGTCATTATATCAGCTCTTTAATAACTTTATATTGTAATGACTGAACCGATCAAACACCATTGCTCCACTAAATCTTCACAACCCTTACCCAGGCAGTGTTCATGATGTCTGGTTTCCCCACTGAGGATTCTCACCCTTTTGCTTCACTCATATTTTACCCTTGTATGCACGATTGTGTCTGTGTATGTGTTTGTTTAGATTAGTTGTGTTTGTAATTTAGTTAAATAAAACCTTTGTACACATTCATGCGAGTTAATTCTGGTCTGCTTATATATGTCAATTTAACAATTATGATCTGAGTTGATAGAAGATCAATACTAAGTGTTCGCTTGATGAACAGATTAACTGATTGTAATATTAATTCAGCTACATGAAGTTAATTTGATTAACTGATCCAAATATTTATAATTAATTATAATGAGTTATGATTATTATTCATATTTCCCTTCTGAGCTAATTTGCTATTATATCTTGCAATTGTAATATTGCAATATAAACTTACAACTGTGAGAAAAAAAAAGAGTTAAAAAGTTGCAATAACCTTCTTTGTAATTATTATTCTGTGGTGGAAACAAGCTTTCACACATGTCTCATGTCACCCGCAAGGAACAGGTGATATCTGGTAAACAGCAGTGATTTGTGAGGCTGCCAGCAAAAAATTCTCTCTCTACTTTTCTTATCATGACAAGTGCAGTCTTTCATTGTGATGCCACAGTACAAAGGAGAACGAATACGCTAGTTCACCGTAATAACATGGGAGAAGAAATGACAAAACTCCCCGGTGTGATAAAAACACAGATTAGGGCTCTAAGTGGTGGACGTTGGTCAGGAACTTAAAGCAAAACCCTTTATGGCTATTCAAATCTTCTATGAAAATGTTTTCACAGCTGTACTGATACAAAACCTGCAAGAGATTGACGCTACGCCATGAACAATTGTACTATGGACAGACATGCTTCCAGAAACTCCTACACAGATAATGCTGGGAAAAGTGTGAAAGAAAAAGATGAATGCAGCCTCTCAAGATGAGTGATCCATCAATACATGTGCTGGGAGATCTGTGTGGGTTTTTTCTCTGTTTGCTTTGAATAAACTCTAAGACAAAAGGTGGATGACAAACACAGAGAACGTGTGAGTAAAAGCGGGGTGGGAAGATGTTTAATTCATGATTCCACCTCTTCAAACAAAGATAGACCAAAGTTTAAACAATCTTTAGAAGTTCTCGCTGATGTCCAACAAGATTAGCTGGAAAACTTCTAAATCAACATAAGAGCTTTGCACACTATGCTTAACCCTTGGTTAAATGTCTATTTTAACCCATGAGCAAAGGTCTTGTTTCACACTAGCCATTCTGAAATAGGGTTAGTGCAACTTTTAACCTTTCACTGTTTTATCATAGAATGTAACTGTGAATTGTTTAGCAATCAAAGCTTACTTTGTAAACACCTAGAAATATTCTGAGGACAAACTTTAAATATGCTGAACAGTTACAACAAACATTTCTCTCAATTTTTGTCCTGTTTTTGTAGTATGTTTCTAAAGACAGAAGGTCCATTTATGAGGCCAAATTTACACGGATGGAAAAATAATAGGTATTAAAACAACCCATATACTCATTGTGTACATTGTGTGAACAGTTAAAGGATTAGCTCACTTTAAAAAAAAAAATTTCTGATAATTTACTCACCCCCATGTCATCCAAGATGTTCATGTCTTTCTTTCTTCAGCCGAAAAGAAATTAAAGTTTTTGTTGAAAACATTCTAGGATTATTCTCCTTATAGTGGACTAAAATGGCCTCCAGACGGTTGAAGGTCAAAATTACAGTTTCAGTGCAGCTTCAAAGGGCTTTAAACAATACCAGACGAGGAATAAGGGTCTTATCTAGAGAAATGATCTGTCATTTTCGGGGGGAAAAAAATGTAAATGTATATGCTTCATATAAACAAATGATCGCCTTGCACATGCTTCCGCCAAAACCACACGTCCGTATTCTTCAAAAAGCTTACGCTGTATGTCCTACGCCTTCCCTATTCTACTTACAGAATGAATGCAGTGCCAGTTCTGTTTCTTCCGTAAGTAGAATAGGGAAGGTGTAGGACATACAGCGTAAGCTTTTTGAAGAATATAAAAGTGTGGTTTTGGCGGAAGCACATGCAAGGCAATCATTTGTGTTTATAAAGCATATACAGTTGTATTTTTTTCGAAAATGACTGATCGTTTCGCTAGATAAGACCCTTATTCCTCGTCTGGTATTGTTTAAAGTCCTTTGAAGCTGCACTGAAAATTTAATTTTGACCTTCAACCGTTTGGAGGCCATTGAAGTCCATTATAAGGAGAATAATCCTGGAATGTTTTCATCAAAAACCTTCATTTCTTTTCGACTGAAGAAAGAAAGACATGAACATCTTGGGTGACATGGGGGTGAGTAAATTTTATTTGAGGAAAATGTTATTTGAAAGAGAACTTATCCTTTAAATGCTCAATATTGACCAATAGCAATGCAAACAACAACAAAAAAACAAAAAAACAAAACACAAAAAAACACAAATATCAGACAAAAACCAGTATCATACCAATCCCCAAAATATTGACTCCCCAATTATATGATTGTTAATCCCCAATATAGAGACTCTAACTAACAAAAAACAAAACAAAACAAAACAAAACTCCAGAAAACTAAGGAAATAACAAAACCAGGAAAACCAACTGTGGCAAAAGTCTTTGAATACCTCCTACTGAACAAAAGCAAGGCCAAACAGGGAATACCTAAAGTTCTTTCCTGTACATCAATAAGAAAAGATCTTTCAACAGCAGCCTCTTCTTGCGTTGCTCTTCAGTAAAGTGCACAGAAAATAGGTAATGCTTCTGGGAACACCGTAAGAAATGCCATATTAAATTTTTACTGCCTTGGTCCATTTAGAGTTCAATCTATTTTCAGAGACAGGCAGAGGAAGTTAAGGCCATAGCAAACAAACAAACTTGCACCAGCATCACAAAACCATCAGCTAGACTGTTGAAAGTCAAAAGCTCTATGGCTAGCATTTCAAGAAGACTGCATAAAACATTCAGATTACAAATTTAGCATTGATAGCTAATGTGTCCAATTGTAAATGTGACCATTTCATTATGGTGATGACCAAAGAAAATGAGTTCAAAAGACTAATGTGAACTGATAAATGGATCAAAACGTCTGCCTCAGTTCTTGAGTGTTAATGACACAATCCTCAGTGGCCCAGACAGAGTTATGACTAGTTGGGTTTGGCCTAAATAATTTGACAATTCAAAGCATACAGGAAGAAAAGAGAAGGAACAGACATCAGTCCAAAGGCTCAATGAATGTGATATTTCAGCCTCTGGAAATCCATGCCCTTACTTTTAGCTTGAACTGCATCCAGTATAGTTTTTATACCTTGTGACTGACTAACCATTATTTGATGTATGATATATGACAGACACGTGCTGTACATGTGAACTGTATCTTTGAGGTCTGGAAGTGGTGGATATGAGGGGGAACCAGAGGAAAGTGGATTATTGCTTATTCTTTGGCACAATAAAAGAAGATTCAGACCTCTACTGGCACTAACAAAACAAAAGTAACAACAACAGTGAGTTAGAAGCAAAAATGCTACCGACTTAAAAAAAGAAAAAAAGTAGCTCAGCTGCTGTAAAAATAATTAACGAGGCCATATTATGCCCTTTTATTAAGTTTTGATTTTGTTTTTGGGTCTACTAGAATAGGTTTTCATGCTTAATGTTCATAAATCACATTATTTTTCACATATTTTACATTATTGCACCAAAAAACTCTCTGTTTAGTTTCTGTCTCTATGAAGCCCCTCCTTCTGAAAAGTGCATTGTGCTTTTATTGGTTGACTCGACCAGTGTTTTGTGATTGGTCAATCGCTTCCAGCGTGTTTTGGAAATGTCATACCCTTATCATAACTGCGAATTTCAATATACTGTTAACGCAACTGAATCAGGCCTTGCCCCTTTCTTTTGTGTGGACTTTGTGAACTTTGCAGACCTTTTTCATGCTCAAACAGCAGAATAAAAAAAAGGAAAAAAAAAAGAAAGAAAGTTGAAAATGTAAAAAAGCTTAATAGGTCCTCTTAAAATTGGCAATAATCAAATATGCTTTTCTAACTATGCTCTCATATGTGTAGCATTTGGAAATCCAATTCATTTTAGGAAATTGGTTCATCCATCAATGATTCAAGAAACAAAAATCACGCACTAAATTTTTCAGATTAGATAGTCCTTTTTTTTATTATTAAGAGTCTGCATTTAATCGTTTCACCATTATTGAGATGTTCAGTATTATTGTGCCAAATCAGTATTGCTAATAAAACTAGACACCCCAATACATACAGATATTGTTTGTAGCTATCAGTGTAGCTAACTACCTTTTAAAAGTAGCGTTATAGTAGCTTAGCTACTTTACATTTTGAGTAGCTTACAGCTATTTGATTTGCATGCAGAGTTTATAGTTTGTGGAGGTAAGTCAAATGAAAAGGTCTTACATATTTAAATATTTCAGTCAATGCAAGATGCTTTGATGGCTGACAGCTTGAAATTATATTTTAATGACTCTTCGAATGTTCAACATTTCACGTGCTTCACCTTAACATTAACACCTGAAACTCTATTGTCTGAAGGAGGTCATATTATTTGCATATTATAGCAGTAGTCAAGTAAGTTAATGACTTTCTGCCCTGTGTGTGTGTCAGTATTCTGTTATTATTCAAGCATTGTTTACACAGAGACAGATGCATTCCCCTCTTGTTGCCCTGTGCGGTGGGACTTGCTCAATAACAGCGGTGTCTCTGATGAGACAAGCTGCCAGAGGACCATATGGACGGCTGTCAGTACCACACTGTCTTGTCTCCTATCTCAAATCTCCTGGTTCCAGACAGCGTCCTTACCTGACAGATTCCATACTGACAAACAGAGACCTTAGATACACCTATGATGCTTAAACGATGATAAAGAGAACTGAGCAAGCCAACAAACATCAAAAGGAAAAAAGACAATTAAAATAATAAAACTCATTCAGTCTTTAGCAGCCAAACAGCACCAAAAATATGATCAAAGGAAGTGGGATTTTATAGCTAGGTGGAGCCAATGCATTAACAACATGCTGCAAGATGCAGGCTGCAGAAACACGGGCTTGTTCAAATTTAGTTAGAGGGGGATTAGACCGCATGAGCACAGTCCCAGGGAGAAGCTACTGTATTCCCTTCCCTTAAGCTAGCTAAAGGTTATATTTGATATGCATGCATACATTTGCCACTGCAAATCCTTTTCATTGCAGTGTGACGAATTTTAATGGGTACGCAATTTACCTAATAGTGATAACCAGGTGGCTATATTGTGTATGTGTTAATGCCGTTACATTACTATGATGTAAACAGTGGCTCATGATTATTATTGAAGGTTCTGAAGGTATGCACACGGCAACTTGTGATATGCAACGCAACCAGTGTTCTCCTTGTTCACCTGTACAGATCCAATGCCACTACAGAAACAAAACGTTTTTGAAAGAAGTCTCTTAAACTTACCAAGGCTGCATTTATTTGATCAAAAATACAGTAAAAACAGTAATATTGTGAAATATTACAATTTTAAAATAATTGTTTTATATTTCCATATATTTAAAAATGTAATTTATTTCTTTGATTGCAAAGCTGAATTTTCAGCACCATTACTCCAGTCTTTAGTGTCACATGATGCTTCAGAAATTCTAATATACTGATTTGGTGCTCAAGAAACATTTACTTATTATTATCAATGTTGAAATGGTTAAGCTGCTTAGTATTTTTGTGGAAACTGTACAGGATTTTTTGATGAATAGAAAGAACAGCATTTGTGTGAAATAAAAATCTTTTGTAACATTATACATTTCTTTACTGTCACTGAGGGCTTTTGCACCAGAGGAACCTTTTCATAGTTCCTATAATGGCTGAAGTTTTGCCGTGTTCACACCACAGGAACTAGGGACGATTTTAGTTCTAGGAACTCCTTTTGGGGACACTTAATTAGTTCCTATTTCAGAATAGGGTCTAAACCAGCACTATAGGAACTATCAGTGACGTAACTGTACGTTGATTGGTCAAACGCATGTCAAACACCGGTGTTGTGCCAAATTCCTACTCCCGCCAAATTATTACCCACCTAGTATTGGTAGGTTTAGGATTAGGTGTGGAGGAGGGGTTACGATTAGGGGTGGGGTTAGGATTAGGCAATCAGATAGCAACTTTAATGAGGAGGGTAATAATTTAGCAGGGAGTCGAAATTTGGCATAACACCGGCACCCGGCATTTTTAAAAAACTTGTCTAAACATATTTACTTCAAAAACATGGAAAATAGTGATAGTGCATTTACCTGTTGTCTGCAGAGTTCTTTTCTCTGCCTCGATGGCATGTAATACCATCATAGGAGATAGCCCCACTTTTTGCTCTTTCAGTCATGTAAATGATGTGTTTACATGCCATCTCCATTATCACAAAAAACAACGACGCACAATAAACACATCTCCGATCATGGCATCCCTGCGGCCGCTTCAGAGTTCCTACTCCCAGTGGAAATGCAACCAGGAACATGGCCCGGGGGAGAAATTAGTTCTCAGGGAACTATCCTTGTGGCTAGTTTCTAGAACTGAGTTCCTAGAACTATTCAGTGTGAAAGCCCCTACTTTCGATCAATTAAATATAGACCAATCTGTCCTGAATAAAAGTATTAATTTCTTTTTTCTTTCTTCTTATTATTTTTTAAATATGTGTGTAAGACACTGAAATTAAAATTACTCAAATCTTGACATACAAAAACATGAGGGAGAGAAAATGTTAAACTTTTTTTAGGTGAACTATTCCTAATGCAAAAAAAGCCAACTGAGTAAGAAAAGTAAATTATTAAAATAAGTAAAAAAAATTCTCTGAAAATAAGTCTAATTATAATTGTTGTACTTTTAATAGCTCTAATTTTGCCATTCAAGTCAGTTTATCTGGCTCTATGAATATTTAGATATTTTGCAGTACAAAATATGATTAAAAAAACTAGGAAAAGTATACTAGAAAAAGGTCTGAGTGACTTTCAGAATAAAATGTCAGGGCTGTTTCTACTCTTCAGTTCGGAGTGATTTTGCCCTCAAATGCTGTTATTGAAGCGATGAGCGTGAATTAAAGGGTGTCGGGTAGATAGTGTTTGAGTGTAATACCCCGAAGTGGAGTCGGGACAGCCTTCTGGCCTGATTCACATGCTAAGTCAATAACCCGCAGGGATAAATGCATTATGGATTAGCTTCGGTTATGTAGCACACAGCTTGCTGAAGTCACATCATATTAGCATTCATGTGTGTGTGTGTTTCTGTTGGTGTGTGGAAGAAAACAGTGAGAATATGTTGCTCAGCATGCATAACTTGATTGTCACTGCAGAATTCTTCATCCCGCAGAGAATTTTGCCCACGTCCGACAGAAGCAGCTCCGCTAGCCTTCCTAGAAGTGTGAGTATTACGCAGATGTAAATGTCCTTGAGTGATTTCCATAAGGCTTATTCAAACGGCTGACTGTTTTGGCATCACTGGTGGGATTGTAGTTCGGCGGGTGAAATAATGAGAGCCACAGGACATTAGCAACAAGGGTTTAAGTGCTAGACGCCTCGCTGTCGACTTGATTGCCACGTGGCACTCAGTAAAACCACAACAACAATGTATGACCCTCAAATGGATCCACAGAACAGCTCAATGTAAGCACATGTTCTCTGTCATAGAACAGAACAAGGAGCAGAACAAATCAAAACGCAAGAGTGAGGTGACTCACGTGCACCTGTGTATGTGCGCAGCAGCATTGAAGCAAACATTTGCTTTTCATTTCAAGGCAGGTCAAAGAACTGATGGAGGAGACCTTTGAAGATATTAGTGGTTTCTGGAAAGAGATTGCTGAGCCTCAATCCAGAGACAAGTTATATAGGCTCTGGTAGTGCTTGGCAAATAGCCCCACCCGGGTTTACAAATGGATCCTCACGTTCTTCACCTGAAGAGCTTTGTTTTATGCTTCATCCTTTGGGGGAGATGATGGCCAATTTAAGAAAGCTGTCTAAGATAAATAAAGACAGAGAAAATACAGTTTGCCCACTTTTGAAGCCCAGATGCCAAACAAAAGACCTGGAGATGCATGGAGCACAACTACACTGGAAAGCAATATCATAGGCAAATATACTTTCATTTGCTTTGGCTCAAATCTCAAGTGATTTTTTTATTTTATTTTTTTTTTAATTAAAACAATAAGTTCAGGTCTCTGAATAATGAGTGTTTTGTCTGAATGCAAATTGCATATTTTTTGGCACATGTATGCAAAAGAGTAAGTAGAATTGTCTACAAACTGCACAATAACGTCTCGGATTACGCATGTAACCATGGTTTCCTGAGAATAGGGAACGAGATGCTGCGCCCCCAAGGGGTCGCTATAGGGAATGCCGCCAGCAAAACTGGTGTCTGAAGCATGAGTCTAAACACGAAAATGAACTTGACACTGGCAGGCGGTAGCCTATGACATCACTACTGGTGTGACCGTTAGTATAAAAGAATATAATACCTATTCTCAGGGAACAAAACCCGCATTTGTATAGCATCAAATAACTGACTTAACACTCTGAGGTCTGACGGTATCGCCGGCGATACCACCGTGGTTTTTTTCTTATCAGTGTGAAAGAGACTCAAAATACTCCGTCAATGTTGCACATACAATTAAGAGTTATACACCATTTTAATCTGTGGAATATCTTCTTTCATTTGTGTACACTCAGAGTAAAAACAGAATTTTGTGCTTTTTGTAAAATAAAGAAAACTAACATGATGCGTGATTTCTCCTCTCCCTCTGAACGAACTCCAATCTGATAGTTCTCAGAAAATGAACTGTAACTTAGTGAATACTAATGACAAAAAAATTACACTTATGTCTAAAAAAACGTTAAGATGTCAGGTTTTAAATCATGTAAGTCAAATCGAAAACAAACCTTCTTTGTTAATGTAATCTGTATGAAAAGAGAGCCATGTCAGAAATCCGTGATTCAGCTCATTATCTGCTAATGCGGCCACGCCCACGGAGCCAGCGCTATTCAGACGCTAATTCAGTCAATACATGCATTTATTATCTCAATCGTGTATTTATTGTCTTGAAAAGTGTTTATCTGGATGTAAAAGTCATGGTTAGCGATCTCTAGAAGACATGCAGTTACTTCCTGTTTACTTGTCTTCTACAGATGAAGTTTAGATGAGTTTTTGTTTCTTTAGCGCCCTCCGGCTGCAGTATGAATTGGAAACTCCATTCATGGAATAGCCTCTTCTTCTTTTAGATGAATTTGTGGACTAAAAATGCACAGAGCGCCCTCCGACTTCAAGGATGAATTGAAAACACCAGCGCTCATAGTAATGACAGTGAATATTAAATAAAAATAACTCCTCTGTATAGAAAATTGACATAAGCATATGAGAATCCAATATTTCTCCAAATGTGCATGCTTTTAAACTAAAAGCCTATATTCAGACTCTTTGCATCACAGAAATACATTATATTCTAAAGTATAATATAAAACCATTACTTTATATTGTAATAATATTTTTCTGTATGTTTCATATATCATAATGAGCTTGAGACATCACAGAAGGTTTTTTTTCACAGCCTACCTGACTGAAATGCCTCATTAATATGCAAGTCATTTCAGCTCATTACTATCCAATTCTTTTGTCTTCTCAGGTGAGAATGGCCCATTTTCAGTGGTGATTCACGCCTCCTTGCATACTGTGTTTCTTGGCAAAAAGTGTCTTACAAAAACTAAATCAATATATTGTTAAATATGAAGGAGTAGGCAGCATAATTTTTACATAATTTTGAAGCAAAAACTCTAGTCTACAACCTCCAATACCCTAAAGTCTTATGAACACAGATTTATTATACTTTTTTTGGCCTTATTTCAGTGACTTAAGTTTTTTGTTTTTTCAATAACCACGCATAAATGTTATTCCTTCAAAAACACAAACATGTACATACATGTTCCTCACATATTATTGTAGCCTAGTTTGTGCTGAATACAGTGTAATGACACTTTTTCCATTAATATGTTTATGAACAACTGAAAAAAGCACAAATGTCAGGGCATGTCAAAAGTTCTCCAGGCCCCAAATCAGCCTCAGACTCCAGAGGGTTAAAACAAATGTATTTAAAGAAAGAACACTGTAACTAACATCAGCGTGATAAAAACTGACTAACATGACAGAAACCATCTTTGGAAGAAAAAATATTTGATGTGTAATTTGACTGTTTAGTTTGTCTCAAGTTCATTACATTACATGGAGAGGGTGGGGTTTATGACCTATACTGCATCCAGCCACTTGGGGCGATCGAGATGCTTTGGCTTCACTTTTCAGGACTCGTGAAGCACGTGTCCTGTTTGCATAAATGCTCTGCGCGTCGTCATTGCTGACTGTAATATCAAGGGTTTTTTTCTGAATGAACTTTTCGAACTATGATGGTCTCATTTTCACACCATTTGGCACCACAATGCAGAGTTGAAACTGCAAAAGCGGTTACCCTGGGTAAAAAGCGGTGCTAACCCTGCATCTAAATTACAAGAGTGTGAAATGCTCCTTTACCTGGGGTTAAAAGCAGTGTTTAGAACGACGATAACCTGGGGTTAAGCACAGTGTGAAAAGGGCACTTATCCTTTCAGCATGGCAGCATGGGTATTCTGTTCCCCAAAGCGACCCGTAGGGTACACAGCGTGAGTTCTCTTTCAAAAGGAAACTAAATTGTCAACTGATACAGTCTGAAAGAACATATATGAAGCTTTACATGTAGGAAATGTGTAAAAATAACCAAGTGAATTTTCTGATTACATGTAAAACGTGCATATTTTTTTCTGGGTACTACAGTAGTATTGACTTTTCCCAGTAAACTTTTACCCTAGTGTTGAAATATTTACGTAAAAAGCTCAGTGTGATACATAATAGCTAGACAAAGCAGACAATATTGTATAGTATAGTAAGCAATCAGTGTCAACAAAAAAGTGAAAATTTGTTTTTGGTGAGTTACTACATTTTAGAGACATGCTGTCCTATAAAACAGTTGCGACAATTACACTTACAGTTTAGAGAATGTTTCCAAAAATGAGCCAAAGTGTTTTGAAAAACTGTAATATAGTGTAATAGTCAGGCTGTATACGGGTCTCCGGGTCAACCATGTTTATGTTGATGGCCATTTATAAAAGTAATCGCTGTATAGCTTAATTAGTTGAATTATCTGAATCACAACAGAGCCAAGCAAGCATGACAGCCATCATGAAAAACGCTAGTATATTTGTGCACAATTGTGGGTTTACAGACAAATGCACAGGAAGGAGAAAGAGAGAGAATTTGGACAGATGGAGAAATTTCTGAAACTGTAGATGCAGGAATCAAACCCTGTCTTTCAAACAGATTAATCGCATTAGATGGTGGTAAATACCACCACGTGTTTGCCGTCCTTATATTGAGCTCCTCGCAATCAGGACTAATCTGCTCGCGCAATTTTCAGGCTCAAGACGCAATCAGCATCCCTGTATTTGTGGGTTTCGGCTTGTTTATGCAATTAGAAATATGCCGAAAGACTATGCCGAGCAAACGAAAACAAACAATATAACATACAGAACACATGATTTTTTTTGTATGCTAAACATCGTTCTGTTTTGCCACCCAGCAAAATGCTATTAAATACTGCAGTGGTGTGGAACATGCTAGTGCAACTATGACTGTTACTGCTTCAGCTCAACACCAGTGAGCAAAAAACATGCTGCGTCTGTGAACACGAGACATTTACTGTGAATATTATACATAAAATTAGTCGTGACCCTTCAATATCCGCCACCTTAAAAACATTACTGACCAATCAATTGCTGCCATTGCCATTGCCATAGACATGCTTGTGCTCTTTCCTAATGTAAGCATATGGTGCATCGGTGAGTTTTAAGTGCAATTTTATGAAAATTACCCCCCAAAAAAAACATTTGTAATTCTGACATACGTTTGCCTTGCAAATTACATTGCTGCATAAGTTAACTTATTAAAAAAAAAAAATACAGCAGATAAAAATGCTTGCCAATTTATTCTAGCCCATGTTTAAATAATAACCAGTCAATGAGCAATGAGCCCCTTTATGAGCAAATTTTACTAACAAATCATACTGTTGACAGAAAACTCCATTTCATTACTATGGGATGTTCTGAGTCAGCAACCAAGGGGGCAAAACTTAGGAGTCAATTCAAATTAAACAGCTTCACCACAACAGAATAGAGTGCCTCAGGGATGACGCATTTTTGTAGGCAAAACCTGGAAGCGATTTAGCGTTTTAGGACTTCCGGTTCCAACGCCGTAAAGTCAATGGGTTTTTTGAACGGGTTTTTGCTAAATCGCCTGAAATAAGGTCTGTGGTTAACAAAGCCTCTAAATACTTTCACGTTTTTATCTATGACATAAAACACACCAGTTATAACCCGCTTGTGATTTTTTAAAACTTTTACTGTGTCTTAAATTCGGCGGTTGCTAACATATTGCTAAAAGGGACTACTTCCTTTGGTGGGGACTTTAGACGTCATCATGACAAACAAGACATTTGGACAGCATTTCTCATGAAAAAGTGGATAAGTATTCATACACAGCACAGATCATAATCAGCGAGCATGTTTTAAAGTTTGAGGAAGCTTGGTGGTGGTGATGTTGATCCGCGACCATGGTGTGTTGTAGTCCGTTTACAGCCTACTGTTAGCCTTTTATATCTAACGACTTTATTTAGGCTTCAAAATTTATAAATGTTGTGTTAACTTGTAAAGATTATCTTGATAGACAAAACATGTAAGTGTCATAACCCTTTGTTAAACACAGAGCTTACTTTTTGCGATTTTCCAAAAGTCTATGGAAAAAATGCATTGGTTTTCGATCGAGGGAACCTGTGTGCTGCTAACTTCCGGGTTGGCTTACAAAAACACGTCATCCCTGGGTACTCTATAGGTCTGTGAGATGGGCAGACATTTTCAGTGTCTGAAATCACACATGGGGAACAGGGAGCAATTTCAGAAACAACAATTCTGACGGGATATAGTAATAATAGTAATTTCACCAAAAAGATCTAGACAATGTGGTGGTAAAAGTCATGCAAGACTGCCAATATTTTTGCAGACTCGCTCCTGCTGAAAATTAACTGGGATTTTGTGGTTACCATGTGCCATGTAAAATGGCCTTTAGGTTTAGTACCCAACCTCACTGACTCATATAATTGATTTTGAATGCTTGATTTGGTTTGAGTCACTGTCAGGACAATGTCATTGTCAAGATTCAACATGGTGGAAGGTCAACCTCTCTGATCGTTCAGCCCAGACACACAGACACATGACGAACGACCTCTGCCTCGACCACACAAATCACACCACCTCAGAGAATGTAATATTCATAAACACTTGAAAATGTGGTGACCTCAAACATTAAAAACATGATTTTGCTTAGACAACATTTTCCTATAACCCAACCTGGGCACTATGGGAAAGTCAATGAAATTAACCTGAAGTATCTGACACGACCAGCGCTGTGCATTAACCTTGAGTACTGCACATCTTGTTGCGTTCATTGATTCACTCACCATCTGTCTATTCCAGGAATCCATACTGACTCCACTTTAGTTTTTTTGAATACAGAGCACTCAAGTACAGAGCACCATGGACTTTCATTGCATGGAGAGAAAAAAAACTCTCAAAATATCTTCTTTTAAGTTCTACAGACCAAATAAAGTCATGCACTTTTGGAACAACATGAGTAAACAATGACAGCAGTTTCATTTTCTGGGTGAACTACCCCTTTAAGATAAATTAGTTCTGGTACATTTGTTTGCAGATGCTACTTGGTCTGATATTTTGAAATATATTTTAGTGTGTGGCTTAAGTCCAAATACCTTTCAGGACCACTGTGTGGTTAAAGCACCCCTATTATGCTATTTTAAAGGCTTCTAATTTTGTTTTTGAAGTTTCCTACAATAGGTTTACATTGCATCCAAGGTAAAAAAAATGCTTTATTTTTCTCTTTATATACATGACCTCTTTTGTCACAGTGTCTTAAATTGTCCAATCAAGGATTCCAACACTCTAAACCCCTTTCTGAAAGCCTACTCTGCTCTGATTGGTCAAATGACTCAATCCGTTGTGATTGGTCTACCGCTAAGAGAGTGCATTTGAAATTAAACGCACATTACCATATCTGAATTTCAGCTTCCTTAGTACTTGTATTGACAGTAACAATGGCATCGGTTTTACCGTATCAATTCTAGCACTTGGATTTGCTTTCACAGCGTAGAAAACACTGTCTTCTCACTAAACTCTTCCAGGCCTCAACTACAGTGTTTGACGGCAGGTCAAAGTAGATGTTGTTTGTGTGCAGCCAGTGAAGATCACAGCCTGGCATTGTGCAAATTAATTAAAACCTACTTTGGTTTGTGCAGGAAGCAAGACTGCAATTACTGATAACTTGTCTCAGAATAGCTCCATTTATCGTGCACTTTGATCTTTGAAACTCTGCAGACTTTTTACATTCACAAACAGCTATATTACACACTACATGAAAGGTAATGTATCTGCAAAAGGCACTCTAAAATTGGCCACCTTGTGGGTTGTGGGGGTTTCCAGTACACCAGCGATTTAGTCTAACAATTTTCAAATCACAGTTGATACAAAACACCTTAGAAAAATCATAATTATTTCTAATAACGAGAAGAGCGAAAGTCAAACAGAATGTGCATTTACACTAATGTCAGCTCAAACAGGCTAATGGAACATACTCCATACATGACAACATGTGACAACACTGAAAAACTCTTTGCCACCTACACTACAAAAAAACGGGAAAAGCAATGATACACCAACAAAAGCTGTTGCTTGCACGGCTATTGCGAACAAACCCTGAGGCCCTCAATTTCCATCACAAAGCACTTGGCACTGAGTCACACTGGAGTTATGCATGCATTATATTCCTCACTGCCTTCCACACACAGGATAAACCCACCTGTACACTGTCAATAACATACACACTCCTGCACTGAAATATACCCACATGCTGTAGTAAATGCATCATTCAGAATTATAAAAAGTATCATATGTGCCATTCTGTTTCGCTATCAACATCTTCATGTTAGGGGTTTCTCAAGTGACTGATCTGAACATAGATGTGAGGGCAATGACGCACTCAGGGTCAGAGATGCAGCTGTCTATAAGTCTTCGTGAAGGGAAACACAGAAAGGTGATTTATCAAGTCAAGTCAAGGTTAGGTTAAAGATAGCATGGCTGAGGTAGAGGCCATGAATCTACAGCATTTTATTCTATATTGGAGGCATTTACAAACTTGAGCCGGGTGTTTCTGATGCACAACAACAACCACCGCTTTCTATCGCTGTTCTACAAGCAGACGAACTGCATGACAGTGCTGATATTCAAACCAACTGTGAATGTGATATTGATTTTAAACAGCAGCACAATAAAAAGAAGTAACTAAATATTGCTGGTTACTACTAGAAAATAGTTCCAAACAAATCCAAAGCAGGACTGTCACGCATCTCTGGGCAGTACACTGAATGAATCATTGTTTTGAACAACTCATTCAGTAATGCTAATGCACTGACTAATAGTCAATTTTTCAAAGTTGTAAATACAACAAAGACTATTGGAGTAGGTTTTACAAGAAAATACAATTTGTGCTGCAAAATGTCACGTTTAATTCATTTTATATAATTGTGAAATTTACTAGCAACTTCTGAATTGTGCAGTTGGAAAAAAAAAATCAGTATAAAAGGGATTTTTCGTAAAATCCAACTGAAAATCTGTCACAGCAATCACACAGGCAGGTGATTTTACCATATGATCTGTTTACATTAAAAAAAAGAATAAAGTGCACTGAGGCATCTTTTCCATTGACTTGATTCAAACAGATCTGCTTTGAGCCTTTCAATGATGGCGGAACTTTTGATGTACACTGCTCTCTGAAATACTTAATTCTGATTGGTCAGCTGCAATAATCGTAAACCAGTGATTCTTTCATCTCTCGTTTCACACCGCAGACTCATTCTCTTTCAGTTTCATAAAAACGCAACTGGTGCCATCTATGTCTAGAGTTATTTTCTCTTTTGAACTATCATGCTGTGGACACTAAATGACTTGCCTGTGGTAAATGTAATGCTACATGAGATAATACTGTCAAGCTGATTTATTAATGTCTTTCCACGGTTGAAACACTGGTTGAGAGATTACACGTAAACATATCTATGCATAGATCGTCTGTTCTTCTTCTGTGCTTTTTCCCTTAGCAAATAGTGTTTCATCCCCCCTTATGGATTGGAGTGTGGATTTCCTGTGACTGACTGTATTCGTTGTCCGACTGTATGCACCGAATTCTGATGAATTCTGATGAATTCTGATGAATTCTGGTTCAGGACGAATACATATACTGTTATACCCCTACTATTGTAATATTCAATATTATTGTAATATTGTTGCAGTGTTCATTTTGTTGCTAGACTGAAAAATTAAGGGATTTCAGAAAGACGTGTGTGTGCAAGTTGGAGCCAACATTGAAACCAACGCTGAGTCTTTTAAAATCACTCAAGTAGCAATCAAAATACCACTGCTTAGCTAAAACTAGCCCAGGACTGCTGTGCATAAGCAGCTTAATGCATCAAATTGCCACCCTGTCACAGTAATGCATATCTGAAGTTTGACCTCCAATTTCACAGACCCTCCACAGAATAATACCAACCAACCTTTTACAAGCACTGCAGGTTTCTCTATTAACCATCCTTAGGCGACCACTCAAGGGCATCACCTTACAAACGTCTGAGTGGCACAATATGCTTTCTGTAAATCACAGTGTGCTTTTGTACATGTCAATGCTGCAGCGTCAAGAAGCATCTTTTTGTCCCCGAGTGGACAAGGATGCCACTCGAGTGCACATTCACATTAAAACAAAATAGAGAAAAGGCTCCTTGGTGCCTTGGTAATAATGACTGTTGAAAAGAAGGTTTGCACCTAAGCTTTGATCAATACAAGGGGGAAGGCGAAGGGCAGACCCCTTTATTTTCCGAAGGCAATCCCTCCTTCTCTTCAGCTCTGTGGGATACGCAGGCAAATCAATAACCCCCATTCAATCACACTCATTTATCTTCATCCCTCAGTCTCCCTTCTTCCTCCATGTTCTCTCGCACTGCAGATGGCTCGTAACTACGTTTATCGCTCCACATCAGCAACTGTAATGCGATAACGTCTGCCAAAGATTTTCTCGCAAAGTCCGTGCCAAGTGCCATGGCGTCGTGGCCCAGATGCAAACAGGACTGGCTGCAAAGTTTGACAGTTTACCGAGTGCTTTAACTATATTTTTAGCCACATGATGAATGTTAAAAACTTGCTAATTTGTTTTTGTTTTTAATCACAGCGTGTAATTGACAGATTTCGCAACTCCCAAGCACCTGTCTAAGATCCTCTTCGAGGCAGTTGTTCTAGCCGCCTGTTAGCTGTGTAAATTATGGATTTCACACAACTTTGATAACTTGTGGATAACAATTGTTTGAGAATGTTCTGACACAGAACATTTCTGGGTAACATTTTATTTTACAGTGTTGTGGTTACACATTACTACATGTACTTACTATAGTAATAACAGTAAATTATGCATAATTTACATTTACATTTACATTTAGTCATTTAGCAGACGCTTTTATCCAAAGCGACTTACAAATGAGAGTAGTAGAATCAATTAAATCAACATGAGAACAACAGTATGTAAGTGCTGAGTGAAGTCACAGTTATGTCAGTAAAGTGCTCATAGCGAATTTTTTTTTTTTTTTTTTTAATAAATAAATACACAGATAGGAGAAGAATATTAGTCAAGGTAAGTGCTACTACTACTGGGTCAAGTGCTGACGAAAAAGATACGTCTTTAGCATTTTTTTGAAAATGGCTAGAGACTCGGCTGCTCGGATAGAGCGTGGTAGGTCATTCCACCAGCCAGGAACAGTCCCGGAGAAGGTCCGTGAGAGTGATTTTGTGCCCCTATGTGATGGCACCACAAGGCGCCGTTCACTTGCAGAACGCAGGTTTCTGGAGGGCGCGTAAGTCTGAAGTAGTGAGTTAAGGTATAGCGGTGCAGAGCCAGCTGTCGTTCTGTAAGCAAACATCAGAGCCTTGAATTGGATGCGAGCAGCTACTGGCAGCCAGTGCAGACTGATGAAGAGAGGAATGACGTGCGCTCTCTTCGGTTCGTTGAAGACCAGTCTTGCTGCAGCATTTTGGATCAGTTGTAGAGGCTTGATAGTGCATGCTAGAAGGCCAGCCAAGAGAGCATTACAGTAGTCCAGTCTGGATAGAACAAGAGCTTGGACAAGAATTTGTGTGGAATGTTCAGATAGGAAGGGTCTAATCTTCCTGATGTTGTACAAGGCAAATCTGCAGGACCGGGTCGTTGCTGCAACATGATCTGTGAAGGTTAGACCAGCATCCATCACCACTCCAAGGTTTCTGGCTGTCCTGGAAGGAGTGATGGTTGAAGACCCAAGTTGAACTGAAAGGTTGTGATGAAGTGTTGGGTTTGCACCGATCACAAGCAGTTCCGTTTTTGCAAGGTTGAGTTGGAGGTGGTGGTCCTTCATCCAGGCAGAAATGGCTGTCAGGCAGGCTGTGATGCGACCAGCAACCGTCGGATCATCTGGTTGGAATGAGAGGTAGAGTTGTGTGTCATCAGCATAACAGTGATGGGAGAAACCATGATCCTGAATGACCGATCCTAGTGATGACGTGTAGATGGAGAAGAGAAGTGGACCAAGCACAGAGCCCTGAGGTACCCCAGTAGCAAGATGATGTGAGTAACAAGTAACTAAACCCTAACCCTAACTGTAACTCTATAGTAAGCACATGTAGTTTATTAATAGTACTTAGTACTTATTTGAGTAATTTCAATGTAACTACAACACTGTAAAATAAAGTGCAACCCAATTCTGTCTATATACTGTTACATAGCGCTGTCAGTAATGTGCTTTGTTTCTTGCTTTTCGGGTAGTACCACGTGCCGCCTACAGGTGGAAAGGTCAAGACTGTCTTTTTGTTGTTTTGAATAGTTTAGTGTTTCACCCAAAGACACACTTTGCCCTTCCAAATTCATACAAAAAAACCCTTTTCAGCTGTGCTTCACACTTGCCGTGGGCCAGGGATGTCTAAAGATGTTATGAGCTGCAGCATTTGTGGCAGTGTGCAGTTAGCATACCTGTCCTCCCTCATCCCTTCATCTCTAGGGAAGGAACACCAGAAGAGAACAGAAATAGCCTTCATTAGAGCCATAACCTGCTTTCAGTCACACAGGAAAATACACACAAAAAATGCAATTAAATAGGACCTATTATGCAAAATTCACATTTATAAGGTGTTTGAAAACCAATGTGTATACACAGTGTGTGAGAACAACCAACCTAAAATGTTAAAACTCCACTCACTCACTCACTCACTCACTCACTCACTCACTCACTCACTCACTCACTCACTCACTCACTCACTCACTCACTCACTTTTTTTTTTTTTTTTTTTTTTTTTACAATTCCCATAAATCAAAAACAGTCTCTTCAAACACACCGATTCAGATTTCGCCCTACAAAGTGTCCACCATTTCTGTATCCTCACTGTAGCAGCTGGAGTTGTACAATGTCTGTGCCAAACAGGCATTACAAGTCTTGTGTTTTGGGATGTATGTACCAATGCACATAACAGTCTCCATAGGCTCCTGCCATCTGAGTCAGTGAGGACCACAGTTAAATTTCATTTTCGAAGGAAATGTCCCTAAGATAATCACTAAAGTCTTATATGTTTGCGCCAATCATTTTGTGTCGGACTGCTTCACAAACGGTCAGATGGCTGAACACCACTACTGACAGTTTCTGACATTTTCAGTGTGTGAGATTTTGTTCTTGCCGGTATGCCGGCGCATGTCAACATGAGCTCTTGAAGCTCCGCCCTCTTCTTGAAAGGGGTCTGGGAGCACCAGCGCCTTTGCATTTAAAGGGACACAGGAAAACAGGCACTCTTGCTCACCCCCCAATAAGTGGCAATTTTAACATGCTATAAAAAGGATCTATAGCGTATTTTGGGCTAAAACTTCACATTCACACTCTGGGGACATCAAAGACTTATTTATTTTACATCTTGTAAAAAGAGGCATAATAGGTCCCCTTTAAATAGAATTTTGTCACACATGAGAAGTGCTGTTCAAGGTGCTAAAGAGGATGTTTTTTTATACATTTTTGCAATATTACTTGAAACTGTCTTTACTAACTGATAAAAGACTATTTATTAGGTGCACTGAAAGGAATAATATTAATATTAGAGGTGGGCATAGATTAATTTTTTTAATCTAGATTAATCTAGATTAATTTTGGAATTAATCTAGATTAATCTAGATTAAAATGGCTCATTTGAATTCTGCCGAAGACATTCAGAATATGTGAGATACCCAAATTGTCCCTGCGTCCCAATGTCCATACTATCCATCCTAAATAGTATGTGAGATTAAAATAAGTGTGTGCCAAAGCATAGTATGTTGAAAAGAGTATGCCAAAAGTCCCCGGATGGTCTACTATTTCCGGTAGATTTTCGAAGTGTGGATCCGTGCACACTATAAAGGCTAATATTGCCCACAACCCATTGCACGTTGTACGAGGATTCAGTTCAGAACTACAAACACGAGTAAAACGTGTTAAAAACTACAAAACATGACGAATATGCACGATCAACGCTGAGAGGCTGTTTGAGTGACTAATAATCCGTTCAAACTGATAGAAAATATTTATTTAATGTTATACGTGTTATTTTTCATCTGCAAATACCAATGTGGACTTTTATAAAGATCTGATTGGCCATTAAGTTTTAAATGCATCTTTATGCATTAATATGAGGAGAGTTCTCCACATGAAAGACCCGCGACTGCAGATCGACGTGCTGCATTTCTCTCCGATACGGTAGGAAATTAGCTAAATGAAATGTGGAGGATGTTAGATGATTGACAGGGCAGTTTACGGTGACAGGATGCGACAGAGAGCAAAGACGCGATTGTATGACGTGATAGTATGTCCCAAAGCTTGTCTACTCTCTTGCTACACACTCAAAAGTAAGTACTTTTTGTTCACAGAAAGAGTACGTTACATACTTTTAGGGCGTATAAGTAGGCGAATTGGGACGCAGCAAATGACTAAAAGTAATCCACCATTTTGTCCGACAAAGCAGATAGGAGTTAGAAGATTAACCTCAGTGGAGTTAAACTTTTGTATATTATATTTTGTATATTGACATCTTTCCGCGTTTGAAACAACACTGATTCTCATGTTCATTTATGTTTATTTGATGCTATAAATGGACTCGTAGTAAGAGATGATCGGTTTATGAGCCTCTTGAGCTGAGGCGCTACAGCAATCTGTCACGACCATGATCACGACACATTAAAGAAAACGGGTTTTATTGTTTGAATTTCTTAAAAAACTACACAGTTTTAAAGCTGGGACTTTGTTAAATATCATAAGTTACCTGCTTTGTCTTGTCAGTGTCCTCTGCTCCGTGATGCATTTATCACTGTGTGACGTGACGGGCCTGACAGCACCACGGCTTGTCGACCAAAGCAACAGTAACTAGGGGGGGCGGATGGGTCTTGAGAAGGGTCAGTTCGGCTAGGTATACATCCGCGCTAAAATATCAAGGTGAAAGTCATCATAACTTGCGTAGAATAGACCCAGCTCCCAACCAAATTTTGAGAAGAGATTAACGGCGATATTTTTTTTATCGCCCGATAAGAGTCTCGCGTTAACGCAGCACGTTAACGCCGTTAACGGCCCACCACTAATTAATATACATCATCTGTGCATGAGGTAGGGCCTTAAAAACATCAGCCAATCGCGTAAACGATTGGCCCTCTGGCTTGTCAATCACTGCCATGACATTCCTTGTGAGAGACAAGCGCGGCTGCGCGCTCCAGTAACTTTTCACACTCCTGCAGATTATGAGTTACCTGCGGTGAGTCCGACATAATGAATCCACTAACACGACACAGTGAATGCCGGTAGTAAACACTCGTGTTCCAATACTCGTGCACGAGTTTTGGGAGGCGTTCCCTCAAAATGAGCTGTGAAGGAGGGGGGGTTGTTCTTACGCATGCGCTCATTTCAAAAACTCACTAACAGTCTTTGGTTTCTCAGTCGACGAAAAGATCCTCTTTAGCACCTTTCAGTGTTTGGGTCATCTGCCTTGTGTTCAGTCATAAATAACATTTTATTAAACATTAATTGTTTCCATAGAGCAGGGGTGTCCAACCCTGGTCCTGGAGGGCAACCGCCCTGCAGATTTTGGCTCCAACACAAATCAAACACACCTGAACCAGCTAATTTTAGTGTTCAGGGCTGCTTGATAATTACAGAAAGGTGTGTTGGAGCAGGGTTGGAACTGAAATCTGCAGGACGGTAGCCCTCCAGGAGCAGGGTCGGAAAGCCCTGCCATTGAGACACTGATTTTAGTTCTAAGAGACAGAAGCGGTTTCTCAATATGCATTCTTAAGCGATCTTGAAAGTACCTGGATGTGTTCTTGATATCGAGGATGCATCGAATGCAGACTTGAGAGATTTGAACCGTTCGAAAGCCCAGAAGATGCCGCAGGTGGTAAGCTTTAAACTTCTCATTCTCACTTGAGTGATTCTCACTGCAAGCTCGCAAATACATAGAGGCTCGTGAAAGTAAACATTTGTCGTTTTGCCTAATTTTAATCAAGTGACAAAGACCTAGAGAAAGCCTGCGGTATTTTTATTGGCATATTAAAAAGAATTTTAACATTGACAAAGCATAAGTAACATTAAACATACTCATTTTCACAAATACATGCAGTAAATTAAAACTATATAAAATACTGTGAAAATAATGTCTATAATAATATGAAATAAATGTTTCAATAGGTTATGACATTCGTTTGTGATGTTATGTTGTATTTATTGTGCATTGGCCTCTACTTGTAATATGCTGTAATATGACGGGATGTTATTGTCATGTGACTTACAGCGCTATTCACAACTCCTTCTCCTGTGGCCTTATGGGATAGTAAATGCACACTAGTAGGTCATCTGGGCACTTTTCACCTACTCTTTTTCTAGTATTATGCATGTGTAAATACTACTCTGTTGTCATTATTTTTTTTTTTTTTATAAATCTTCAATCTCAGACCTCATTAAAATTCTTTACTGAAATCCCTATAGAAAATGAATGGGGAAAATACTTTCACAACCAAGGTCGCAGAAAAAATGGGTGGTTCCAGTTTCGCTCCATTTAGACTGAATAACTCCAGGCACAGCCTTGCATTTATGAATCACACTCAGTCACACTCAGACTAAAGAGCTCACACTGTATGTATCCATCCATCCATCCATCCATTAGTTATTTTACATTATGTGTAGCTTGTACCATTTCAAAGTAGTTTCTCCAACTCTAATAGTATATGATCATCAGCTCTGCAAGGACTAACAACACTAAACAGCACTATTGCTAGACTGCAGTAGCCTTTATCAGCCTAACCAAGATGAGCCCCAGTAAACGCCTGCAGAGTGTATGTCACCAGTACTAATTATCTGCTGTCCAGTTTTTCAGGACCATTATAGCACCGAGCAGATGAGGAACTGAGCAGAACTCTGTCCAATTAATGGATGAAAAAAAAAAAAAAAATGGCAAAAAAATGTTTTATATATATATATATATATTTATAAAAAAATGGCAAAAAAATGTTTTATATATATATATATATATATATATATATATAATGGTATAATCTTCAAAGGATGGTAGGTTAGTGACACACATACTATACACAATTTGTACTATGGGCATGAATTATATAAAAAAATGTTTGGCTAGCTGAGATGATGTGTTCTATTATTAACACCTTTGTAACCACCCAGAACAATACATAGCAACTCTCAATTAAAATCTCTCACATTAACAATTTAAAAACTCTTATTGTAATATATTTTACTATTTCTGTGACTGTAAAGCTGAATTTTTAACATCATTACTTCAAACTTCAGTGTCACATGATCCTGAATATGCTGATTTGGTGTTTAAGACACATTTCATCTTATTATTAATGTTAAAAACAGTTGTGCTGTTTAATATGTTTGTGGAAATAGTTATACGTGTTTTTTTTTTTTTTTTCCCAAGGATGCTTTCAAAAGAACAACATTTATTTGAAACTGAAATGTTTTGTAACATTATAAATGTCTTTAACTGTCTTTACTGCTTTAAAAAAGCTTACTGACTTTTGAACAGTATATGGTCCCTGTCATATTTTTTTTAACGATCATGCCTGTCTGTGAAGCACATGTTTTAAGGAAGTGTGTCTCTAAGGAAGGGTTTTAGAAACATCATCCTCCCGAGAAACTAATCCGAATTTCTGTTGATGTCTGTAAAAACTGCATAGAGTTCAACGCATCTGGGAGCCAAAAAAGGTGCAAAAAACCACATAGTTCCAAAAGCTATTGACTTAGTAAATATACAAACAACAAGCAATAGTGTATTTCAGCCAGAAATCTCTCTCTAAATCAACACAAATAAATATAAAAACACTCTGCAAGTGTCCCTATGGTGCGATCCTGTGCAGGGGCCCTGTAGTAAATAGGCCTATATGCCGTGTTTACATCGACTTTTTAAGAGGCCATCTAAATGCATTTACACAGAATCATAATCATGGGAAACAGTGTATCACAATGCAAAATATTTGTAATTCTTGCTTTTTATTTATTCAATTGATTTATTTGCAGAAGCAGTAGATGGAAAAAGATGTGTCGGCAGGATAAAGACCCAGAAGGATTAGCCTTTGATAAGTCAACTGCTTTAATGTGAAGATTACAAAAGGAAACTCTATTGCTACAAAATCACTTCCTTTTCATTTATGTCATGACCAGTTGTTTACTGAGAAGGCTGAATATGCTTTCACCTCTAATACAAATACAGGCTAAGGCTATTTTGTGGGACAGTCCCGATATTGGGAGCTTTGTCCCATGTCCTGCAAAACACAAGTAGCGTCCCTCAAAAGTGAATTCCGGGTGAAGTTAAAGGTACACCATGTAACTTTTTTTGTACAAAATTGAAATAATGAGTCAATACATCATCAATCCTTCTTCCAAAATTTGATTTTGTCTTACCCTGATTCGCGATGGTAAGCCTATTGTTCGTATTTTAGACCTGACAGGATGGTTTTCATGGGAAATTGCATACATACATCACTCACCCGTGTTTGTCTTGTCATATCCGTAAATAGAGAAAAGTAGCTAGAGATATTTCGACGCATGTATGGTGTGGAAGTGGCATAGGTTAGGTGTCACAATGAGTGAGAATGGTTGACATGGAGCAAGCTATATCTCAAACCTCCAGTCACACAAAGCCAAAGCTCAACCAAAACAATGTTCTTCTGCAAAATGTATACAGTTTTTTTTAGAGGCTGGAAGGCCAAAAGTTACATAGTGTACCTTTAAATCCAGCAACACCAGCCAGAACTTCTAGACATACTGGATAAGAAAGTCCTGCTCAAAGCTGCCAGATCTAACAAAAAATACAAGTTCAAGATGATCCGGTAAATGCATTTAATGTTTGAATTCTGGATTTTAACTACTAGTCTGCTATATTCAGTTCATTATATTTAGTAGACTGAATAGGTCCCCTGGGGAAAATTACACTGTATCACTTAAAACTGGTCACAATTACCAAAGCTTATTGTCAATTTAAAGCACGTTATCATCCAATGTCAGTTATGTCGCATCAAATACACTCTTACAAGTAAAGGTTCTTTATTGGCATCTATGTTTCAATGAAGAACTTTTAAGGGGTCATGACACCATTAAAACAAGATCTTGCAAGTTTCATAGCTTAAAAGGTCCTAGTCACCATAAACAAAGCATTTATTTAATCAAGCTCCAAAAACGGCTTGTTTTGATATTGCAGGATCTGTGACATGACATGGGCAAATACATTTGCATATGACTGCCTCTGGAGCAAGACATTATACATCATTGCACCATAGGCCCCACCTACTGGCGTTCAGTCACTTAAAGGGATAGTTCACCCAAAAATGAAAATTTGTTGTTTATCTGCTTACCCCCAGCGCATCCAAGATGTAGGTGACTTTGTTTCTTCAGTAGAACACAAATGATGATTTTTAACTCCAATCGCTGCCGTCTGTCAGTCAAATAATGGGAGTGAATGGGAACTTGGATCAATAAGAGTCGAAAAACCTTGCATAGACAAATCCAAATCAAACCCTGTGGCTTGTGACGACACATTGATGTCCTAAGACACGAAACGATCGGTTTGTGCAAGAAACCGAACAGTATTTATATAATTTTTTACCTCTAAAACACCACTATGTCCAACTGCGTTCAGCAATCGCTTAGTGAGGTCTGATCGTCCTCTGACAACAACAGTGATGTCTCGTGCATATACTTCAATGAGTGCGAGACATCGCTGCCATTGTCAGAGCGCGATCAGACCACACTAAGCGAATGCTGAACACAGTTGGACATAGTGGTGTATTAGAGGTAAAAAATTATATAAATAGTGTTCGGTTTCTCGCACAAACCGATCATTTTGTGTCTTAGGACATTTATGTGTCGTCACGAGCCGCAGGGTTTAATTTGGATTTGTCTAAGCAAGTTTTATTTACTCTTATAGTAAAGTAAGTTCCCAACTATTATTTGACTGACAGACGGCAGCGGCTGCAGTTAAAAATCACAATTTGTGTTCTGAAGAAAAAAAGTCACCTACATCTTGGATGCACTGGGGGTAAGCAGATAAACATCAAATTTTCATTTTTGGGTGAACTATCCCTTTAACGGCTGACATTAGCCCACAGTGGATGTGTGAGTGCATCATGTCTCGCTGCGTCAAAAGCAAATAGAACCCATTATAATCACTGACACTGTCTACACTGGATACAGCATACAGATGCATGTTCAGAGTCTATCGACAACAGGACAAATGGAAGAGTGAAAGAAAGTTTGATTTGAAGCATCCAGTTTAAACATCTTATATGCATTGGAAACAAATGGATGGTTTATTTTAATGGCGTCAAAAGATTATATATTTGTTCAGAGCATTTTGTTTTGCAAAAGAAACACAGTTTAAGAAAGATAAAGGAGCCAACTGTATTGGATCTGACAGTAGCTGCATCACAAACCGTATGTAAATGATTTTATAATGCTTTGGGCCCTATTTTAACGATCTAAACGCAAAGTGTAAAGCGCAAATTTTCGCATGCGTGTTTTCGTATTCGCAATCCTAAAAATTCGTCACGCACAGAGACCTTGCACACTGAGTCCGATGCGTATTAATGAATGTGTCGCGAAAAAAAAAAAAAAACGCAAAACAATACAAAATTAAGTCTTCAAGCAGCAGTGAATACGATTAGTTGTCTCCTCTCTTCTTAAAAAGAGAAAAAGAAAGAGGAAATATTGGGTCCATTCAATCCCGAGATTGCATAGAGAGAAAGGAGAGTTCACCTCATCAAGGAGCTGTGGGATTATCCGAGTGTTTCAAAGATTACTTCAGGATGTCAGAGGCTCTGTTTGATGCTTTACTACTGGCACGAGTCTTTATAGTCGGTCTCTTTGTATTCCTCACGTTCTATGTCATTTAGTGCTGCTGTTTTGTGCTGTTGACGACGTGGATCAACTTGTCAGATGGCATTCTGGATTTTTGTGTTTGCATACGGTGGCTCTGAATTGTCAAAACGTCTCTCAAAATGCATGCCACGGATGCGAAAAACGCAGAAAATTGCGAGCGAGATGCGCTCGCGCCATGGCGGACTGCTATTTACATGGCGGAATTTGTTGACGAAAAAGCTGAACGCTTTTTAAGCGAAGAAACCGATCTGCTCGTGCGCGAAGTTAAACGTTTAGTTAGAAGTTAAACAAAGTTACATTTTTATATTTATGTAGCCTACACAATAATATTCTTTTACACTGTAATCCTTTTGTTTTTAATATTTGGCATGTTTGTGTGATGCGCATCCCTGTGTGTAATAAGCAAAGTCAACGCGCACTGTCGACGTGCCCAGAGGCGCAGTTTCTACCAATGCGCTCTAAAAAAAAATATTGCGCCATTAACTTTAGACCAGGTTTGAGTTGGTCTATGGCGCAGTCTATTTTCAGCTCCTTAAAATAGCAATGCGCCGGCAATGCGCCTGAACACACCTCTTTTTTTGAGACCAGCACGCCCATGGGCGCACTAACTCTACGTCTGAAATAGGGCTGCACGATTAATCGCATGCTATTCTCACGCGCATTTCGTCAGTAAAGCCGGTTCCCTGATTACCGCTAAATCGCCATCACCTGTTTTTAAACGGAGCGCCTTTTATTAGACAGAGCCGTAGTTCACAGACAAGCCACGCAATATCGTGTTCATTATCGCAGGCGATTCATCTGCGATATGAACGCGATATTGCGTGGCTTTTCAGTGATCTACGGCTCTGTCTATTAAATGCCGCTTCATTTGAAAGCAGGTGATGGCGATTTAGTGGTAATCAGGGAACCGGCTTTACTGACGAAATGCGCGTGAGAATAGCATGCGATTAATCGTGCAGCCCTAGTCTGAAATCAAATACTTCTCTACTATATAGTACACGTAAAACAGTATGCGAACAGAGTAGTATGTCCGAATTCACAGTATTCGAAAAACAGTAGGCGAAAAGTACCCGGATGACTTACCACTTCCGGTGAGATACTGCAGTGCACATTCGATGGACACTTTACTATCCCATGAGGCCACAGGAGAGGATTTGTGAATAGAATTAAAGAGACATAACTGACGCTGGTAAGTCATGTGACAGTAACAACATGGCGGACATAGTACGCCCAAATTCATTTTGTACTACACAAATTCATACTATATAGAAAATACTTTTTCAATGGTCGTGAAGTAAACATAAATTTAAATGTAGTACCTACTCAACAGTACGCGATTTCGGATGCAGCTACTGTTTCCTATGCAATGACATTAGACAATCAAAACAGCGGCCGTTTATTGACAAGACTTAAAGGAGCTGGCACTTAAAAATGGATCATTACATAGAGAGGGTCAGAATGAGGGTTGAAAATAATCATTTTTTACATTTATATTTGTTTTGGTGCAACATTATAAGTGAACCTCAAGGAAAAGGTGATGTGTATACATATATATATATATATATATATACACACATATATATTACATGTCATGACCCGTTTTTTATATGCCGGTCACAGCAACGGCATACTCCCCTCCCATACTCCCTTTTGGAACCATTATTTTTAAGTGTGCTTTAAGAGGCTTTCCAACTAATTTAAATCATATTTACATAGTGTAATAGTAGTACATTTATCTCTCTCCCATGTGTACTGCATTGTTCTGCAAAATCACATCTGCTGTCCTACAACAGAAAAATAACCAGGTGGTCACCCTAAAAAGGGCCTCCAAAATGTAACACACAACCCCTGAAAACTCTTTCAGCAGATGCTCTTCCAGCTAAAACTGGATTGATATGTGTACCTTTGCCATCTGCACCTGGCATGAGCACCACTCTGACTGAAAAAGGTCTAATGGCATGCAAACTCACCTGGGATCCTTCTGAATGCTGTCAATGGAGGGAGAGCGGGCCAGGGTGCCCTCGGGTGGCAGGGCAGGGCCGGACTTGCTGTAGGGAGACTCCACTGATGAGCAGTACGGCAATGTGCGGTAAGTGTCCGTGTAATTGGCACTCTGACCGGAAGCGTAGCCGCCTCTGGGAAACGTCCCTGTGGCATTCTGACTTCCTGTTCGCTGCAAGGGTACGGAGTCAACACCAGGGGAGGACGGGGCTATGGCAGGAGAGTAGGGACAAAACAAGAAGTTCAGGACCTGCTCACAAAACTGGTTCACTAGGTCTGGGTACAGGAACAATGAAAGGACAGTGAGAAGACAAGCAGACAAAGACACGATACAATGAAAGAATGGCAAGGAGGGAGCGGAAAGGAGAGGAAGAGACGACAGCTATGAGAATGACAGCATTAAAAAGCACCTTAACAGGTACACATTACTGATACAATTGAGTATTACTAGTCAACTTTCTTGTCACATTTAAGGCCCGCTTTAATTGATTGAGCCCTTTCAAATTCTGATTGGCTGTCACTGTTTTTATTGTTCATCAGCTGGCAAAAAAATCATTCTGAAAGTGATTTTTAGAACTATATCTTTATAGTTATCATCATATTACTCATTCTTGGTGTGAACGGGCCTTTATACACATTTTATATTAAACAGTAGAAACAGAAGCCCATGTGGCTGATTAAAAATGATTTATTTGACAACAATTGTATGTAAATGAAGATGCATTTGTATGCAAAACATTTTGCTGTTTAAAATGTATGACAGAAAAAAATACACTACCATTCAAAAGTTTATGGATCAGGAATTAAATTAATACTTTTATTCAGACAAATGACAAAGAATACAACAGAGGAACATTATGAAGTTTTCTATTCAAATAAATCTTTCTATTTATCAAAGAATCCTGAAAAAGAAAGTATCATGGTTTCCACAAAAACAAAACTAAAATTAGACCCATCCTTACCCATATGCTTGAATGATTACACAATACAAATTGAAGCAACTGCTTGGCTACTCTTAATGGTGCTCTAAAATGGTCCAAAACCTCTAATTAAATAATTCATCTTGATGCGTGATGACTCACCGATTGATTGTGCTCTAATTTTAATTGTGAACCTTTAAAAAATTTCTGTGAAAAATGAAAATGATTATCTCCAAACATGGCAAGACAGTGTGGCTGACTGCATCAGATGCAAACTTTAAAGGTAGATCACTTAAATGTGTATTTGTTTGGTTTTTAACATATTGAGGTGACAGAGTGTATCCATTTCGCTCAATATGAGGGTAATGTGGCAGCCACTGTCTGCTAGACAGTCACAGTGGAGTGTCTCATAAATCTGCAGCGCGAGACGATCAATGGCAGGGTTCTGAGTCTTTACCACAACACTGCAAGTGAAGCTGTAAAACAGGACTATTAGTCACCAAACACAAAGTGCACCCTGGGAAAAAAGGATCAATGTATCTTCCGAGACCATCCATGACTCTTCAGCTTCTTTTAAAGAAAATGTTGCACTCGCTCAGTGTAGGCTAACGATAATTAGACAGAGTTTGAGATTAATGGAGACCGGTTGAAAAAGAGAAAGAGAGAGATCTAGAAATAGGGTGAAAGAAGAGGTGGTTGCTTGATGGATTGAATTAACGGACAGTAAAGTTCAGTGACCAGACAGGGCTGCAATACAGTATAAGATTTCCACATTAAACAAATCAGGCTACAAAGATTTTTTTCCCCCAATATTTTCACTGGCCCCACCACAATCAATCAATCAATCAATCAATCAATATATATATATATATATATATATATATATATATATATATATAAAAACACCGATCAGGCATAGCATTATGACCACTGACAGGTGAAGTGAATAACACTGATTATCTCTTCATCACAGCACCTGTTAGTGGGTGGGATATATTAGGCAGCAAGTGAATATTTTGTCGTCAAAGTTGATGTGTTAGAAGCAGGAAAAATGGACAAGCGTAAGGATTTGAGTGAGCTTGACAAAGGCCAAATTATGATGGCTAGATGACTGGGTCAGATCATCTCCAAAATGGCAGCTCTTGTGGGGTGTTCCCGGTCTGCAGCGGTCAGTATCTATCAAAAGTGTTCCAAGGAAGGAACGGTGGTGAACCGGTGACAGGGTCATGGGCGGCCATGGCTCATTGATGCATGTGGGGAGCGAAGGCTGGCCCGTGTGGTCTGATCCAACAGACGAGCTACTGTAGCTCACATTGCTCAAGAAGTTAATGCTGGTTCTGATAGAAAGGTGTCAGAACACAGTGCATCACAGTTTGCTGTGTATGGGGCTGTATAGCTGCAGACCAGTCAGGGTGCCCATGCTGCCCCCTGACTACCACTGAAAGCGCCAACAGTGGGCACGTGAACATCAGAACTGGACCACGGAGCAAAGAAAGAAGGTGGTCTGGTCTGATGAATCACGTTTTCTTTTAAATCACGTGGATGGCCGGGTGCGTTTACGTCGCTTACCTGGAGAACACATGGCACCAGGATGAACTATGGGAAGAAGGCAAGCCGGCGGAGGCAGTGTGATGCTTTGAGCAATGTTCTTCTGGGAAACCTTGGGTCCTGCCATCCATGTGGATGTTACTTTGACACGTACCACCTACCTAAGCATTGTTGCAGACCATGTACAACCTTTAATGGAAATGGTATTCCCTGGTGGCTATGGCCTCTTTCAACAGGATAATGCACCCTGCCACAAAGCAAAAGTAGTTCAAGAATGGTTTGAGGAGCACAACAATGAGTTTAAGGTGTTGAATTGGCCTCAAAATTACTCAGATCTCAATCCAAATGAGTATCTGTGGGATGTGCTGAACAAACAAGTCCGATCTTGGTGCCAGATACCATAGCACACATTCAGGGGTCTAGTAGAGTCCATGCCTCGATTGGACGGGGCTGTTTTGGCAGCAAAAGTGGGACCGTGGTCATAATGTTATGCCTTATCAGTGTATATTTATGGGGGGACAGTAGGGGAGTGTAGACCTTTGCTGATGCATTTAGTTCAGCAGAATTTGCAACAAGAATTTTCAACACAACACACTCATAAATACAATTAACTCATAAATGTGAGTCACTTTCAAAAGTAGATCACTTTAACTCCACATTTGTTTGTTTTTAACATAATGAAGAGACAGTATCCATCTGGCTCAATAGAAGAGTGTGGGTGTTTGGCTTTGGATATGCTCAAACTCATTACTCCAATGTGAAAATTTCAAATAACTCAAGGTCTCTAACTAGTTTAGCACTGAAGACCCTGGGGGCTTGATTTACAGCCTCAACTGCATGCAAACACCTTTAGCAGGTGAAAATCTATCTGTAAGTCATTAATTAACTCACAAAAAAGGCTAATTAAATTTCTGTCTGCAACTTAAAGCTGTGTACCCACCACTGACTGGTTTGAATTTCACTCAATCTTGAGAAGTCAGATAGCAAGGTCACACATTGATGGACTTGATGAATAAAAGAAAAAATATATTCATTGGAATTGCAGCACTATTTGATTACATTTCAAATAACTATGTAATCAAATAATGCTGCAATTCCAATGCACATATTTTTTCTTGACACACTTCTCCAAAGAGTAAGTATTCTGCTTATCACAACTGTATGTGCAAATGCTCCAGGCCCCAGCGAAGACTTTATCAATATGAAGTGTTGCCACTCTGCCACAGCGGCGATGCCTCTGGAGAATGACCTTTTGGTGACCTTCAGATTCCATTAGCTTATCTTATCAGAAAGGGTGTATCTTATGCAACCCCACACAGCACTACATGGACAAGGGCTTTCCTCAGCACAGTGTGAGATAAAATGCAAAAACGGACAAGGAGTCACACGAACCCACAGCACTACACGAGGTGGATAACATCTTGCATAAAATCTCGACAACCGACCCATCTCGTATCTATTATTTGTCATTGGCAACAGCGCGAGAGCAGAAAGTAATAACTGGCAAACATCAGACTGCATATATTTTCTGTATAAAATGATATATGAACCCATAAACAACAATGAAGCAGGTGTATTAACTCACAGAAGGTTTTTTTTATCTTTTTCCATCTGTGAGATGGTCAGTTCCAGCATCGAAACAATATATTTCTCTACAACTTTATGATCCAGTGCTGGTTAATTTGACTACTGTAGAGCCAGACTGGCCTCTTTCATTAAGAATAGTTGAGAATAAAATGGTGTATTGCCTGGTACAATGGCTGGTAAATACATCTCTCTGGGGCCACATTGTACACTCACCATCTCAGCTGAAATGCTGACAGTTTCTCTTATTCATTTTGTACAGAGGCTGTTAACAAGGGCAACTAGCCGATAATGTGCTTCAACGAATCCTGCTATTTCCTGACAACAGTGTTTGACGATGTAATTCTTTAATTAACTCGCATACTAAGCCTTTTTGCTTCTGTTCTGCCTCCTTTGACACCGTATACAGTGTTTTCTTAAGCCAGTTTGAAGGACACTTGTGAATAACAGACAACTTTCATTTGCTAATCTGCCTTCTCTCTCTGAACCATATAAAGCAACCTGACAACCAATAAAAGCAACCTTTTTTTTTTCAATATACAATATAGTTCAAAAGTTTGGGATTTTTAAAGAAATTAATACTTCTTTTCTTTTCTTTCAATTGTTTTCAACAATTCAGCATCAAATCTGCATATTATAATGATTTCTTATGGAAACTTATGGAAGCTTGTTTCAGCCACTAAATAAAAAAGAAAAAAGGTAATTGCGACTTTTATCTCACAATTGGGAGTTTATATCTCACAATTCAACTCGCAATTTACGAGTTATGTCAGAATTGCGAGTTATAAACTCACAATTGTGAGAAATAAAGTCCGAATTGTGAGTTATAAACTCACGAGTTTCTGACTTGCGATATCTCAAAATTCTGACTTTATAACTCGCAACTGTGAGTTTATATCTCACAAGTATTACTTCATATCTCACAATTCTGACTTTATAACTTGCAATTCTGACTTCATAACTCACAATTCTAACTATAACTCGCAAATATTACTTCATATCTCACAATTCTGACTTTAAACTCGCAATTCTGACTTCATAGCTCTCAATTCTGAGTTTATATCTCACAATTCTGACTTTATAACTCGCAATTCTGACTTCATAACTCGCAATTGTGTTTATATCTCACAAATATTACTTCATATCTCACAATTCAGACTTTATAACTTGCAATTCTGACTTCATAACTCACAATTCTGACTTCATAGCTCTCAATTCTGAGTTTATATCTCACAATTCTGACTTTATAACTTGCAATTCTGACTTCATATCTCACAATTCTGACTTCATAACACAATTCTGGCTTTATAACTCGCAATTCTGACTTCATAGCTCACAACTGTGAGTTTATATCTCAAAATTCTGACTTTATAACTCGCAACTGTGAGTTTATATCTCACAAGTATTACTTCATATCTCACAATTCTGACTTTATAACTTGTAATTCTGACTTTATAACTCGCAATTCTGACTTCATATCTCACAATTCTGACTTCATAACAATTCTGGCTTTATAACTCGCAATTCTGACTTCATAGCTCACAACTGTGAGTTTATATCTCGCAATTCTGACTTTATAACTCGCAATTCTAACTTCATATCTAGCAAATACTTCATATCTTACAATTCTGACTTTATAACTCGCAATTCTGACTTCATAACTCACAATTCTGACTATAACTCGCAAATATTACTTCATATCTCACAATTCTGACTTCATAACTCGCAATTGTGTTTATATCTCAAAATTCTGACTTTATAACTCGCAACTGTGAGTTTATATCTCACAAGTATTACTTCATATCTCACAATTCTGACTTTATAACTCGCAATTTTGACTTCATAACTCGCAATTGTGTTTATATCTCACAAATATTACTTCATATCTCACAATTCAGACTTTATAACTTGCAATTCTGACTTCATAACTCACAATTCTGACTATAACTCGCAAATATTACTTCATATCTCACAATTCTGACTTTATACAGGGTAACTCGCAATTCTGACTTCATAACTCACAATTCTGACTTCATAGCTCTCAATTCTGAGTTTATATCTCACAATTCTCACTTTATAACTCGCAATTCTGACTTCATAACTCGCAATTGTGTTTATATCTCACAAATATTACTTCATATCTCACAATTCAGACTTTATAACTTGCAATTCTGGCTTTATAACTCGCAATTCTGACTTCATAGCTCACAACTGTGAGTTTATATCTCAAAATTCTGACTTTATAACTCGCAACTGTGAGTTTATATCTCACAAGTATTACTTCATATCTCACAATTCTGGCTTTATAACTCGCAATTCTGACTTCATATCTCACAATTCTGACTTCATAACAATTCTGGCTTTATAACTCGCAATTCTGACTTCATAGCTCACAACTGTGAGTTTATATCACAAAATTCTGACTTTATAACTCGCAATTCTGACTTCATAACTCACAATTCTGACTATAACTCGCAAATATAACTTCATATCTCACAATTCTGACTTTATAACTCGCAAATCTGACTTCATATCTCACAATTCTGACTTTATAACTCGCAATTCTGACTTCATAGCTCACAACTGTGAATTTATATCTCAAAATTCTGACTTTATAACTCGCAACTGTGAGCTTATATCTCACAAGTATTACTTCATATCTCACAATTCTGACTTTATAACTTGCAATTCTGACTTTATAACTCGCAATTCTGACTTCATAACTCACAATTACGACTTTAAACTCGCAATTCTGACTTCATAACTCGCAATTGTGTTTATATCTCACAAATATTACTTCATATCTCACAATTCAGACTTTATAACTTGCAATTCTGACTTCATAACTCACAATTCTGACTATAACTCGCAAATATTACTTCATATCTCACAATTCTGACTTTATACAGGGTAACTCGCAATTCTGACTTCATAACTCACAATTCTGACTTTAAACTCGCAATTCTGACTTCATAGCTCTCAATTCTGAGTTTATATCTCACAATTCTGACTTTATAACTCGCAATTCTGACTTCATAACTCGCAATTCTGACTTCATATCTCACAATTCTGACTTCATAGCTCTCAATTCTGAGTTTATATCTCACAATTCTGACTTTATAACTCGCAATTGTGTTTATATCTCACAAATATTAATTCATATCTCACAATTCAGACTTTATAACTTGCAATTCTGACTTCATAACTCGCAATTCTGACTTCATAGCTCACAACTGTGAGTTTATATCTCAAAATTCTGACTTTATAACTCGCAACTGTGAGTTTATATCTCACAAGTATTACTTCATATCTCACAATTCTGGCTTTATAACTCGCAATTCTGACTTCATATCTCACAATTCTGACTTCATAACAATTCTGGCTTTATAACTCGCAATTCTGACTTCATAGCTCACAACTGTGAGTTTATATCACAAAATTCTGACTTTATAACTCGCAATTCTGACTTCATAACTCACAATTCTGACTATAACTCGCAAATATAACTTCATATCTCACAATTCTGACTTTATAACTCGCAAATCTGACTTCATATCTCACAATTCTGACTTTATAACTCGCAATTCTGACTTCATAGCTCACAACTGTGAATTTATATCTCAAAATTCTGACTTTATAACTCGCAACTGTGAGCTTATATCTCACAAGTATTACTTCATATCTCACAATTCTGACTTTATAACTTGCAATTCTGACTTTATAACTCACAATTACGACTTTAAACTCGCAATTCTGACTTCATAACTCGCAATTCTGACTTCATAACTCGCAATTGTGTTTATATCTCACAAATATTACTTCATATCTCACAATTCAGACTTTATAACTTGCAATTCTGACTTCATAACTCACAATTCTGACTATAACTCGCAAATATTACTTCATATCTCACAATTCTGACTTTATACAGGGTAACTCGCAATTCTGACTTCATAACTCACAATTCTGACTTTAAACTCGCAATTCTGACTTCATAGCTCTCAATTCTGAGTTTATATCTCACAATTCTGACTTTATAACTCGCAATTCTGACTTCATAACTCGCAATTCTGACTTCATATCTCACAATTCTGACTTCATAGCTCTCAATTCTGAGTTTATATCTCACAATTCTGACTTTATAACTCGCAATTGTGTTTATATCTCACAAATATTACTTCATATCTCACAATTCAGACTTTATAACTTGCAATTCTGACTTCATAACTCACAATTCTGACTATAACTCGCAAATATTACTTCATATCTCACAATTCTGACTTTATACAGGGTAACTCGCAATTCTGACTTCATAACTCACAATTCTGACTTTAAACTCGCAATTCTGACTTCATAGCTCTCAATTCTGAGTTTATATCTCACAATTCTGACTTTATAACTCGCAATTCTGACTTCATAACTCGCAATTCTGACTTCATATCTCACAATTCTGACTTCATAGCTCTCAATTCTGAGTTTATATCTCACAATTCTGACTTTATAACTCGCAATTGTGTTTATATCTCACAAATATTAATTCATATCTCACAATTCAGACTTTATAACTTGCAATTCTGACTTCATAACTCGCAATTCTGACTTCATAGCTCACAACTGTGAGTTTATATCTCAAAATTCTGACTTTATAACTCGCAACTGTGAGTTTATATCTCACAAGTATTACTTCATATCTCACAATTCTGGCTTTATAACTCGCAATTCTGACTTCATATCTCACAATTCTGACTTCATAACAATTCTGGCTTTATAACTCGCAATTCTGACTTCATAGCTCACAACTGTGAGTTTATATCACAAAATTCTGACTTTATAACTCGCAATTCTGACTTCATAACTCACAATTCTGACTATAACTCGCAAATATAACTTCATATCTCACAATTCTGACTTTATAACTCGCAAATCTGACTTCATATCTCACAATTCTGACTTTATAACTCGCAATTCTGACTTCATAGCTCACAACTGTGAATTTATATCTCAAAATTCTGACTTTATAACTCGCAACTGTGAGCTTATATCTCACAAGTATTACTTCATATCTCACAATTCTGACTTTATAACTTGCAATTCTGACTTTATAACTCACAATTACGACTTTAAACTCGCAATTCTGACTTCATAACTCGCAATTCTGACTTCATAACTCGCAATTGTGTTTATATCTCACAAATATTACTTCATATCTCACAATTCAGACTTTATAACTTGCAATTCTGACTTCATAACTCACAATTCTGACTATAACTCGCAAATATTACTTCATATCTCACAATTCTGACTTTATACAGGGTAACTCGCAATTCTGACTTCATAACTCACAATTCTGACTTTAAACTCGCAATTCTGACTTCATAGCTCTCAATTCTGAGTTTATATCTCACAATTCTGACTTTATAACTCGCAATTCTGACTTCATAACTCGCAATTCTGACTTCATATCTCACAATTCTGACTTCATAGCTCTCAATTCTGAGTTTATATCTCACAATTCTGACTTTATAACTCGCAATTGTGTTTATATCTCACAAATATTACTTCATATCTCACAATTCAGACTTTATAACTTGCAATTCTGACTTCATAACTCACAATTCTGACTATAACTCGCAAATATTACTTCATATCTCACCATTCTGACTTTATAACTCGCAATTCTGACTTCATAACTCACAATTCTGACTTTAAACTCGCAATTCTGACTTCATAACTCACAATTCTGACTTCATAGCTCTCAATTCTGAGTTTATATCTCACAATTCTGACTTTATAACTCGCAATTCTGACTTCATAACTCGCAATTGTGTTTATATCTCACAAATATTACTTCATATCTCACAATTCAGACTTTATAACTTGCAATTCTGACTTCATAACTCACAATTCTGACTATAACTCGCAAATATTACTTCATATCTCACAATTCTGACTTTATACAGGGTAACTCGCAATTCTGACTTCATAACTCACAATTCTGACTTTAAACTCGCAATTCTGACTTCATAACTCGCAATTCTGACTTCATATCTCACAATTCTGACTTCATAACAATTCTGGCTTTATAACTCGCAATTCTGACTTCATAGCTCACAACTGTGAGTTTATATCTCACAAGTATTACTTCATATCTCACAATTCTGACTTTATAACTTGCAATTCTGACTTTATAACTCGCAATTCTGACTTCATATCTCACAATTCTGACTTCATAACAATTCTGGCTTTATAACTCGCAATTCTGACTTCATAGCTCACAACTGTGAGTTTATATCTCAAAATTCTGACTTTATAACTCGCAATTCTGACTTCATAACTCACAATTCTGACTATAACTCGCAAATATAACTTCATATCTCACAATTCTGACTTTATAACTCGCAAATCTGACTTCATAGCTCACAATTCTGACTTTATAACTCGCAAATCTGACTTCATAGCTCACAACTGTGAGTTTATATCTCAAAATTCTGACTTTATAACTCGCAAATCTGACTTCATAACTCACAATTCTGACTATAACTCGCAAATATTACTTCATATCTCACAATTCTGACTTTATAACTCGCAATTCTGACTTCATAGCTCACAACTGTGAGTTTATATCTCAAAATTCTGACTTTATAACTCGCAACTGTGAGTTTATATCTCACAAGTATTACTTCATATCTCACAATTCTGACTTTATAACTTGCAATTCTGACTTTATAACTCGCAATTCTGACTTCATATCTCACAATTCTGACTTCATAACAATTCTGGCTTTATAACTCGCAATTCTAACTTCATATCTAGCAAATACTTCATATCTCACAATTCTGACTTCATAACAATTCTGGCTTTATAACTCGCAATTCTAACTTCATATCTAGCAAATACTTCGTATCTTACAATTCTGACTTTATAACTCGCAATTCTGACTTCATAACTCGCAATTCTGACTTCATATCTCACAATTCTGACTTCATAGCTCTCAATTCTGAGTTTATATCTCACAATTCTGACTTTATAACTCGCAATTGTGTTTATATCTCACAAATATTAATTCATATCTCACAATTCAGACTTTATAACTTGCAATTCTGACTTCATAACTCACAATTCTGACTATAACTCGCAAATATTACTTCATATCTCACCATTCTGACTTTATAACTCGCAATTCTGACTTCATAACTCACAATTCTGACTACATATCTCACAATTCTGACTTTAAACTCGCAATTCTGACTTCATAACTCACAATTCTGACTTCATAGCTCTCAATTCTCAGTTTATATCTCACAATTCTGACTTTATAACTCGCAATTCTGACTTCATAACTCGCAATTCTGACTTCATAGCTCTCAATTCTGAGTTTATATCTCACAATTCTGACTTTATACAGGGTAACTCGCAATTCTGACTTCATAACTCACAATTCTGACTTTAAACTCGCAATTCTGACTTCATAACTCGCAATTCTGACTTCATAGCTCTCAATTCTGAGTTTATATCTCACAATTCTGACTTTATAACTCGCAATTCTGACTTCATAACTCGCAATTGTGTTTATATCTCACAAATATTACTTCATATCTCACAATTCAGACTTTATAACTTGCAATTCTGACTTCATAACTCACAATTCTGACTATAACTCGCAAATATTACTTCATATCTCACAATTCTGACTTTATAACTTGCAATTCTGACTTCATAACTCACAGTTCTGACTATAACTCGCAAATATTACTTCATATCTCACAATTCTGACTATAACTCGCAATTCTGACTTCATAACTCACAATTCTGACTTTAAACTCGCAATTCTGACTTCATAGCTCACAACTGTGAGTTTATATCTCAAAATTCTGACTTTATAACTCGCAATTCTAACTTCATATCTAACAAATACTTCATATCTCACAATTCTGACTTTATAACTCGCAATTCTGAGTTTATATCTCACAATTCTGACTTCATAACTCGCAATTGTGAGTTTATATCATAATTCTGATGAAAAAATAGTCAGAATTGCGAGATAAAATAAATTCTGCTTTGCCATCACAGGAATAAACTACATTTAAAATATATTAAAACAGAAAACTGTTTTTAAAATTATAATAATATTTCAATAATATATTACTAATTTGTCTAAACTGGCACTTTCACCTTGATTACAATGATTTCCTGGTTGTAATTTACCCTGAGGAGCTTTTTATTGTGATAAAGCAAAACTGCCCATGTACCTCAGTGGATGTATATCAAGAGCTGGATGTAACTGTTTGCATTTCGAGGTTTGACTACAATGGAGAATGGGAAACCGCAGCTGTGGAACAGCGATAGATCGAAGTGCGTGTCTGAGTACACAAGAGAAGATTAACACTGCTGCCTTCTGCCACTGATAACAGCCATGAACCCTCAGCTTTAGTGTCGGATCACCACTCATTATAACACATGCCAACACAATGAAAAGTCTTGCTCAAGAATTGGAGATGCTTTTTCTGTATTAAATAAAATGCATGTAGTGAAAGTGGAACAAAAGTGGCAAAAAGTGATGGGATTTAGCAGTTATTAATTAAGCAGGAGGTGTGCAACACAATGTATACATCATTTTTTAAATGCAAATGCAATGAAAATGGTACGAGATGCTCAAAAAACAGCAAGAAGCAACAAACAGTCAAAGACATTTTTAGTACCGGTACATCTGACAAGCCTACAAGAAACACAATCATGCAATCACCGATTGTCATGACAACAGCATTTCATATTTCATACTGTATGTATAAAGATGACTATGCATTGCGGCTACATAAGCCAGTTGTTTTACCAGATATTTAAATAAGAAATAAATGAGAACAGCTGAATTAAAAATAAGAGAATTAAAAATAAAAAGCTACAAGTGAAAGACCTTGGCATTACTATAAATGTGTTTCTAGGTGCATTCTTCCTGCACTGAGGCTGAATATGAAACATTCTCCTTCTGCGCTTTCTTTCAATCTTCTATCAGGCGTCTCATGAATCAAACGAACAGACACACACACACACACACACACACACACACACACACACACACAAACCCCACCCAATGTTTCTAATCTCCTCTTGCGGAGAGGCTTTGAATATTCTATAGGTTTGATAATGGGCTGCTCTTTTAAATTACCTGACCTTTCAGATACGAATCAGAGGATCCAGCATCTCCTTAGCGTTGGCATCAGATTCAGTGCTCTGTTACAGTGTAATGTGATCATAAACAAACTGCCCTTTCTTCTTTTTTTTTCTCGACTGCTTCTCCTAGCATTTTTTTTTCTTCTCTGCGTGATATTACACCCTGCCAAAGGTCACTCCCACTCAACAGAAACATATTAGAGGAATGATTTGCTGCTCTGCCATTTTCGATGCAGGAAAAAAAGGTATGCAAGACAATAAAGCGCTACCTACTTTACTGGGGGTATCTGAATGACTCTATCTTGAATGGATCCATCTGTTTGCTCAGAAAAGAAAGCTTTAAATGCTATTAGGAAAATATCACTCGATGAAAGCAATTCAACCAAGAATACCATTAAGATTGTGTTAAGATATAATTCAAATTCCAATACAGACATACATGTTATAGGATGAAATTATTTTGTGTGCATGTTGTCAGTCTGAGAGGTTAATGTGCATCTTCTACGCGTGATCTGGTCCTACAGTATATGCTGATTGGTCAATACATTGTTCCACTTAGTATATAAAGGCCTGTTGAGAGATGTCTAGATGCTTCCGTTCCATGTTTACATGAATGATTCCCACATTTCACTCAAAGCTCATGTGTGCGTTAAGGCCTTTAACATATGGCACAACAACAGCACAGGATGTTACGGTTGTAAATATAATCCGACTAACACCTTGCATCCTTGGAGCGAGGCTACAGGACAGAGACAAGGTGATTCTTCACGTGAATCAAAACGCAGCCTCTGTGTCTCACCGCCAGCACCTCAGCGTAAGTTATGAGCGCCATCCATCTTTCGTAGAGTGTTTATATGTCTGCGTGTGTGTGTGAGTGTGCGTGTAATTGCTCATTAGCCATGCTTGAGAGGAGCAGAGGCCAGATTCACAGGATGGTATTAAACTGAGCTCACAACTGGTTCAAACTGTTATTGTTCCAGTGATTTACAGACTCAACACAAAGTCTGCATACAGTATGAGCTTTAGAGATCTAAAAATCTATTAGCTGAGGACTGTGGTTTATTTCCTTTTACTATTGCCTGCAGTTTACACCTTTTATTGCTTTACTTAATTATATTTAATTGAATATAAAAATAAATAACACCAACAATAGCATACATACATATACATATACATACATATATATATATATATATATATATATATATATATATATATATATATATATATATATATATATATATATATATATATATATATATATATACATAACAGCACTCCTACCTTTTTACCGTTTGTATCACTCCCCTTGAAGCGACTGTCATGGCAACCAAGCAAATCCACTGTATTTTTACAAATACTACACTTCTTGTAGTGTTTTTTTTTTTTTTTTTTTAAGTATTAACTTCGAACTGTAGTTACTCATATTTAATCATAGCGCCTATTTTACAATTTGTTTAGATGTTTTCAGAGATGCGAGCTCCAGGCCGTCAGCAGCCGTTCAGTGCTCGTGTACCCGCCAAGAACAGCTTCATCTCAGCCAGTGCTTCGGGGATTTGCCGCTATCTCTTATAATGGTTAAACATGAGATATAATTCATTTTGGGTACATAAAACAGGCAATCTTTGGTCTTTATTACTTGAGAAAGGGTCTAAATTATATCTAAAAATATCACTAAAAAGTCTTTGTTGGGCTAATATGTTCTTTGCAGTCTTAATTTAGACAAATTTATTCAGTACTTCATTTACATAAACTCTCACTATTGTTCACTTGAGGAATACCTTCTAGCTCTTACAAGTACATATAGCGTTCTTCAAAGGTATTAGTCTCTAAATCATATATTACAGCTCAACCAAACTTCAAATTGAAAAAGGCATGCTAAGGTAAAATGTTAATCGCCTAGCTGCTACCACCAATACTCTGAATATGTATGGGTTATTTGTTTGAGCATTTTAAGATAACATAAAAAAACCCCACCGCAAATCAAAACATAAAAAAAATCTGCACACCCAGAAATATACCGAGCGGAAACTTAATCAGCACACCAGAATAAAGTAGACTCTGTATGATATTCTGTCCAGCAAAAACTCATGAGCAGCTCCCCCTTGTGTGTCTTGTAATAAAAATAAATCTCAGAAGAACAGTGAAAGTAGATATATTTTAGGTGCTTCATCTTATATAACATCTGGAACAGGCTGCTATATTCAGGTAAAAATTAAACTGAGCTCCTCATTGGGGAATTTACTGCTGATCTCCACAAATTACGTATGTGTGTTACAGTGAGCAATTAATACATCCTGAAAGCTCAGCAAAAACACATTACATTGTATATAAAGCACAGGTATTACAAATGTAAGGTTGGGCTGTAGATCAGCAGGTGAGATGCACAGAATTCTGGGAAGAAGCCATGATTTGGTCAGATAAAGATGATTTTGGGGGTGCTTGACAAATGGATTGATTTTATAGCAATCTATAGAGTAGTATGTGCTTCAATACCCAAAGAGCGCATTCGGCTCTTTGCTTCAAACTGCACTTCACAATGGCTGAGAGATGGCTGAAATACTCTACCTTATTTTTCCACTTCAGTCTCAAGTGTTGCTCTTATATTGAGGTTTTTTGTAACCACTGAGCTAAAATCAAGGTTCCTTCCTCTTTTCTGAAGCCACCCAGCAGTTCTCATCAGGGGTATCATTGTCCATTCTTCTGCATGTGACAAAGATTCAGGAAATGGACTTATGCAAAAATAGTCGCACTCTGTGATATTAGTCATCTTTTATGATGAAATTCAGCAAAAAATGCACACCTTTTTAAAACACCATCTCCTTTTCTGTGAAAAGGCCTGGCCAGTTATACAGGGATGTGAGCAGGAAAGCTCCATCAGCATTTGATAGAGCACTTCCCTCAAGCTCGGGTTAATTCCTCACTCGGTTCCAAAATTAGTCTTTTCAGCACATTCTTAGCCGCTTCCAGTCCCTCTCATACAAAGCCTAATTAACTTCATGAAGTTTGAATTTCAGAGCTAAAAAATGAACAAGAGATCCTGCAATGGTGCAGCAGCAGAATGAAAGGCCATGAGGAGCTTAATCACTTTCACATTATCTGGAGCTTTGTGCAAGATCAGATTTGATTCCCGGATAGGCAAACTTGTGATGAATAAGGCACTTGAAAGGAATCAGCATTACAGGGAATCCATAATGGCCCAAGCTAATAAAATGTGATACTGTCATAATGTTGAACTATTTTGGGGAATCTCCCAAAAGCTGCCCGGATCATATCTCATCTCAAAGTCAAAAATATAAAATTATGTTTTGCAAAATGACAATAGATATGTTTCCATTCACATTTGCAAATAACGCAGTGTTTTCATCCAGTGAGTCAAAGAGAACAAAATCGTCAGCTGAATTACTTGCATCTCAGAGCAAGCAGATCTCGCTTTCAGAGGCTGCTGTTTGGGAAGGAAGTTGTGAAGTTCTGGAAGGTAATTATATTGAACCACTTTGAGGACAGACTTTGCTTAGGCATTTCAGATGCTGTGCAAAAACATTGGTCCGCTGGTTAGTCCAGTTATGGTGTAGCATCACACGTCACATGATTTTTTTGATGCGCATTAAGAAGTTTATTCAGTAAATGTGTTTCCATTATAGTTTATGCACATTTTTTTAATGGATACATTTTTTTTTTTATCTGACTCAAACAAGTGCATGTTTTTTATGCTCATTTTTAGAATTTATACGGACATTTCCGTTCCCATCCTGCAGTTATTTTATGCGATATCTCAAAATGCCCATAGATTTCCAAGATTTTAAATACATTTGAATATTTAAATTAAACACATTTCCCCCAAAATGTCTTATTTTTCACTCTAAAAAATGCTGGGTTAAAAACAACCCAAGTTGGGTTGAAAATGGACAAACCCAGCAATTGGGTTGTTTTAACCCAGTGGTTGGGTTAAATGTTTGCCCAACCTGCTTGGTAGTTTTATTTAACCAAACTTCTGATTAAAAATGACTATATGTCTGGCTTAAAATGAATCCAAAATGTGAGAAATTAAAAATCAGACACATAATTACTAGAGGCAACAATAATATTCAAAAGGTGTACATTTATTAATAAGCAATTTAATAAATGTTTATTGTTTATTATTCATTATCTTATTAATAAATGCTAATTTATTAAACATATTAATAAATGTTAATTTCCAGCATATTTTGGGTTCATTTTAAGTAGCAATACAGTAATTTTTATACAACAGTTGAGTTAAATAAAACTACCCAGCACGTTGGGCAAACATTTAACCCAACCGCTAGGTTAAAACAACCCAATTGCTGGGTTTGTCCATTTTCAACCCAACTTGGGTTGTTTTTAACCCAGCATTTTTTAGAGTGTTGTAATGTACAGTATCTGGTCATTTTATTTTAAACTTTGTGTAGTTCTCATTATTCTCAATGATGCCTTTAAAATAATAATTAAAATCAGAGAATGCTGCACAACAATTACTTGATGTATAATTAATTAATTAATTAAAATAAATACAATTTAATGTCCCCATTAGCAAAATATAAATTAAAAAATCCTATATATAAATGTATAATATAGTGTGTGTGTGTGTGTGTGTGTAATATATATATATATATATATAAAAAAGCTGAATTTTCAGCAGTCATTATTCTAGTGTGTGAACATTTCAACTGCTTTCTCTCTATGAAATTTGAAAACACAAATGGGTTTTTATGGAAGTTTGTTGAAATGAGCCAGTTCCTTCCTTGCATGCCCAGACATCATGCAAGGCACTGCACCAAGAGACAAAATAGCTGCAGTGCCTTTTTTCCCCAAAATTTGTGAGACTACAAAACATTTCATAGGAGAAAACTGCCCAGCAGTCGACCTTTCTGTCTTTCTAAGCTGCTGGTGATGATATTGGCCCTGAAGTGCCCTGATTTCTTGAGTCATTTCCACCTGGGGATCTCAGGCAGGACAGTCTTTCAACCATTGTCATCTGTCCCAAAAAAAATATGGCCATAAATCTCTCTCTTTATCTCTCCTGCAGAGCGATGTAATAAGAAGAACACATCTGCTACATGTTAGCAGCGTATCTGTGACGGCTTCTAATGTCGTCATTAGCCCTGTACTTCATCTGTGGGTCTAATGAGCCACTTAGCGAGGGGAGGAAGAGAACAGAGACAGCAAGAAAAGTGAGGTCAATGCACTCACAGAGTGAGCAATGATGTGACATCAAACACAAGACTTGCATAGATCCTCATTAGTGACTTTTCATAAACTACTTGTCACTTTCAGGTGCTTCAGGGAGTCAAACTTGATCACATAAAAACCAAAGACTTGAGCTACTTTGTTCTCGAGACTCTGTTAGGCATTGTGAGACTTTGTCAGACGTCTCAATGTCAGCCTGAATGCTATCATAGAGCTTTAGACACCTCAAGCCACAGCTGAGATCTGCTGGCTGGAAAAAGCCTGTTTATTATCAGGGTGCGAATGCAGTGCACCAATTTTGACTGACTTGATTTGATCAGTTGCCAAATGTGCAATAGTAGAAAAGGAGAGACAGAAAGCAGCAAACAGGTTCTTATATTCATAAATATATTTTTACAGTGCCTGCAGGGCTCTCTCATACCTTTTACCTTTTCATACTTTTTTTTGTAGATAAATTCAACCTTAGATGTGCTCTCAATTTTTGGATTTTATAAACTTTGCCAGATTTTTGAGGTTTAAGTCTCCCACTGGCATAAAAAACAACTACTGCCAGAAATGAAGTCATAGTTATATTTGCATACTGAATTGTGATTGGTTCATGGGATTTGAATTGCAATCTCTCCATCCATCTCTCCCAATATCTATTTGAGTTTATAACATTTCAAACTATTATTTTCCCAAAACTAATAATTTTGATAAGTCAAAGGAAGTCATCTCCTAGAGATTGAGCCTCAAAGTAGGGGTAAGTATGGTATAAGCAATAAGTCAATTATATAAACATAAATATTAAATTCAAATAAATATTAATATTATATAAAATATTTAAAAAGAAAATACACTATTTTATCTAATGAAAAATAAATACATAATATTGAGAAAAGTCTTAGGAAGTAGCTCATTCACTCATTCATCTTCGGGAGTCTGCATTTTATGGAATATCTAGAATGTCAAAACATTCAGCCTTAAAGGAATAGTTCACCCGAAAATGAAAATTATCCCATAATTTACTCAGCCCTCAAGCTATCCTATATGACTTTCTTCTTTCAGCTGAACAGAAATCAGAGTTATAATAAAAAATATCCTGGCTCTTCCCAGCTTTTTAATGGGATTGAATAGCGCCAATGGGATGTAATAGGACTTTTGAAGCACCAAAAACGAATCCAGTGGGATAATAAATGCCTTCTGAAGCAAAGCAATGGGTTTTTGTGAGAAAAATATCAATATTTAAAACTTTATAAACTATAATCACTCGCTTCCGGCAACGACCGTACACGCTTTCATGAGAGAACCGAATGGTGACCTCGTATGAAGTAGCTCTTATATTGAAATCATCCGACATTTTTCTTTAAAACTTCTCATTTTAGCCTTCTAATTCATGGATACCTCTGCTCTTTTGCGTACGTCACTTCTCAACTAAGCTTACGCTACGTCTACGCCATAGGTCCTATGTCGAGTCAGAGGTCACTATTCCGCCAGAACTTGACTCTCTCATGAAAGCGTGGGCTCTATTTATTGCCATTACAAAGCTGGGAAGATCCAGGAAATTATTTAATATTACTCAGATTGTGTAAATTATAAGATCATTTTCATTTTTGGGTGAACTATTCCTTTAAGGCATTGACACACCAAGCCAGCATCAAAGAACTAGCATCGACGAAAGCCTTCAGTGTTGTCACCTTGTGTAGGCTGTGTCTGGGCCAAAAAGCTACACTTGTACACATTGCAAAGACTACAGCTGACTGCCATGTGCGTTCTGTGCCTGCATGTAATGAAATAACTGTCTATTTCAGCAGGTATCAACAGTCTATTTTCGTCATTCAAAAAGAGAAACCGAAACTAGGGCTGCAGATATACAATCATAAACAAAACAGTGGTTGCGTACCATTTTGAATATCACTCATATTGATCACATGATCTTCATTCCAAATATTCACATATTTGGTAAGATGACGTAAAATTAGAACAGCCTTCTGCCTGTGCGGTTTTGACTTCTTTGCTTGCTTTCATCACTTTTATTCTCGTGCACTGACTTGTTTGCTAAACGGAACAGCCAATCAGAGTGATCTCTCTCACCGATGGCCCCGACGCCAATTCAACATGCTGTATTGGTCTAATTGGATGAGCCCTACTACAGGCGACGTGTGGAACACACCACAAAAACTAAGCCAACAGACGCTCACCAATGCCTGGATGTTGGCCGACAGCTGACCATTAATTAAAGTAGAAAATAACTAAGTGGTAAATTAAAAAAAAAGGCTTTGCAAAATGCAACAGAGAGTCAATGTGCAGTTCAGAGGTGGCTAAGCTACATTTGACGTAAAAATAAACAACATTCACAGAGATCAAAAATGTTCTAAAAGCTGTTTTAAACAGTCAAGACTTTTAGGGACCTCATATATAGCTCTGGAAAAAATTAAGAGACCACTCCAAGTTCAGAAATCAATGTTAAGTGGTCTCTTAATTTTTTCCAGAGCTGTATATGCATTTGACCTCATATCCACATATATTTAAAATGGTGTCCACATGTGAAAATTGTTACATACTGTAGTGAGTCGTTTTTCAGTGTGAGTACAATCGAGGTCTCTCTTGAAGATACAGAGCTTTAATCAGTAACATACACTGTAATGAATATAACACAGCAGTAATGAGCACAACTGCCAGAATTCAACACTGGAAACTGAATAATAAATAATTTTAATAGAAGTGCTCAGGCAGGATTATATAATTTCATAAATTCAGTTCCTTAAATAGCTTTAGTTTGCTTCATGTAGCAGACAGGCACTTTAGCTTTAGTCAACCTTTAGCTTCAGACAGAAAACCACTGCAATGACATAGATTTAATTGCTTCACTTACCTGTTTAATTGTATTTTAGCGCCATTCAAGGCAAATGAGAGACAAAACTGCCCTTGTTCTGTTGTGTTTATCTAAGCAAGCCAATGCTCTCTATTTTCCTCTTAAAGAACAGTAACATCTTGAAGATGAGAAAATAAAAGAGCTGTGATATGTGAGAGCTCAGAGCGAAGAATGCCAAAGGAGACAGAGCATAATTTTCAACAGTCTGCTGAGGCTGCCATACCATTAGGCAGAGACAACAATTTTGAAAAGAAATAAAGTCCCAGAGGTACATTATAAGCTCCACTTCTCAAAGGTCACAGCAAGCGTAGGAAATTACCACCGCAGACCCCAATTAAAACAGACCATATAGATTTTATCTGCACAACTAAGCCAGGTGAGAGTCGACACTGTTAGATTTTTGCTTCAGGGGCGCCATGAGACCCTGTCTTGATGCCTGCATTACACACTCACATTTAAGGCCTTTTTCAGACCAGTAGATCATTTGCTTTGTTCAAAAACAGGGAGTTAATTTGTTACAATTTTGCATTTTCTTCTTGGTTTGGTTTCACAAGTCACCATTTCAAAGCATGCCAAAATGGGTTTATGCAAGTCACATGTGAGTAAAGCTGTCCTCTTATTGGTCAAAGATTCCTCTGCTTTCACGAGCTAATTGTGGTTTTATCTGTAGCTGTTATGACACACGCAAACACTTATACGAATGTAGCGTTTCCGCTCTAACTGATTATATATATTTAATTATATTTAAAATTATATACAGGGCTTGACAAAATGTGCAGGTGGATTTCAGCAGTAGCGTGTAACGCAGTCACTCCTACTAGCTACTTTGGCAGGTTGAATTTTATATATAATATTTACATTTATTTTACAGTCTTTTAAAAAGGCATCTGAAATAATAAACTAAGTGAAATGTAGCATTGCCAAAAATATAGATTTTTCGATACATATCGATACTGAAATATCTGAAATATCTGTATCGCGTCCCATGCTCATTTTCCCAGAACAGATACACGATACCAGCTGCGCTTTCCCGCTCTCTCATCTCTCTGAGTTGACACAAACTCGCCTCCCCTCACTCTTTCATTTCATTTGCTCCGGATGAATATTGCTGGTGTTACAGGGCTTGAATTTTGGCATGGGATTGCGCACATTACGCATAATTTTACTCGCTCCCGCAGATTTTGTGGGAAAGTGCGCACACATAAAGCCCCCTCTCAATACTAAACTGAATTCTTTTTTTGCTACTTATTTCACTTAAACAGTCCAATATACAATAAATAATGTCAAAATGCCAGTCTTGGCATTATGTTTTAAGTGAACGTAAACAGTAAACAAAATGCATGTGTAACAGTATAATGTATCTGTGCGTCAAGGCTTAAAGTGCCAGCAGCCTAATATACCTGTTGCCAAATTATGAGATAATATTATATATATGTATATCATTTATAATGCCGTAAGAGAGGGTATCAAGGCTCCGTCGGGACAGCATTCTTGCAATACACAGAGAAAAGCAATTACACAATGAAGAGATGCTCTTTGGGTTTTCATTTGTGATAACCAATGCGTTCATTCACAGAATCAGACACTGCTGCTTTTTCTATAACACATTTCCCGTTATGAATTATGATACCGCTTGGTTTATTGATCTGTTGGGTCAGATTGCTTTCTCACCTCAAAACGAAGCACCCCAGAGTTCATTTTCAATCAGTCCGAGACCACCTCGTTCAGGCTATCTTGGAGGGATTTTTTGGTGTGGATCTGAGCACAATTGTCATATTCAGACATGCCTAAACAAACTGAACTAAGGAAAAAATACACCAGGTTCCGAAACAAACGCTCCAAACGAGCCAGGTGTGAAAATGTCCGAAAATTGTTATGTTGAATTCTTGATTCGGATTGGACCGCTGCCATTCTAAGGTTTTGATCTTCAGTTCCACATCACTTTACACTCTTTGAAACCAAACACATTCAATAAAAAAGACAAACAATTTCAATTTTTTCAAACACAGAGAAACTTGTAGTGTCAATGCTACAATTGCTATCCAATCAATAAAATAATTTTGCAACTGAAAAGCTGCATTAATTAAAAAATAGTGATGTCAGGCACCACCCCACCACAAGACATGCAATTAAACTAGTTACAATGCTTTGAGATGAAAACATGTGACATGAAAACATGTGACTGATATATCAATATGATTGAATTGGCGCAGCTTTTCTAATCTAGCTGGATTCACACTTTCTCAATGAGTAAGAGATTAAAAACAGCATTAACAAGACTGGCAAGACTCAGCAGATTATTATGCTACACCTGACCTACAATCAAAATAAGACAAACAATGTGCTAATTGAAAAAGACTGTTGAGGTGTTTAAATGTGATATGGTAAGACAAGTGAAATCCTTTAAGTTATAACACGCTCACAAACACACACACACACACACACACACACACACACACACACACACACACACACACACACACACACACACACACACAAATACAGATTGTGTGATGTGCTCTAACTGAGATTAATTCTAATGAGGTCAACACTCGGCTGTGAGCAAGAACCGTGTCCGATTTGGATAAATGCTCTCTAAGGATTTGGCTCTCTTGCAGAAATCCTGGAGGTTGGTAACTTGGGGATTAACACACTTCAGCACACATGCACAGAAAGAGAGAGCGTGTGTAAACTTTACCCGTGTTATTCCGGTAGGTTCCAGTATGGCCTGGAGGGAGCACTTCTCCCTGGCTCTGACTCAAGCTTCTCATTGGGACTTTCTGGTAGACTCTGTCTTCATATATGGGATCGATGTGATGCTCAGGGGACTGCAGGGGCCTCAGTTCGGGGCCCAGGTGAGTGTGCTGACTGCTGTACGATCCTCGAGATCCTGCGAGAGGCAAAAAAGCATTGTTCCTTTTAGTGTTAATGATTTCAACTCGGAAGAAAAGTCTTTTGTTGTTATGAATGAGAACAACAATACGGGTACATCATTGCGCTGATCCCAAATGTACATAATCTGTTGGCTATCACACTAGACCTGCCAATCACAACATGTTCAAGGCATCAGGAAGCATATTAGTCAATATTTTCTTCCTGATCAAGTGTGTACAGTATCTCAACAGAGCCACAATAAGACTGTGAAGATGATGTTTATGAACCTTATGAGCCATAGGATGTAGGTAAGCGCCATCAGCATTCAACAGTGATCCAACACAAAACCTATTAGATTTAAATAACTTATCTAAACAGCAAACAATCCCAGCGGTAAAGCTTTAGCTTCCTGATTGATGCTGTCATCCAGGGGTAGGCTATCACTTAATTGCTGTGGTTTAAATGCTTTAAAAAGCTTTGGCTTTCTGCAAAAAATTAAGCTCTGGTGTATGTCTTCCTTTGCCAATTAACTTTGCAAAAGTTTAAAATTTAATCTTGAAAATGGCATGGATAATTAGCAATGATGTCCTCCTTATTAATGTTGCTTGCGGTTTCCATAGCGAATAACATTATCTATTTTATCAGTGTTTTTTTCCACAGCGGGTGGAACACGTCATAAACTTACTGATAACAAGCCCCACCCATTAAAAGGGACGATATGATTGGTCAATTTTCCTGTCATTTGAAATTAGTCTCTCATTGACTTGCTATGGCTTGGCCTTCTGTAATTTCACAGCTGGACCACCAATCACATAGCTGAAAGCATTAGGCTTATTAACAAAAGTTTTTACTTTTTAAAGTATTATTTAAAAGTTTAAAAGTATTATTTTTTTACAACAGTTTAGGCTCTCTCTAAGGGACTAGAGGGCCTCGACGGATCCCCTCTGCACTGTACACTATATATCCTGGTGCATATATATAGTGAGAATAAAAAAAGGAATGATCCAATATTGATATTTCATTGTATCAGCACAGCCCTATAGCAATCATTCCCTCCTCGATCAAAAGTGCTGGGATCTTATGAACCTTAGACACAGGATGAAGTCGAATGCTAACTCGACATTGACTCACATTCTCGCATTGATCCACACACTTTATATCCTGGCCTTGCACCGGTCTATAGGGACGCCACACCCACATAGACACACAATCTTTAGAGTTGTTATACCTCAGGATTGGAGATTTCTTGGCAGCTTGTCTCATTTGTTTTCACTGAATGACAGAGATGTACTACTCTAAACAGCAATGCAAACAATCAGTGGAAGGGAGATTTATCCTCAAGGCCGAACACATGTGCATGTTAATCTTCAAACTACGGCAATGTTTGATCTGCTTCTGGTGCTCTGTTGCTTCACAGGACATAATTGTGTAATGTTCAGAAAATAAGAAGGTGTAGATAGAGGGCATTTCATGTAATCACCTTATCAGTGTCCAGCAGGCGAACGCCCCTCATCCCTAACCTGATTTCTTTAGTGTTAGGAGGAGATCCATCGGGATGCTCGCACAATCGCTAAAACCCTATTTAAAGCTCTCTCACTTTATCATCTGAGATGCTCTATTTTCGTTTGACAAGACGGAAAAGATGAATGACATGAGATTCAGAGAATAAGACATGAACTTTTGTACACCAATAGTTGATGTGAAAGCCAGGGGTTTTTAACTGTAACCCCCAGGGGGGCGCAAGAGGGGGGCTGAGGAGAATTTCAGAGGGAGAAAAAATAAATATTATGGAAGTCAATGGGTGTTGTCAAATGTCTTGTTACCAACATTCTTCAAAATATCTTCTTTTCAACAGAAAAAAGAAACTTCTACATGTTTGGAACAACATGAGGGCGAGTAAATGATGACAGAAATGTATTTTTTGGGTGAACTATGCCTTTAAGCTAGTTAAAAATCCTGTTGGGGACCACAGTATCCAAAATGCTGAGACTGTCCTCCAAAAAAAAAAAAGACCCTATAGGTCGTTTTTCAAGCACCTTATTACGACCGTTTTGAAGTCATGCGCCCGCTAGTGGCTGTAAAAATATAAAAAATAGTCGTCATTACCAATCAAAATGCGTGTTCATTTAAATGCAATGTGTGCACCATTTCTCCTATTTCCATTTAGAAAACTAATTTTTTATTAACGACTACACCCACCCCTATCCCTAAACCTAACCTTAGTGATTTATAGTGCATACCCAATTTATGAGGACCTGCGTTCCTTAGGATCGAACCCACGATCGCATGATCACATGATTGCATATTGTTATTGCAATGCTCTGCCAATTGAGCTACACGAAACCTGAAATATGACAAACATAAAAGGGAACAATGCATTCAAATGAGTGTCCTGTTGTCGAAAGGGGTGCAATTTTAGTAAACGCTCCTATGGGTCGTATTTCAGGGAAGTGACAAACAACTTATATGGTCGTATTGGTTGGAGAACATGATAAAAATGCTACATACGCTGGTCTCTCAACAGGGTAGATGCTGAGAGACATGGGCAGCGTGAGAGACGGACAGATGGCTAACTAGGCAGATATAAGGACTGATAGACAAGCAGGAGGACAAGAAGAGACATGTAAGAACAGAGAGAAACTGAGAGATAGACTGTCACAGATGTTGCCAAGAGGTCCAAGTGATTACAAGCAAAGCAGCACGTCTCAGTGCAGGAGAATCACAGCTTTTCAAAGGCAATTCCTTTGCTAAACTCTTTGTCCAGGTGGAGGATTTGGACTGACAGGTCAGCGGCTCCTGCACAGACACCTATACAAACTAGCAAAACCGTTCCTGTTGGCGAGGAGATGCGTAACATCCGTTCGTTTCGCCCTCATGCTCCTTACCCACCTAATGATGAAACTTTACATCTAAAAGAGAAATCCACATGCCTTTGATACAGCCGGTTGAATAAATAGGTTTGTACATCTGGTACACATTTGGAACAACTTAGACAAGCGCTCTGAAGCACCTCTTCACTGTCTAATCACAGGCAAAGTGCTAATAGTGCTTCAGGCGTCTGAACATAGGCTGTTCATTGTTGTGTTCTGTTTGTTGTCATTAAAGCGTGAGGATGATAGAATGAGTGTAAGATCTAATGTAGTACCTAGTGGAGCTCTCAATGGACCTCAATGGACCTGTCAATTAATCTCAATTATAAAAACAGAATAGATTTGGCTCTAATCTGAGCCATATTCGGAAACTGTTTTAAAAATTCAATTCACATATAGATGACCACCCATCAGTTTAGTTATGCATTAATGTGTCAAATTGCTTGGAGTCAAATTGAATGGCCTTTTGAGCTATAATATTTGGATTTTTGTAATAAAATTATTAAGATGATCATTCTTCTTTTTCTTCTTCATAATAATAATAATAATAATAATGTTTTAATTTAATAATAAATAAATGTTATTTTATTTTATAATAAATTATTTAACAACTTATTTAATTTATGAACTTATTAAATATAATTTATTCATTATTAAAATAATATGTTATACTTAAATGTATGTATTCTTAATTTATTATTATTATTATTATTATTACTACATTTAAAAAATACAAGTATTACATAAAAAATACTTTTTTATACTATTATACATTATTTTAACAATAAATGAATGGAATTCCATAATATTTTAACAAAATCACAAATAATAATAATATTTACATATAAATATGTATTAATGTATTAATATTTAATAATAAATTATTTAAAACAATAATAGTTGTTAAATAATTTCTTATTAAACACAATTTATTATTAAAATATATTATATTTTTTATTATACTAATATATTTTGAAATGTATTATTATTATTATTATTATATTGTTAATTTGTTGTTAAATATATGTAAATAATTATTGTTGTTATAAATAATTATTCATTATTAAAATAATATATTATACTTAAATGTATATTATTTTTTATTTACTACTACTACTACTACTACTACATTTAAAAAATATATATTATATTAATAAACATTTTTAATAATAAATTAGTAGTTTTTCATAATATTTTTTAACAACACAACCAATGATAATAACAAAAATAATAATCAATATTAAAGGGATAATTGACCAAAAAAGTCATGACAGTGAATTATTTATTTATCTAACAATTAAAGGCTTTAGGCTATTAAAAAAAAAAAACTACTGTACCTGTTTCAAAAGGATATATATCAGCACAGGAAAGAAAACTGACTTCATCAAATTATCTTATGGGGCCTGAAGTGGCTTACTGCTCATATGGTCTTACAAAATTATGGTCTTACTTTAGCAACGCCTCCTCTACATTAAAAGACAGATAAACTAGGAGGAGTAAATTAACAGAAACAATACAAAGTATATCATAAGAGTATATCTACGAAGACAAACCTTTTCTAGTTCTACAATTACATTTGCTCTAAATACGCCTGTATTTTCATAGTACTTTAATGCTGATACTCATGTGAAGCTCTTTCATTTTAACCACTCAAGTCAGACCAGAAAATAACGTTTTTCTCCAAGAAACACCATGTTTCTGTGCTGTTTACCACGATTCTCCATCATCGCACTACACTTCATCTTGTTTCTATGCTGGTTTTGCTTTTGCAGAGGAAACAAGCACTAAAGTCCATCTTTCTCAGCCTTAGAGAGAGTCCAACTCTGCTATTCTCTCTCACACAGCCTCCAGCTGTAATGACACACATCATCAGCCCCTCGCCCAAAATCCCTCTGAATACGACATCATGAAAGACAGGCTCACCAAACGCATCAAATACCCTCAAGAAATCAGGGAAGCCTTGCAAACAAAGTCTCGTCTATACTACGTAATTGCCTTCAAATCTAATCAGCTTTCGGTCAGCGCACCGGTGGGTAGACTGGGCTCATTTTTCTCGGTCCATGGCCATGCTGGAGCACTCTTACTGTACGAATACTGGTGGAGGTGTACAGCCATGGGATGCCGGACTTTAATCAAAGAGACAAGCGGGAGAGCTGGTGATGGCTCAGCACGGGCTGAGGGACAGTTTGGCACTGGCCCGCTGTTTCCAATTGTGCGGCTGTTTCCCTCAGCGGGTTTGATGAAGAGCTGACAATGTAGCAGGTAATATAGGGCTGTAATCAACAATACCTTACACAGGTCCACAATCGGCCTGTTAAGCGAGTGATTTAGATAACAGCCTCCCACTCTGAATGCAGCTGTGTTTTCTGGCTTATAGCATAAAACGTCTCTAAATTTCAGAATAAAATAACTTGCCCGCCACGAGCTGGGCTGCACGGTTAGATTCACTTCGCCTCTTCTTTCTTGCCCGATCCCAACGTGACATTAACACACACACTGGAATAATGATGCCCGCCGTAAATAAAAAATAGGAAACAGATATTGCTCTTGCACGCAGTATTTATGATTTGTGTATTTTAAGAAAATGACATATGTAAATGACCTTAGAATTGTGTAATGGGATGATAGTAGTTAATAAAAGCATATTGTTGTTTACAGGCTTAATCGTGATAAATGGAAATTGAAAAGCAATTAATGAAGCTATCAAACCAAACACATTGAGAAGTTTAAAAGCATTTCGCTTTATAAGCATGAGGTTTTGTTTGTTTGTTTGTTTGTTTGTAATTTTTAATCAAAGCCTGTCGTCTTTGACTTAAGATTGATTGAGACTATTTTCTACATAGGCAAGAATTACCGAAAAAGTAACATGTTAAATGCAAAAATAGCAACACTAATTACAACAACAGCCACGTATGGTGTATGACTGAATAAATGAATTGTTACTGAACCTCTTTGATGTCTAACTGCGGAGCGAGAATGAGTCTTCATATCAAAGTGCTATGTTCCTTCAAAGGAAGAGCTGAAGTCTCTAGACTTAAGGGGCTGAATGTAGGGATCAGTAAAGAAAGCATGGATGGGAAACAAATGCGGTTCCCTAGGTGCTTTCTTATGAGTATCAAATTTCTCTGTCAACCATAGAGTTGTATTTATTTACCCAAGTTCAATGGGTATTTACTTAATTCTGATAACAGAGAATTCATTGATGTTCAGACTTTGATGTTTGTTAGTAAGTTCTCAATGTTAGAGCTATGACACTATACAGTATATATATAACAATCAAATGTTGCACTTCTCTGACCAAACAGCAGAGGCACTTCCTTGCTAAATGAATCTATTATTAAGCAAATCAGTTAAATTAATGATTCATCGATTAACAAACATTAGTTGTGTTCGCCTTGAAGAGGCGCTGCGCATACCGATCAGTGTGTGACATCAAAGCACCGCAAGAGCGATTCGAAAGCATACAGAGCCATTTTATCTCCAATCGTTCTCGTGGTACTTTGATATCATTCACCGATCGGTCTGCGCAGGGCCGTTTCAAGTCAAACACACATATTCACTTGAATCTTTCCTGAATTTATCATTTTTGTTGAACAAATCGATTGAATGAATGATTCACTGACTCACTTGTATGCAATTATTTGTACCACCTAGTGATGTTATTTTAATATTACTTATATACACTGTAAAAAATAACTATAAAATATGGAACAAATTTACACAGTACATATGTAAATAGTAATATACCATAAAACAATGCATTCTGGGTAATATGTGTCATTTTAAGAAAAGAGGCCTATAGGCTACTTTCTCAAAAACGACAAATAATATTACCCAGAATGCATTGTAATATACAGAAGTAATATACTGTAAAAACAATGCATTCTGGGTCATATTTTGTAGTTTTCGAGAAAGTAGCCTATTTTTTTTATTTTATTTTATTTTATTTTATTTATTTTTTTTTAAAAGAGGACAATGCACATTAATTAACACAAGAAACAAGTCTCTTATGTAAATGTGCCAGATTTAGCCATTCTGGCTAATTTTCATCTGCAGTCCCTGGCAGGTTGATGGTAAACACACACACAAAAGCAAAAAAATACATACAAGACCAAAAAACAAACAAAGAACCACTATTTATGAATACATATTTGATTATCCAATAACCACCCTTTTATCCTTTTAGAGAAAGAAGAAAGATATGTAATATTTCTTAGTTCTATGGGTATAGTATTCCAAGTATGTACTGCTCTATAAGAAAATACTGACTGCCCAAAAGCACTTCTTCTATGAGGTATTATACAGTCCCCTCTAGTAGTGGCTCTAGTAGATAAGTTAAAATTTTGTTTAATAAATTCATTAAGTGGAGGTGGGGCCATACCATGCAAAATTTTATACACAAGTAGGATATCTGCAAATTTAATCATATTTTCCCAACTTAAAAACCCATATTTAGTTAAAATTTTACAATGGTGATATGAATTAGACCTTTTGTCCAATATTTTCAAAGCCTGCTTATAGAGTCTTTCTAATGATTGCAGAGTAGTCCCACTTGTTTGTGTCCAACTGGTCAAACAGTAATTCATGTGTGATAAAATCATAACAATAATATATAACTTTGAAGCCTCAGTGGTTAAATTATTCCTAATATGTCTAAAATTTACCAAATTGAATTTAATTCTATTTCCAACTTTTTTAACTTGTTTTTTAAATGTGAGTTGTGAATCAAGTACTATACCTAAATATTTATACTCATGAACCACTGATAACCTTCTACCTGCTACTGTAACATCAGGGTCCGGATCTCTATTTGCAGACTTCGAAAAAAACATACATACAGTTTTACTAACATTTAGATGTAAACAAGAGTTATTTAACCATTTAGTAATTTTATCCATTTCTGCTGATAATTCTTCTGCAGCTTGCTTCTTACTTTTAGCATGCAAATATATGATTGTATCATCAGCATACATCTGGCAGTTTACAGTAGGTGAACAAACATCAGGCAAGTCATTAATGTACAAACTGAATAGCAAAGGACCTAATATGGAACCTTGAGGTACACCAACTGAATTAGTAAGCAATTGTGAAATTGTATTATCTACTCGAACACACTGTTGTCTATCGGTTAAATATGATCTTATCCATTTAATTACTTTTATTGAAAAATTATAATTTAATAATTTATTAATTAAAATCTCATGATTTACTGTGTCAAATGCTTTACTTAAATCCAGAAAAACAGCTCCCACCACACCACCTTTATCCAATTTTAATTTAATATTTTCTAAAAGAAGACAATTCGCAGTTTCTGTTGAATGATACTTTCGGAAACCAAACTGCATCAGATGCAATGAGAATGGAGTATTATTCAAATGTGATACTATCTGCTCGGAGATCCATTTTTCTGCAATTTTTGAAACTACTGGGAGAATACTAATGGGTCTATAATTACTAACTAACATATTATCACCAGATTTAAACACTGGTGTAATTACTGCAGTTTTCCAAGTATTCGGAAACACTCCTTCTTTTATAGACCAATTAATAATTTTTAAAATTGGAATAATAAGTGCCTCTTTATAAGTTTTTAAAAATATTGTGTCCATTCCATACACATCCTTTGCCCTTGAACTATTAAGAGAAGAAATAATTGTGTGTACTTTGGTATGTGTCAATTCTTTAAAATTCAAAATTGGAGCATTACAATTCATAGATAAAACTAAATCACCTGAACCAGTGTCATTTTTAATCAATGTTTTTGTAGAATCTATAAAATAATCATTAAATACTTCTGCAACCTTTCTTGAGTCATTAATCATGTTCCCATCTGTATTTAATTCTATTGATTTATGTATCTTATATGTTCCAGTTAATTTCTTTAAGTTCTGCCATATTTCTTTAGTATTTCCTTTAGCTTCACTAATAACCTTAATAAAAAAAGTAGCTTTTGCTTTTCTAAGTTCCTTTACAACCTTATTTCTTAATATAACAAATAGACGCCTATCATGTTCAGTTTTAGACTTAAGTGCTAACTTAAGAGCATGATCCCTTTGTTTCATAAGTAATCGAATTGTTTCATTTAGCCAAGGTAAATATTCTTTTTTTCCTGGTTTAGGTTTCACTTTCCTTATATGACAGTTTATAATTTTTTGAATTTCAGTCATAACAAAATTACAGTTTTGGTCTACACTCTCAGATGTCAAATAATCATCCTAGTCTATTTCATTTAATGTTTTTTTTAAATTATCCAACTGACTTTTAGGTATTTTATATTTTTCTACCTTCTTATCAGGTGTTAGATTAAATCTGCTTTTAGTGAGCTTTCTTACTATCAAGATCATATTGTGATCAGATAGTCCAGTTACCAGATTATAACACTTCTTTATCCTTTCTGGTCTATTTGTAAAAGCCAGATCAATACACGTTTCTGAGGACCTAGTTAACCTAGTTGGCCCTTCAATAATCTGTCTAAAATCATAATGCCCAGTTGTAATTTGTAACTTCTTCCTTTGTACTTCATCATTCCAATTTATGTTAAAATCTCCTAATAAGATAATCTCCTTGTTTGTATCACATTCTTTGATAAGAGCATCCAATTTTTCATAAAATACAGCCTTAGCAGATGGTGGTCTATAGATTCCAATTACAGTAAATGACATTTGCTCAGACAATATTAGTTTAAGACAAATACATTCTAACTCATTTATACATGACCACTGAATTTGCTCACATCTTATACTGTCCTTAACATAAAATAACACACCTCCACCCCTACCATCAATTCTATCTCGTCTATAGAAAAAAGAGAGCCTATTGTTTACTTTCTAAAAAATGACGAATAATATTACCCAGAGTGCATTGTTTTCACGGTATATTGCTGTTTCGATGGAAAACGGTGTGAATTTGTTTATTTTTTTAGTTATTTTTTATTTTTTATTAATATTTAAAAATATTTTCCTATTTTTAATGTATAATTTTTGTTTAACAAATCGGTTGAATAAATGATTCACTGACTCACTTGTTAAGACAATTATTTGTACCACCTAGCAGTATTATTTTAGAAATACTTATATACCATTAAATTTTTTTTTTATATTTTAAATTACACTATTTTCCTATTTTTCATTTCCATTTTTATTTTAAATGTAAATTTATGTGCTTTTGTCATTTTTTTATATTTATATTTAGCTCAAAATCCATTATAAGTTTCAAACAGTCTAACAACTAACACAAGTTGTTTGTAGACTTGTTTTTGTTTCTTGCTGCTGTTTAAAATGAGATTTTAGTTGAGCATTTGACAGAAAATACGTTCCCAGATTACAGCAAGTAATAGACTTGTACTGTTTTCTTGGGTGTCTGAAAGTATTTCACGCTTCAAAAATGTCCCCACAGAAACACCCACACAATGTTTGTTATTGCCACGACCCAAAAATCCCAGTTGGCTAGTCAAAGGCAGGTCAGGAGTTGTTACTCACCAGCAAGGCTGCCTGGTCTCTGTAGAGTGGCAGTGGCGTAGAGATCGTGGGATATCTTGTACTGCTCAGACGAGTGCACCAGCCTTTTGGTGGGTGAAAGCGTGGCGTAAGTAGACACTCCGGCGGTCTGCAACTGCTGATAGATAGGTGAAGCGTTATTGGGTGGAGATGCTAACCGGTGAGGGGAGCCTGATGCGTGAGTACCAGGTGATCCTCCGATGCCCACTGCATTGATCGGCGAGCTACTGCTGTAGGATTTTGCAAGCCTGCCCGGAGAAGGCTTGGGGGAGGCCGAGGAGGACGAGGAGGGCAGGCGCTGGGTGGTGGCGTAACCAGGTGTGTCGGAAGCCGAGCCCAAACGCTGCAGTTTAGTCGGCGATCCGCTGGCCGCCGTGGACTGCATTGAGTTCAGGGGTGAGCTGACGCGCTGGGCAGGGAGAGTAGAGCTGGAGTAATACAGGCCCGGGCCGGACGCTGCAGATGGATGCTGGGAACCGGACAGCAGGGCACCGCCATGGCTCTGACAGGAGTCGCCAGCCGCGAGCTGGGCTGCACGGTTAGATGTCACCTGGGAGAAGAGGGAAAAAGATAACTGTTTTATCTAATCAAAACATATCCTTATTTTTTTTTAAAAAAAAGGATTATTTCACCTTCATGTCATTCCAAACCTTTAAGACTTTCTTTCTTCTGGGAAAAGATTGTGTTTTAAAAATAAAATAAAAAAATAAAATAATACTTAATACTTTATTTATTCAGAAATTATGAGTTCAATAGATAAAAGTGAATGGATTTCTATGTCAAATAAATGCTGCTCTTTTGAACTTTCGAATTTGAATTTCCCTGAAAAAAAAAAATATATATATATATACTTTGCACAAAAATAAGAAAGCAGCACAACCGTTTTCAACACTCATAATAATAAATGTTTCTTGAGAACCTAATCAGCATATTAGAATGATTTCTGAAGGATCATGTGACACTGAAGACTGGTGTAAGGAAGGCTGCTGAAAATTCAGCTCATTGGTTCTTCTTCTCCCTTTAAGTTGGCTTACTTGATATTCAGATGGTGATATATGAGACAAGGGCATAGATTCTTCTCGGAAAGCCTTAAAAATCATCATAATTCCCTTGAAGGTAATATATGTAAGCATGTTTCCTGAACAAGCCTGTAAACGGAAGTTATTGCATATACATACACAGCCATATGTCACAGATTCTCATGGGATCACCCCTTATGTCAATGGATGTTGCACCCCCGGAATTCAGAAGGGCAAGGAGGCACAGATACACCCAGGCAAATCAATGCTGGTGCAGTGCCAGTCGTTTAGAAAGACAGTTTGGCATGTGAATAAACATTTCTTCCTTTAGATTACTCATAATCACCATGACGATTGTGGGTGATTACAATGAAACATTAGTTCCACTGTTTCTCATTTACAGAAAGCATGAAACCTGATTATTCTTATTCAGAATAAATTAGGTTATTTTTAAACTGGCAGTCAGTGCAATTTCCAGAGAGGGAAAAAAAAAAGCTTAACTGTGCCCCCCCCCCCACACCCCACACCCCCTTTCATTGCATTGATATCAGGTAATAATATTCAAACAGAGAGTTAAATAAATACGAGCCAAAGGTCTTGAAAGATGGAGAGAATGACTGCGCTAGAAAAGTGTATGACATTTAAAGCTGAACCCGGCTTTGTTTGCCTCCACACTGTGTTCTTAAACAAATATTCTTCAGTGAGTATCCTTATTAAGAACAGTTTTCATTGTATAGATGGAATGTACAAGAATTCACCTTAAATAACTTGAGTAAAATAAAATAAAATTAAACAAAACAAAACAAAACAATAATAAAAAAAAATAGCTAATTGTTCTGATCTTGTTCTCCATCCAAAAAATATTTAGCGTTCATGATTTTTCCAGCTAAGACGAAAAAAAAAAACCGAAAAAACGAAAAAAAAGAAAAAAAAAAAGGAAATTGGTAGATTATTTGTCTGGTTAAGAAAATAATATAATAAAATAAAACAAAATAAAATAAAAAAGATCCATAGCCAAACATCACTGGTTAAAAAAAAAAATAAAAAAAATAATAAAATAAAATAATGATAAAAAAATACAAAAAAATAAATATAAAAATAAATTAATAAAATAAAATAAAAATAAAACAATGGTTAAAAATAAAATAAAATAAAATAAAATAAAATAAAATAAAATAAAATAAAATAAAATAAAATAAAATAAAATAAAATAAAATAAAAAAGATCCATAGCCAAACATCACTGGTTAAAAAAAAAAATTAAAAAAAATAATAAAATAAAATAATGATAAAAAAATAAAAAAAAATAAATATAAAAATAAATAAATAAAATAAAATAAAAATAAAACACTGGTTAAAAATAAAATAAAATAAAATAAAATAAAATAAAATAAAATAAAATAAAATAAAATAAAATAAAATAAAATAAAATACTGGTTAAAAAAAAGATACATAGCCAAACATCACTGGTTAAAATAAAATAAAATAAAATAAAATAAAATAAAATAAAATAAAATAAAATAAAATAAAATAAAATAAAATAAAATAAAATAAAATAAAATACAATAAAATAAAATAAAATACTGGTTAAAAAATAAATAAAATAAAATAAAATAAAATAATAAAAAATAAATAAACAAAACAAAACAAAACAAAAAATAATTTAACTACAATTCACTAATTGGTTATTAGGCAACTTGCAATGTGTTACAATCATCGTAACACATTCCTTTATCTTGTTGACAAGCCTTCACATAATCTGAATGTTGTGAGATCAAGTTCCACATGGGACAGTGTTGTACAATCATGTTGTGCCTGAACAATGACAATAAAGAGCTTGATCAACTGATTCTTTGAAGACTACCACTATATATTCAACTGTATATCAACTGATTCTTTGAAGACTATCACTGTACATTATTAATACAGCATCTTTATTTCAGCATATTGATTCTTCTAGCTATCCTGAAGCCCTGCTTGGAGATGTTTCACTATACAGAATTAAAGAATACACTTTGGAATGTAAAAAGGTTCTCCTGTGATATCAGACTGCAAAAAGCTTTTCGGTTGTAACTGTAATCTTTATTTTCAAGAGTGTTCTGCTTCTCCAGATAAGACTTTAATGAATGAGATAGAAGAGATGGAGGAATCCTCTAAAGAAAAAAAGAAAAGAAAAAAATAAACTATCAAGATAGGATTGTGAAGATTTAAAAAAGGCGTCTAATAGCTCAATATCATGTTATACCAAGGTGTAATGCAATTATACCATCATTCTTCTGCCAAATGCTTTATCTCTCCATCTCTCTCTCTCTCTCTCTAAGAGGGAGAACTGCATCTCGGCGTAGAGAGAAGAGGAACACCTACTTGAAAAGACTGTTACTGGTTCCTGATGTGGATGAATTATTTAGGGAACAAGAGGTTTGTGGTGTTAAAAATATCTACATAAAAGCACCTAACTGTTACATAAACCCATCCTGGAGCAGACAAGCCCTCTTCAGATTACCCTCCACAGAATCAACCCAACAGTCCACACAAACACAGAAGAGAAAGAAAAGGAGAGACGCTAGAAACACAATGCATTTTTTTCTTTCAATGTGAAAAAACATCTTTCTGAGAAACCACATTAATTTAAAATGAAAATGTTTTCAAAGAATCTTTGCAGAGAAGCCCCCCTCATCTCAGAAACAAGTCCGGAGGGCCGAGAACGCTGGCCATCTTTCATTAAAAGACAGAGGGCCTATGTGTTCATTAAAAGTGTCAAAGGATGAGAGTGGGAAGAGGGAGGGCGAGGGAGTGAGAGAGTGAGGATGTGCCAATGTCAGCTTTATCGTGACCGACCACTCAGGCACTTTTTCTGTCATTTGAATGCGTTAGACATCCACTTAATTAGCGAACATGGAGGAAATTAAATATTTGTGGTCTGAACAGACTTCGTACCTTTTTACAGGAACATTTCTAGCTTGTAGCAGGTGCGCGAGACTCATTTAAAAGAAATGAAAGTTGGGAGAAACCGCCCTGCAGGGTTTGCTGTAATTACAGTCTCATCAACAGGGCACAATTTAACTCCCCGGATAATGACAAAGTTTGCCTTGCACACGCCCGCCGCTCGATGCAATGCAGTACCACTGGTGTCTGCTAACAAATGCTTCGGTCTTGCAGTTAATTGCTTTAATCAGGTCTCGAAATCACTTTTTAGGCAGCAGCTTGAAACATGATCCCAGCTGGAGCCTGGGAATCATTTCGTGCCAGTCCCCCCCCCCAAAAAAAGAAAAAAAAAAAAAAAAAGAAGCAGAATCGCTACAACATCCCTGATCACGAGAGACTCGCGGTGCAGAACAGAGTCATCATGTTGAAAAACAGAGAGAGAGAGGAGGTGAAAATACAAAAGTGAGGGATGGATTTGTAACGAGAGCAGGAGGAAATAAGGAAAGAAGCAGCGCTCACCTGGTTGTAGCTGTGCACAGCTCCTCCGGGCTGGCCGCTGGAGCGTGGAGGGGGCTGAGGCTGCTGGGTTTGTGGTGCGGACAAGCAGTCGCTCAGGGCCAGGGTCTGGTTACTATGGTAGCTGGAGGAGTACTGGAGGGAGCCCTCTGGGTTCGAGCTGAGCTGCAGTGAGCTCTGAGAGAGCAGACTCGGTCCTGTGTGCAGAGCGCCAGAGCGAGAGAGAGAGAGAGAGAGAGATGGAGAGAAAGAGAGAGAGAGCAATTTCAGCAAGGCAGCAATGCAGCCCTCAGCCTGGCAGAAATGGCATACATAATTTATTAGAATAGGAGGAGTGAAATAGAGAGAGAAGCAAAGAAGCACGCAAAAGACAGCATGAGAGATCGGGATTAAAATGACAAGAGAAAACCCATAAGCAAAAGAGCGCAAGAGAGGAGAGAAACCAAGAAAAATGTGTTAATGTTTGTGTGTGTGTGTGTGTGTGTCAGCAAACAACTGAAGAGCTGGCAGAACTATAGGGATGGGCACAAGGATAACTGATCTTGATCAGTCGTGAAGACACAATAATGGAGTGATGACTTTTTTCATCCAAACTTCAAAACATTTAGTGACAACTAAATGCAAATATGTTAAAAAACAAACAAAAAAGAAAACACCATTTTTGAAGTTAGTTGTTACGGTATCATTTTATAGCAATAGCTACATTGCATCATTGCATTAATAACTAGCTAAACTAAACCCCCCCCCCCAAAAAACACTTGATTTGAAAGTGCCATCTTTGCTCATTGGAAGTTTGAGAACTTTTTGAGCCAATCAGCTGAGCTACAAAGTGTCATGTGACTAATTAAGGTCTCTCAACAATATATAAAGTCCTTTAACAACAACGTTTAAATGATGATAAATCAAAGCTGTTCTAATTTTAAGTTACCAAATAAATAAACAAATGTTTAAACATCACTGTGAAGGACTTTATTTATTGTATGAGTGTGTTATATACAGAATAAACCGGTCAAACCTTTGGAAATATTACCATTTATAATGTTTTTGAAAGAATTCTCTTATGCTCATCAAGCCTATATTTTTTTGATCAAAAATAGAGAAAAAAAAACATTAATATGGAAAATTATTAAAATTTTAAATAATGTATTTCTATTTTAATATATAAATTATTTCTGTGATGCAAAGTTACATTTTCATCAGCCATTACTCCAGTCTTCAGTGTCACATGATCCTTCAGAAATCATTAATATGCTGATTTGTTATCAATATTGGAAAAATTTGTCCTGCTTTTTTCAGGATTCTTTGATGAATAAATGTAAAAAAGAAAAAAAAGGAAAAAAAAGAACAGCATTTATTTAAAATAGAAATTTTGTAACAATATACACTACTGTTCTTTTTTTTAATTCATACTTTTATTCAGCAAGGATGTCTTAAATTGATAAAAAAAGTGATAGTAAATACTTATATTGTTAGAAAAGATTTCTATTTTGAATAAATGCTGTTCTTTTAAACTTTTCATTCATCAATGAATCCTGAAAAAAAGTATCAGGTCCCAAAAAAATTAAGCAGCACAACTTACCAAAATTGATAATGACCAAATAAGCATATTAGAATGATTTCTGAAAGATCATGTGACACTGAAGACTGGAGTAATGGCTGATGAAAATTCAGCATTGCATCACAGAAAGAAATTACATTTTAAAACATATTAAAATAGAAAAACGTTTTTTTCTGTATCAAATAAATCATATCTGTATCAATATATATATATATATATATATATATATATATATATATATATATATATATATATATATATATATATATACACACACTGTAACACATCCATTGTTTCCATGTATTATTACCAGTACTAATAATAACAACAAAAATAGCATGTGTGCCACCTAACCCCTCTATTGAGTACTCAGTTGATTTATCTGTCAAATACTTCAGTGAACATAATGAGCAAAATGTCCATCCCTGTCAGATTACAAAGATAATCAGCAGTGGCCTGAGTGTGTGTTTGGAGTGGGCCAATCTGACAGCAAATGAGATTGTATCAAAAATCAACAAATTCATAGTTTGTCAAGATGCTATCAGCCCATGTTTGGACTATCTATCTCAAACAAAGATTAGCTGCTCCCTGAAACATACTGTGAAAATAATGATTGTTTTTCCCTCTCCACTCACAAAACACTGTGCCTTTAAAAACAGCTTTAGTTAAAGCATCTCAGGTTTCTCAGGAGTAGGATGTTGTCTGCTCTCCTCGTGCTACACAATAATCTATGGCTCTTCTATCAGACAGATCCATCAAGCTGGTCTAGAGAGATAAGAAAATTGGTGCATTATTCAAGTCCATAATAGCCTGCTGCTCTCATTTATGTTTGCATTGGTCTGTAAACTCCTGATCAGACGTGGGGAATGCATTGCAGCTTTGGTTATTCTAATGCTTTCCTCTGCCCTGGATCCATGGCCATATAATCAGAAGGTCATCAGACTTCATGGCATGGCAAGGTGAAGTCTCATATGCCATTAAAGATGATCAAAAGCAGCAGTTCAGTCAGGAGAGTCTACATGCTGAACTATTCCTTTAATGCTGTCACATAAATTCTGATCTTCATTTCTTTTTGTGCCAGATACGTTTCAGGCTTGCTGCGCTAGATGGTGTTACACAATGTTTGGGCATAAACAGAAAGGTTGTGCAATATATATCGTCTGCAAAAATATAATTGTTGTTACAACAATGTGAGATCTGACATTATCGAGTTTGTCCCTCACACCCAGAGAGTGCACGTATACACTATGTGTAGTCGTAGGTTAGACTAGTGCACGTACGCATTTAGAGTTAACGCTTTCACTGCGTGATTTAGCCTAATAAAATGCATTTAGAATTTCCCTAAAATTCAAGATAAAGCAGCAGAAATGCCTCTGTATTTCTTTTATATTTCTAAAATTTAATATAGTTAATCAATGTCACACGAAGAGTGCCGTTTTTCTCCAGATATCAGCATGAAAACAAATGTAATACTGATTCTATACATGTTCAATAAAGAAGTCAATATTAAGTGACTTAAATTGAAGAGATCATATTGCCTGTTTTTGCTCTGTTTTGCCAACAATAATTGTTTGAAACAAAACCACAGCAACACACGGTGGATGTTTCCTTACTAAATGATCCGCTTTTTGAACGAATCGGTTGCATGAATGATTCAATGACTCACTCAATTTCATTCCTGAATGAATCAGCAGTTTGAATGAATCAATAACAGTGACTTGATGTGATCTACAGGTGGTTTAAATTTCACATTTAAAGTGTCTTGTCATGTTTTAAATAATTTCAAATATCAATATTCAGCGTTTCATGTTTAAAACACCAAACATTATGCATTTGTAACCTTCGAGATGCATTAAACAGACTGTGTAAATACATTTAAATGCCACTCAGATGCAGCTTCTGTGTTTCCTCTCCATTGCAAAGATGAATTAAGTTAATTTTATTGGTAACAGACCTATTGTGTCTTATTATTAGAATTTAATTTATTGATTAAATGTAGGAATTTGACACAAAAGATGATGCATACATATAATTAGATTAGAAAAGTTTTTTTTTTATCCCCATAAAAGGTAAAAATCATTTTAAACGTATTGGAAAAGATAATTTCTGAAACTGCTGTGAACTGACCACCACACAGAATATGAAGAATATCAAAAGCTTTAGGAGTCTGTCCATGGCAGCCCTAAACCTATCAAGGTACCAGCACAATAACACACTCAGCAAAATATTGTCCAATTATCGTTATCGATAATTGGCCAGAACAATATATTGCCTTCACTCATGCTAATATTCCAATGTGATGTGTGTTTCTTCTCTTTTATACATATGCATACGTACGTTTTTGTTCACGTCATTTTCAACTTCCAGGGAATAATTTTTTCATTTGAAATGCCATATCTAAAAGGCTGCAGCCACAGCATCACAGCAGTGACACTATAAATATAACCCCTAACCTAGTGTAAGACACTTACACAGCTCTTACACATCTGACTTCCCCCATCCTCAGTCAAACCTACCCAAGAGATGTGCCATGCTCTCATTTACCTCCTTAAAACAGAACGGCTGGATTAACCGAGGATAACACCTCCACACATGTAAAGCAGTGTTGCTGCAACTCAAACATCAAAGAGCTGGGCAGCGCTGCACACTGAATCACACAGAATAAATCACACATCCCCAATGTACTGTCCTCCAAAAAACATTTCAAAAGCTTCTATGGGGAGGTGCTCATATAGGAATGCTCCACTTCTCCCATGTCTCCTGTTTTCCCTGTCCCCCAAATCCACAATTAGACCAATCCACAAAGACCAAATCAAAAGACCCAAAACTAAACAATTAAGCAAAAATAGATCCTTATTAAGTCTTTCTGTATAAATTAAGCCTAAAAAAACAGACCTATCACTGTCTATTATGCTGTGAATATAATTTATATTTACAAAAAAAAATATATAATGATCATTCATACGGGTATTTGTGACTAGCGATTCTTTCATGTCTCTTGTATCACACCACGGACACGCTTTTCATTTAAACACAGCTGGTGCAATTTTGCACCTCAGTTATTGACTATATTTACTATAAAATTAAATAGGAGGTTTTCAGTATTAACTACTTGTTGCTGTAAATTATTGTTTTGTACACTGTAGTGGATTATAAGATTATAATAAATATATAAGATAAAGCAGTATAATAAGATACAACTCTCCATTATCCCTTAAATTTCTGTCTTGTTTGAACTTTTTTGTTCTTCTAGGTTCAACTTTTTCTTTGTGGAATGTTTGTGTTTATAGCTAATAAAATATTATCAATATTTTGTGTCTAATTATTTACTTATGTGGCATGTATCAATGTAATAAGCAAGATCCAGTTGGCTGTTATGGCAAAATAAAATCAGACAGGGTGAAAAAAAGTCTTCATGTCTTAAAACAGATTGAATGTAATTTTACACCTTTGCCTCATTTAGTATATGTGGATCTATGAATATGCTAATAAGCCCCGCCTCCACTCACTCACACGATCTCAGAGATCCACTCGGTCAACTTACTGAGGTAAGCGCTGCACAATGGTATCGCTTTTTCAACGGTATCAAACAGCTAATAATGTGTTGCGAATGCTACACAAGCCATGTATTAACAAAAAATATACCAGGATAACCTGGCTTCTTTTTAGACTTCCTTGCGTGGTCAGTTAATGATATGCTAAAGCCCGTCGGCACGTTGACGTGATTGGTTACAAGGTAGTTTGTGACATCAGAAACACCTGCAATTTCAAACCGGGTTTTTGAAACTGTCTTTAGATCACTGCAGTTTTAAAGAGAAAATACCAAGCGGCAACCTCTCCCAGTTTCTCGTGAAGCCAATACGGAAGTGACTGAAACTGCGATTCATCAACTGGCTGCTAGGGACAGGCTGCAAAAGGGAGCAGAATCTCATTGAGTCCCATGTTAACAAGGCCAGGTTTATAGCAGAAAATAACATGTTTACAGTCTGGTTCAAATTGTAGTTTTGGTCTATCCTGCTAATTTTGCCCTTCATGACAACTCTGAGGGGGGTGGATTTTTTTATAACTCATCTGTTTAAATTATACTAAGCCTTAAAGTTCTGCATAAATAAGGGCGTGGTCACTTGAGTGACAGTTAGATTTACTACAATGACAATAGCAGGAGGATATAAAACTCAAAGAGCACTGCTTGGATATTATAACTAAAACTGCTGCACTATTTTGAAAAAGTATACCATGCTCATTTGTTTGTGAGATATATACGATCACAGACATTCTACAACATAAACGCTGCTCAGATTGCATAATTTCTTGAAAAACGATGATGGAGAGCAGATCATTCAGAAGAAATGTGATGCAAACAATGGATAATATATCAATATTTCATGGATTTAACGCTTTCGTGGACAAAAAGTACTGTTTTTTGTTTTGCAATGGACATTTTACCTAAGTGCCACGGATTGGATTCATCTCGCGATCTCATTTCTATATAAAAGGTATGAAGTTCCGTTTAATTTTTTGTTGCTATTTGCACACCCCACACAAATTAATTACTGGTGTTGGAGCATCTATATCTTATTAAAAAAATTAAATAAATAAAAACACCATAGATTGACAGTAAACCTTTAAAATTTTCTAATGATGTAGCTTGTTATCTTTATTAATATTTTAGATAGTAAGATGGATAGCTCCTGCTAACATGGTCACGTTGAGCTAGGCGGGCGTGGTTTCAGCAACCAGTCACATGGGCTACTACAACGTCCCGCCTCTTTGCCCATTTTCAGGTATCCGGGAGTGACGTGCGGTGACGCGCTGCTAAGATGGCAGCGGCCTCATTTTCGCTTCAAAAATGCTGTTCAGAACTCTATGGATGACGTCACGGACACTACATCCATATTTTTTTTTACAGTCTATGGAAAATACTCAGCAATGGTGTTGACTTATAAATTTGCACAAGATTTGTCTTAAACCATATCAAAACACCATATAGACATATAAAAAACATTAAAAACTTGATTTTCAGCACAGGAAGACTTTAACAGCATTTACCAACAATATTTCAGTAAACACAAAAGCAAAATTACAAATTACATCATCAAAATATAAGTAGCCTACCGTGTCATATTTCACAAGCACATCATAAAAACTTTGTTTAAATTGTCTGTAAGATGGTTAGCTAAGTGAGAAGAACCTCAACCGATAGCTCCCTGAATATTACTAAAAGAATAAACAGACCCCATAGACAGCAGAAGAAAATTCGGATAAATTACAGTCGTTTCACCTGCCATGGTATTAAGAATGCGCTTGACAACATTTCACGTAATTCCAGGCTGTTATGTTAACCACTGGATGGAATAATCTTGTACTAGAAACATATAATCCCATCATGGAAGTGCACGGACTGTTGGACTGATGTATAAAATATCACCACAAGTAGCACCTCTACTTTCTATCTCCCTAGCATGAAACATTTCATGAAGAATCTATCTCTTTTACACGGCTTGTAAGAGCAGAATCATCATGCTTCTTTGATTTAGTACAAGAAAGAGGGCAACATGGCTATATAATATAATGAGATGAAACCTAGTCCAATACTACACATAGCAGGCAATGAGACTGATGCCTCCGAGACATTTTCTTATTCCTGTAATACATTCTGAACGAGTTAGGGACAAGCTCCATTTAAAGAATAAAGTCTTTGGAGCACGGAGGCCAATGTTTGTTGGCTGTCAGATAATGCGTAAAAGCGTGTCCACATTAGACACCTCCACAGTGCTCCAGCTACTTTATCTCGACTCACCCTGCTATCAGATAAATTATTGAAAGCCACTCTGTCCTTAGCGAAACGTTAGAGCTCACTGTAATTTCAGGCCGTTATAGTAAATATACTTAGTTTCAATACATAATTCATGGCCTTTTATGTTTGGCTGTGGTGTTCTACGCCTAAAGCCTGGAAAATGTTGTGGTTGAGATGTGTATTCAGCGGAGGCGTTATCTGTTTTGATTATTTTGACTTTAAAGCCAGAATTGGATTGCAAAAACATAAACCTGTGGCATTTTTTCTCGTCACCAACCTTAACAGAATACGCAAAGTCAATAACTTATTTAAAAGGCACTTTGAACTCCGAAAAAGATCAATGACATGCAACTTTCTGGAAGGAGATTAAGACAGTTTTCAGTGGAGTAATATAGCCTTGATAAAACAGACGCTTAAAGCCTTTGTGTTCTTAATCTCTGCCAAAGAAAAAAAAAGAGAAATGAGGGAATGAGTGGTAAAGTTACACTTCATCATAGAAAAAATGTGCTGAAGTTCAGAGATGTATGAATTCTAGTGAATCTTGCACACGTATTGTACATCATGGTCAGCTATAGCGTCCCTGGAGTAGACGGAGATGAAGTGTTTCAAGTGGACATTGTAAAAAACAAAGATTATTGAAGTAGGCTATGATTTATTGGAAAATACTATTTCAGTCTTCTTCTTTTATGTGTACTTTGTAAATATTTGTGAAATTTAATGGCAATTTCTCAGTGAAAATTGTTTAAATTTGAATCCTATACTTTTTTGTCAGCGTACACCTGGGGACGAAATGCATTTGAATTTCGGAGTGGCGTTTTCACTAAAAACCTAATATGTACTACATTCTACTGTCAGGGAAAGCTGAACATGCAGATGATTTGCCAAAACATGAAACTTCTTTCATCATTTACTCACTCTCTGTAACAGTCTTGTTCTGTTTTGGTTTCGTTTTCATTCTGCTCTCTTGTCTGGTTTAATTGAGTTCTGTTTTCTAGTTAGTTTCCATAGTTACTCATTAGTTTTACACCTGTTCTTAGTTCCGTTGATTGCTCTGTGGCCACGTAAACGCTGTAAGTTTCAGGAGTGACAACCGCATTTTAATGCGGGAGTGAATCCCATAAATTATCATTTCATGTGTGTACAGAACACAACTCACTCTCGAAAATGGGATGATTGACAGCGTGGTTCTGTACACACTGCATAGAATTTCAGTAAATGCGGTTGTCGCCACCTGTATTTTTCAGGAGTTAATTCAGTTGTAGAATGCGGTGTGTGTGTACAGAACGCGATTAAACATTAAAAGGTGAACTGACAACCGAATTTAGCTGCAGTGTTTCCTCTGTTTATTGTTCAGTGTCATCAATGTTTTACATGGTTGTTATTTTTGTATTTCTCCCTGTGTTTTCTTGAGTGTTCGGAGTTTGGATTTTATTACTAAAGACTTTTTCTGTTCTATTTTCCTCATCATGTGATCATTACTGCAACCCATTTGTGACACTTTACATTTTTTTCCTCTGCAAAAGAAGATGTTTAGAACAATACTGGGAGTCAAACAACACTGGATTTTCATTGTAATATATATTATTTGTTGCGCAGTTGAAAGAAAGTCATACAGGTTTGGAGCAACAAGACGATGAGTAAATGATTGACAGACTTTTCATTTCTAAGTGAATTATTTCTGTAAGAGATTTTATTTGCATATAATAGAGATTTTTTCAGACAGAACTCTAAATATATATCTAAATATATATATAACTCTAAACAGAAAGAACTCTAAATATATATATATATATATATATATATATATATATATATATATATATATATATATATATATAGACTTCTGCCCATATGTTCTGGCACACAACTTTCTGCTGTCTTCATTTAACATGGCATGTAGCAATACAGTATGTACTGTAGTTTCACAAAAATGACAAAAATATAAGTTATTACCATCCCTAAAAAAAAAAAAAAAAAAACACTTTAGGTGCAATTTACAGTAAAACAAGTAGTTTAATTATCAGAAGTGACATAATGAAAGTGATGCACATAACATTAATTCTGACAGATGTTCTCAGTTACCTTCAAAATGCAGATACAAAGTGAGACAAATGGTTGCCTTTTACAGTTACAGTTGTGAAAGGGTGTTTCTTGATTTCAATGTGTCAAAGAGATAAACAATTTTTTTTTTTTTGTTTGCTGCACATTAAAAGCATTATTAATATTTAATTTTATACTGTTTTGCATCATTAGCTTGCTCATTAAAAGTGTGGAAATCTTCCAAAATGCACTTTTGCAGAAAAATATTATTACTTCTACAATTTTCAAGCATTTAAAAGCCACACATAGTTTTAATTAAGCGTCAGCGTTAGTTCAGGCAGGCCTCGTAGTCAAGCTCCGCTATCAGCTGATTCTCAAATTCCAACCCCACCCATATCAGCTGATCCAATTTCTATGGACTCCATTGGCAACTCTAAAATAAGGCGCATTACTTAAACGCAGCTTCCGTCTCTCTGCCTGCTTGGCTGCTTCCACTGCACGCTGCTTGCAGCCCACCTCCTCCCCAGCTCCTCCTTAAACTTGTGTATAACTTAATCGGTGTCATTCTGTTGTCACGGAGGCATGCTCTGTTCTCAAAAGGGGGATTTTCTGCTGCTCTCCCAGTTAAAAAAAATGGGAGGTTGTCCCCAGAAGCTGCTGCTGTTCCCGGTCTTGGCTTTCATGGAGCTCATGAAAGGACGGGGAATTAAGAACAGAGCCATACCGCCAAATTGTAACTTTAGCAAAATATGCCAATAAAAAATTGACTAAATTTTGTCTCTTGTAATTTTTGACTTAAGTGGTCCTGACTGAACTGAAGCAAACGAAATTGTTCAAAGCCTTTATTATGTCAAAAGAGAGAAAAAACCTTGTATTACTTTCAACCCTCTGTTTAGGCTTTAATTCAACCACTGTTTTCAACAACTGCATGGCACTGACAGTGTATTCGAAATCAACTAATATTTGATGTAAGAGCAAGAATGAAGATGTTTTTCCAAACATAATTAGAACTGTGCTATTTTTGAGATTAGAAATGTTCTGCAATTGTGTAGAGAGTCAACACTCTCTGTGATTTTGTTTTTCTTTGCCAAAAGGCTGGAAATACTTTCATATTATTGCAATAACTAGCACTAGATTACTTAATGCACCAGTTGCCATATCACTGCCAATATTATAGATGCAGTTAGTGACATTAATTGTTCAGGAATCTATCCACTAAATAGAAATGCCCTCTTAAACAAAAATCCAACCTCCCCTATATGTTAACCTGCAAAATGTTTGACAGTAAATGTGCTCCTTTCAAACGAGTGCAGACATCAATAGTGTGACTCTCAGCCAGGTTGTCAAGTTCTATGACTGAAATCAATGGTCAAAATCTCTTCACTAATTGGTAGGATTAGGGTTGTGCTTCTTTAATGGACAACATAAAGCAGGGGTCATCAACTATATTTGTCCAAGGGCCAGAATTTTTCTCTGCAGACACTGTAAGGGCCAGATACTCGTAATATAAAATAAAATTCGAATTGTATCCTAATATGTTATTATTTGATATACTAATTCTAATTCCAAATTTATGTTATTTTTTACATATTACCTGTACTGCAGCAAGCCACCAGGGGGCGATAGCGATATTTTAGGCTTCATATTTGTGAGGCTGTCAAGCTGTCCATCACTGTCACGCAATTGTGCGCTAATCCCAGGCAAGGAAAATTTTGACATTTGTGAAAAAATGAGCACATGAAACAATAAAAGATGTTCAATGAGAGCAACGCGTTTATCGTCATTCTTGACTGAAGGCAGGCTATGGCACAAGCTACTTTTCAGAAGGCTTTTTTTTTTTTTTGTTAGATTTAAAATTAAATAAATATGGAACGGACCTGAATATTCAAATATTCGATCGGTGGGTTGGTATTCGATTTGAAAATTTGACATTCGAATATTCATTTTTTGGGGGGGGGGGTTTGCAAACCTGGGATCCCCCGCGAAACGATTCTCATTCCCCCTTGAATAAGGCCGGCGACACACTGGTTGAGTGAGCGTCTCAGCTGCGTGGCGTGTCTGTTTTTATTTCGGCTCCCATATTTAACAGGCTCGAGCCATGCGGAAAACGCGTGCACGCTAGAAATAGAACCGACGCGTGTTCCAGCAACGGGAGTGTTCTCTGGCTAGAGCGCAGAACAGCGGAGTTTGTATGGACCGAAGTGCATGTCTGAGCTTGTGTTTTGTTGCTTTGACATTGTGGAAAATAGAATAATAGAAACAAACTGTATTAGCATTTTTACCCGTTATTATCAATCTAGATTAATCTCGTTTTTAATTTAACTTAATTTTGTTTTTCTTTATTTAAATTTCATTTTTCTTTATTTAAATTTCGTTTTTCTTTATTTAAATTTCGTTTTTTCTTTATTTAAATTTCGTTTTTCTTTATTTAAATCTACTGTGCCAATTTGTTAGTCAGAAAAATATTAGACTACCTTAAAAGTATTGCTTAATTTAACAGACCTGTGTGTGTGCCTCCGTTCTCGGAGCATAAGCCCTGCCCGCGTGAGGTGGGCCGCTTCCCGATCGCGCTGTTCTGACTGTACTTTACTAAAAGTTTATTAATTCTGAATGTGTCTGAATGTGTGGAAATCTCTGGCGGGCCGCCAGTTGACGTTCCATGACATAAAGCATTCTCAGGCAATCCTTATGGAAAAAAAAGAAAAAGAAAAAAGGATGACAACTCACTATCAGCTGTGGTGTATTCCTGATGATCCAAGATCCCAGACTCCTGTAGGGAGCGGATACATGAATCCACCAGTTCCAGACCTGTGTTTAGTTCATCCTCAATGTCTTTCTGTCCATCTGGGAAAAAACAGGGAGGTTAATCACGCATACAACACAGACACTCCCTGAAGCCTCATTCGTCATACTTGGGCTCTGACCTCCTGACCTTTTCCATTCACCTGCTCACTAAGCATCTAAACAGGCTAAGATTGAATTTAATTGGCTGTTTGGATGACCCTGTTAACCAGCCTGCTGCTTGTTCTGTCAGAAGTGACTGTCAACTCTTCCAGGGCCAGTGTGGTGTAATTTGCCAAGGGATAAAGGGTTACACAAGCCTTCAAAGACAAAAGATTAACCTCTCAACTAGAGCAGCAACCTTTCGGCCAGAGAGCAGGATACTGATCTGGGATTCATAAGAGAATGACGCAGACGGGAAATGTGTTGGGTTAAAGATGTTTACAGAAAGCACAAATCAACAAATCAAACTTATAAAAAAACGATAATGAAAATGGTCAAAAATGAATTTATATATATTTTATATCTGTATATATAGAAATCTTCTATCTAGACCAATAATATGTAACACACTTTACAATAGTTTTTTTAAAATGAAATTCATAAAAATGTTGCAATGATTCTGTATGCTGCAGCAAAACTAATTCGGTTTATGAATGCATTCTCCAAAAAACAACAAAAAAAAGCCTTTCAGCAAAATTTTGAAAATCATAAAAAAAGACATTTACCTTGGGTATTCCAGCGAAACTGCTCATCGGCTGAACTGTAGAAAAAGTAGAAAAAGAACACAGTTGGAATTAAAGTCTCTCTCACCAATCATATTTCACACGTTAGCATGGGCGTAGAATATGTGGGGGACGTGCACTTTTAATAAAATGTAAATTCGTCCCCCACACCTTTTTCCGGGTAAGTGTGTTCACATAAAGGTTTTCTTGTGCCAATGTAAATAAATCTACATTAAAATTCAAAGAGACAAGATATTCTATGCATGACATGACGTTTTTATTCCTATGCATAATGAAGCAATGTGAACCTTATAGAGCACTAAACACTCTCATGTAATGTATGTTTCATTCATACTAAAAGCCGGAGGGCGCTCTTGCGCAGAAAGTCCGAAACTGACTCATAGAAGTAATAACTTATGACGTTCCAGGAAATCCCTTAACTGGACAAAAGGCATCCAGCTATCGCTGTAACCGAATAAATAGCAGAAATGTTTTGACTGATGAAACGCCAAGACAATCAACACACGATGGTTTATGTGTTTTTCAAGCCATCTCAAGCCATGTATTTTCATAACAATAAAGTATATGAATAATGCAGCGCTAATCAACATCTTTTATACGGAAGAGGATTAGGGCCAAGCAATAATAAAAAAATAAAACCATCTCGAGATTAAAGTTGTTACATTTTGAGAAAAAACTTGTTAAATTTCGAGAAAAAAAGTCAAAATAAAATGTTGAGAATAAACTCGTTAAATTACGAGAAAAAACTCGTTAAATATAAAAAAAAGGTTGAGATAAAATGTTGAGAATAAACTTGTTAAATTACGAGAAAAAACTCGTTAAATTTCAAGAAAAAAGTCGAGATAAAATGTTGAGAATAAACTTGTTAAATTACGAGAAAAAAGTCATTAAATTACGAGAACAAATTTCGAGATAAAATGTTGAGAATAAAGTCATTAAATTACGAGAAAAAAGTCGTTAAATTATGAGAAAAAATTCGTAATTTAATGACTTTATTCTCAACATTTTATCTCAACTTTTTTCTCGAAATTTAACAACTTTAATCTCAAGATGGTTTTATTTTTTTATTATTGATTGGCCCTAATCCTCTTCCGTACTTTTATAACAGTATAGAAACTGTACAATATATTTTCTGCCTTATTCTGTGACTTAAAATAGTTTTTTTCCGCATTGTAGGCAAGAAATATGAAGATTAAAACTGTCAATTAGACAAAGGTCAGAAAAAAACTGTCATTACACTTCACATTTCTATGCCCCTGAACATTAGCATGAATGAATACTGTACAAAATACCAAAGTAAATCCTGCTAAAAAAAATTGCATCCTTTCTAAATAAAAGTATTCATTTTAAGTTGAAAAAACAAGTTGCTAAGTTGGATTAATGTTTATTTATTTATTCATTTGTTTACTTCAAATAGGCTTGTTGGTTTAGTCCCATTTACTCTCTTCCCAGCATGCACTGGGGCAAGATTAATTTATATGACTGACCATTTGCTAGTTTTATTTCCATTGTTGTTCATGATGTTCACATAAAGAGGAGTCTGTTCCTATATTAAAATGATATTTTAGATATTTTGAGGTCTGTGTTTGACATTTTAAGTTTTTTTAAGTTTATTAATGTGATGATATCCATGTGATTAATAGACTTGAACTTTAATCATCATGACATTTTCTCATAGAAAACTAACCATATTAAAACAAGCAAATAAATTCGCAAAGAATCTTACATTTACAAAGAGGTAATATTAACAATAAAGTCAGATTTTAAGTCATGTCAACATCACATATTAAGTTCAGACAAGACATTTTTACCTTCATTTTCTAAGCTCATTTTACTGTATGATAATAAAGTTTGTGTTTCAGGCTTTGATGTTTTTTTTCTATCCGCCTGATACAGTAGATTTGAGATGTAAGAGAATAATTGCGCAGCCCCCAACAACTCATCTCATAACAACACAACATAGCTGACAGAAAACTGAATGAGGGTGCCACTTCACACGAATGCAGATTTGTTTTCCCACTCTCCCAGATCTAGGATCAAAGGTTAACCAGGATAATGCTTCCCACCCTTTAGACCATCATTATTATAAAGATTTCCTATTTACTGAGAAAGAATACAAATGACATTGCACAGGCACATTGTGGGAATGAGACTGGTGCAGAATATTGGATTTCCTGGCCCGTGATCGATGCTGCTGGTGCCTGACTGGGCCAGAAGATGGTAAAAGAGAGAGAAAGGGAAAGAATAGGGATGGAGTTGGCTAAAATCAGCTCTGTTCCGGTTGACTGCCCATCTACTGTATAGAAGCCTTCAGGCATAGCATGCTGTGACCCATGATCCTCTGCTGCGGCAGCCTGACAAACTGTTGGAGGGTTTCCTGCATCGAAAAAAGTCAATTTATCAGCAGTAGATCACTGCACAAGGCACCATGGAAAAAAACTCTGTGTGTTTACCAGCAAAACGTCCTACCCCCTATGGAAAACTCTTCTGCTGCCCACCGCTGTCCCCCCATTGTCAGACAATCATGGCCATTTATTTATTTAGTCTATCCTAGAGCTGCATTAAACAGCAGGTATTGGGAATACTTGAGTCTCTAAAAAAGTGGAAGTGATTGGGGTGACATTGAATTGAAGATAGATATTTACAGCATGTGCCCTTGTTCAAGGACCAAGGGTACAGAGCTGCTGTATAAACTACAAACAGCAAGGAAGACGTTCGGGTCAATTCTGAAAGCAGAAGAACCTGCATGGTCACAGAAGACGACGTAGAAGGAGAATTCCATTAGAGTACGCATGAAAACACTTCTTGATGGTTTAAAATACACAAAGATACACAGAGGCAGCTCAGAAGAGCTATTTCATGTGTATAGTGAATCTAGGAGTGGGTGAATAAAAGATAACATGGAGTGAATCAAAGGAATTGAGAGCAGTTTTTTTGTTTTTCTCTTTGTATAACAGAATAAAGGCAGGCGTACACTATAAGAGTTCGGACACTCAGGAGGTCCTGAACCATTGCACACGTTACGAGTCAGTAAACCTGATAATCATGTCAAAGCAGCTGGTACATGGCACGACTGTACTGCACGGCGAGCTGGAGGCAATTGCGTGAGCTTTCGCACTAAACACGGAGACCGCTTTCAATGTTGCTGCTGTAACTTCGGATAGAAAAAAGAAAGAAAATAAAAAGACCAGTGTGCAAATGATTGACAAAAAGCAGAGAACAGCACAGCCATTCCTTTAAAAAAACAAACAAACAAACAAAAAAAAAACAGATGAAATGAACGGTTTCGTTAATTGTTCTTGAATATCTTCTTCTAACCATGTGATACTGTACTAAAATACAATAATTATTTTTAAGGCTGCCCCCTGATAGTCGATTAACCATTAGTCGACGAGAAGAGGCATAGTTGACCAAAATTTTATCAGTCGCTTAGTCGCAGGGACAAAAAACCTAGAAAATGTGAGCTATTCAAGTGTTTGTGTGGAGTGTGAAAGCTGAATAGTAGTGCGCTTACTGCATGACAGCTAACATGGAGGCGCCGGTGCGATCACTTACACTTAAAACAATCCGTCATTTTTGGTCATACAGATAAGAGTAATACATCTTTTGAATCTGTAAAGAGTCTACTTTTATTTCTGGAAACTCAAAATAACAAAACGTTGTAGGCCTACTTTTATAAAATAATGAAAACAGACAAGGTGCGCTTTCTGCCGTCCTCTCTCTGTGAACTTGTGCGCCAAAAAGAAAAAAAAAAGAAAGAACCGAAACTCTATGTAACCTTGCCTCACAGACAGCGAAATATCTACTTTTAAATGAACCAATTCAATTGGAAAACAAATATTCTCAGGTTATGTAAACACTAGTTTATCAATTAATTATTAAAACGTTAAAGCAATCTTCTTGCTGTTTTTCCCCAACACATTCATATTCATTACTTCTGCCGGTGCAAGATTTGTGAGTGCACTTGAATGCTGATTTAAAGGCTCATTGTTATGGCATTAAAGGCTTATAATTATGACTCATATGGTTTATTAATAAACGTGCAATTAGTCGACTAATCGCTTAAAATGAGTAGTCGACCATAAAAATCTTTAGATGAGGGCAGCCCTAATTATTTTTATGTTGTAATGTTGTATCTAATGTTGTAACTAATAAATGACAGATATTAAACAGCTGTACTATTTTGTCAAATATATTAAAAATAAATCACTAACGAAAAAATCTATAGTTTTAAATGCATAAAGTTTAAGCATCACAACACGATGCACAGTACAGAATCAAATATGTTAATTTTGATATTTTCCAAGTATAAAATCAACACTTATTAAATTATTAAATGTTTTTTAATGGATGAAAAAGTGATGGAAAAGCTGAATTTTCATGATCATTACTCCAGTCTTTAGTGTCGCATGATCCTTCAGAAATCATTCTAATATGATGATTTGCTGCTCAAGAAACATTTCTAATAATTATCACAGTTGAAAACAGTTGTGCTGCTTCATATTTTTGTGTAATATAATAGAAAATTCAAAAGAAAAGCACTTATTTGAAATAAGACATTTTATGCTTGTAGTATGCTGTATTAACCTCAAAGAAATATAAGGTTTTTCTTCAGAAATAGCAAGATGGCAAGTTCTGCGGAGGGGTTTAGTGAAAGGCCCTTACACAAACCCCATGAGGATGTTTAAAGCTAGTGCGTTTGGGGAAACATTACCTCTTCTGAACTTACGTTTGAGACCAATCATCTCAAAAGTAAAGGATGTGAGAGAAAGTTCTCAGCTGACAAAATGATTTTTTCGGCAGCTTGTTTATACAGATTTTCTCACTTTAAATAATGCATGAGTCTGGAGTCTGAATAATGAAAATGTTGACTTGTTTGAATGGGAAATGGTTCTAATAATCAAAAGCTACTTATATAATCGTGTGTGGAAGGAACGAATGAACCCATGTGAATACGTCTGAAATGAAATTCTGGCGTGATTCAATAGAAATGTTTCTTTTTCGTCCTGTTGCTTTGTCAACGTTTGAGAGAAAATGACATCAAAGCATAAACTCTGTGTCACAATTTAGATCATTCCTTTTCAGAAAATCGTTACACACTCTTGGAGCGTTGCTCAGCCAATCAAACGCAAGGCCAGAGTCAACTGTTATGTAATGCTGATTATTTTACAGCAGGCCAATATTTGAAATAGCCTGTCTCTCAAACACACTTCATCACACCAACAAATCATTTCCACTCCTTATGGCTTGCGGTTTCATTTCCAAGAGGCTTTAACACACAACGAACTCCGTGGCCTAGCAGATTTCAGCTCGAGATGCTGTCACACACCTTCTGTTCAGATGGATGCGCCGGAGCCAGACGCCACCGAACAAGGCAGCCAAAACCACCAGCGTGATTGAGGAGTCTGCAGACCTGTGACAAGGCTTTTAATTGCAACCTGTTGGCAAGTGCAGACGAGCACATGGCCAGAGACAAATGCATGCTGGGATGCATGCAAGTGTCAAAACGAGGCAATGGAGGTGCATGATGGGACATAGATTTGCTAAATGTCATCTGTGCAGAATGAAACAGATTTTAACTGCAATATAATAAAACCGAACACCTCCATTTCTGATGCTTAGCTGCTTAAAGAACAGCATATTCACAACAGCATATATACATTTGAATAATTCAGCATTTCTTCTTCTCATAATTATTTTTACTATTAAATTAGCAATTATAATTAGGGTTGTCCCCTAATAGTCGACTAAACGTTTGTTGTAGTTGACTAAATTTTAATCAGTCGGTTAGTTACAGAAAAAATAGGAATTGGAGTAGTCACGAGGTAAAAGATCATTAACACAGCTGGTCCATGCAGTAACATATCAGGCAGAAAATTCAAAGTGTGGGAACTAGGGCTACATGATTAATCGCATGCGATTGTCACGCGCATTTCGTCAATAAAGCCGGTTCCCTGATTACCGCTAAATCGCCATCACCTGCTTTAAAATGGAGCGGCATTTAATAGACAGAGACGTAGATCACTGACAAGTCACGCAACATCGCGTTCATATCGCAGATGAATTGCCTTCGATAATGAACGCGATATTGCGTGGCTTGTCAGTGAACTACGGCTCTGTCTATTAAATGCCGCTCCATTTGCATGCGATTAATCGTGCAGCCCTAGTGGGAACATTTCGAGAGGGTGAAGACTGACCACAAAAATCGTGACGTGACCTCACACATGACATATCATTTAAAACATATAAGTAGTAGCCTAACGTTAGCCACTTTACATGGCTGTTTGCTCTATTGCTAATGTTACCCTATAAATTTGCGCTAATATTAGGCACATATCCAAGTGTTAAAGCAGAGTTTGTTAGCTAAATTAGTACTGTGCTTACTTATATTTACATTGTTTTAACAGTAGGGTTATGGTTATTTTCCATGTCAAAATGTCCTACCTACTGTTTAAATACAAAGTTCTGTCATGAAACTCCAGATGGCGCTGGCTAATAGGTCCTTTAATTCAACCTGCTCGTAGTCAGATCGTTATCTATAGGGCACAGCTGATTGGTTCCTTCTGTATCAGTAGCCAATGAGCTTGCGTGCTCAACCTTCAAAATACTAATTGCTGCATTCACGCTACCTCATATTTATAATAATCTTGAAATGACAACATGTGACGTTGTATTCGGAGCTGTTCACGCCCTTAGACTGGGAATTATGCGTTTCTGTGGCACCACTATCTATGGTGAACGCGTGTTGGAGATTATTATTTTGTAAATTATTATTTTGTTTGTTTTTTTGCACAAAGCACTCGCTTCACTTCATAAAATTGAATTTTATGAAGTGAAGCGAGTGAATTACTTTAATGATGTCTTTACTATGTTTCTGGGGCTTAAAAGTGGTAGTTGCATAGGCTGTCAATGGAGGGTCAGAAAGCTCTTAGATTTCATTAAAAATATCTTAATTTGTGTTCTGAAGATGAATAAATGTCGGTTTGGAAGGACATGAGGGTAATTATTGACAGAATTTTCATTTTTGGGTAAACTAACCCTTCAATTGATTTATTTTCACATTACAGTCATTTAAATAAGCCAGTCTTTTACTGTTTAATAACCCGCACTAGGCCATATCACAAATTTAATTTTATTTCTGTGCCATTCTCTCCATGTAAATACTTGACTCCATAAAAGCAGTCAGGGCATGATGCACTAAAACTCTGTGGTGCCTTGATCCTCTTGACTGACCGCAGTGAGTGTGTTTGTGTGTGTGTTCAGATCACAGCAGGCTATGGTCCATCAAGGCACCACATAGAATTACAGGAGTCTAATTCACTTAGATGGATCGGTACACCTTCTACAGCCTTCTTTACAGCTGGTCCATTTCGAAAACCCTAGTTACATCACAGATTTAGCAGTTGTCAGATAACTATCTGCTACACAGGCCTCCAAGCAAAGTTGTCCTTCAATAAAACATACATTACCCTACCAAATCTAATAAAACAGCTGTAGTCAGAATAAAAGATGAGACACAATTAACGCTGGCTAAATATAATCGTATCAACTGCAGTAAAATGGCACAGCTAAATCAATAACAATTACCACAAGACTGCACATCCATACGTTACACATACACCAGACTGAACTAACTGCAATATTAACCTCATTACCACAATATCCATAGTGTAAACATTAACATCCATCCCTGATGGGTCCTAACAAGAAAAAAATGTATCTTTTTACTCAGCCAAAGCCCAATGACTTTCTGCATGCCAATGCTGGGCATCTTGGATAACTCAATCTGAAGTCTTGAATAAGATACAAACCCTCTCATTCATGTCTTTGTGGGAATTAGATTCAATGGACTTGTTCCAGAATGCTTGATTAGAGTGAGGCCTGTAATGCAGACACTTTAATTGCCTTCTGCTGCCAGTTCAATTGAGGGGGCAATTCTTTTCCATAGGAAAATCTGCCTCAAGCATCCTGCTTTGCACAGAAGGGGTTAGATGCCTAAGATTGCGCTCCCATAGTCTCATAAGTGTACAGTGTTGAAATGATGACATAACTAGCTAATCTTAGTTTTGTTTTGAAAGCATTTAAGGAGTACTGTGTACACTGCTTCAGTTCGTTGTTTCAAAGTTGAAAAAGAAATGGACAAAACAATACAACAACAAACTACTGGAGACGGCAACAATAATAGACGCCCACGAGCACTTAAAAGATACCGCAACTACAGTTTAAACGAGTATTAAAGGGTTAGTTCACCCGAAAATGTAAATAATATCATTTATTATTCACCCTCATCTCGTCACCCGTAAGACCTTCATTCATCTTCGGAACACAAATTAAGATATTTCTGATGAAAACCGATGGTTCAGTGAGGCCTCTATTGCCTGCAAGTTAATTTACACTTTCAGTGTCCAGAAAGGTACTAAAATCATATTTAAAAAAAAGTTCATGTGACTACAGTGGTTCTATCTTAATATTATAAAGTGACGAGAATACTTTTTCTTCACCAAAAACAAAATAATGACTTTTCAACAATATCTAGTGATGGCCGATTTCAAAACACTGCTTTGAATCTTTTGTTTCTAATCAGAGGTTCAGATCGCAAGTCAAACTGCCAAACTGCTGAAATCACAGGACTTTGGTGCTCCGAACCGCCAATTTGAAAAAAAAAAAGATTCAAAGCAGTGTTTTGAAATCGTCCATCACTAGATATTGTTAAAAAGTCAATATTTTGGGTTTTTTTGGCGCACAAAAAGTATATTCATCGCTTCATAACATTAAGGTTGAACCACTGAAGTCCCATGAACTGTTTTAAGTATGTCTTTAGTAGCTTTCTGGGCACTGAAAGTGTAAATTTACTTGCTGGCAATAGAGGCCTCACAGAGCCATTGGATTTCATCGAAAATATCTTAATTTGTGTTCCGAAGAAGAACGAAGGTCTTATGGGTGTGGAAAGACATGAGGGTGAGTAATAAATGACATAATTTTCATTTCACTAACCCTTTAAGATATTTTTATTGCTCATAACAAAAACTGCGTTCGGCTGTATGCAACACTCAACCAGTATGATATGTGACACAAGTTTACAGATGGAAAGGAAAACTTCAAACATTTAAAGGAGAATTTAAGTATTTAACGAATGTTGAAGTCTGAAAATACATGAACCTGAAAACCTACAGATAACCTAGATCTGTCATTCGCCGCACTGGGGAGGCATCAGGCTAAAGCAATAATGACAAGTCTGAAATGTCTGGCCCCTTTACAAGCAATTAAAATCAGCCTGCCATAGTGCACTTTGTATCTTTAAAAGTGTCTGTATCACAGAGATTGACAGATACTATCATTGGTCAATAGCTGTGGAGAACAATATTGACAAAGAATGGTGATATACATATTTCAGTCAGTCACAGAACTACATGGGAAAACAGAATGTGTGCATAAACGTATAACATATTTGGGGATTTCACATTTACAGCCATTATTTACCTTGTCCAAGGTAAAAATTTGGCTTTCACTATCCACTGCGGTTAAAGGCAAACATGTTAATTTTCCAGCCTGAACTGAAACTCTTACAGAGACCTTTTTGCATATTTATCTCTTCATTATTATACATGCTTTAATAATACCTGTTTTGCATACAGCAGATTTCAGGTTTTATTATTATTCTAGTGACATTTTGGTCCCAACACACACACACACACACACACATACAATCTCACCCACACACAGACACACATTACAAGAAATGGCATTTTCTAGTAAAAATGGAGACCAATGACATCTCAAATTGACAGTGCTGTGTCTGGGACCAGCTCAAACCAGCTTAGGCTGATTTAAGTAGAGTAAATATAAAATCCTCAAATATGTGTATTATTATTTTCAGTAGGGAAATCAGACATTAAAGGTGAAGCATGTAAGATTTTGTATGTTAAAATACATTCTTTTAATGCAGTTTATTGTTCATTGACTACTATTAGTGTGCCATTCATGGGTTTATTTCCCCAAAAATTGTACATTGAGCCTCTCAGGCACCATCAAAACACTGATCAATTTAAATGCACTAAATCAACAGCTGACAAATAATGAATGAAGTTCAACACAGCAGATAAATCCTGAACAAGGCTCTTGACTAGCTGATGACGTGACCAAATATGAGCCTATTATCAAATAAACAAAGCCAATCATCTGCAGAACTAAAGTAGTCTTTTCAATATTTTACTCTGTACAGTGTAAAGAGGGTGATGCTGCAGACAATGTAGATGAGAAGCATTTATGGAGAGGAAGGAAATCCATGGTTGACTGCATTGCTGCCTTCTCGCATCCTGAGATGAAAAATGAAGTTTTAATTTTAGGACTCCATCAAAATGGAGCACAAACAGCTAACAGGCAGTCTATTTGCGTACCCTTCAGGGATGCTCTGTGTCTACCTCCATTTGCCTGCAGACTCACACACAACACAGATACAGTCCAACAGAAGGCATTATGGCACTGATGAAAAGATATTCCTTTCTGACACTAACACAGATGAGACACAAACACACATAAACTTACACAACAGGTAACGTTTTCCTTCACCTATATCGTTTGTTTCAAAGGAAGATGGCAACCTTTCAACTCAGATTCAAACTTCACATCCTGTTGCTAATGGTCACACATGCCCACATCACCGGATGATCATTTATCTCTGTTTAGTAACTCATTAGAGTAACCAGACATCCGCAATTTAGTGGCATGTCCCCGGCTGAAGCTGTCCACGGAAATGTCCCCGTTGTTATGTGCTAAATAATATTTAATAGAGCAGAACATGCTATATGTGGTAAGAAAAGGTTACATTATTATAACTTGTCAGTTTCGGTTACACGTAGTTTATTGATTTAGATTTATACAATAATTACTTCAATAATACATGTTATTATTGATTTCAATGAGCAAATTTTATTATTTGCTATACATATTTGTATTATTTATTATTTTAAATCTTTATAATTTAATTATAAACAATATTTTTTATACGTTATTTTAATTAATATAATAAGATATTTATGAAATTTATATATATATATATATATATGTGTGTGTGTGTGTGTGTGTGTGTGTGTGTGTGTGTGTGTGTGTATATATATATATATATATATATATATATATATATATATATATATATATATATATATACACACAGAAGTGTTGACATTTTTGCAGATTTATTAAAAAAGAAAAACTGAAATATCACATGGTCCTAAGTATTCAGACCCTTTGCTGTGACACTCATATATTTAACTAAGGTGCTGTCTATTTCTTCTGATCATCCTTGAGATGGTTCTAAACCTTCATTTGAGTCCAGCTGTGTTTGATTATACTGATTGGACTTGATTAGGAAAGCCACACACCTGTCTATATAAGACCTTACAGCTCACAGTGCATGTCAGAGCAAATGAGAATCATGAGGTCAAAGGAACTGCCTGAAGAGCTCAGAGACAGAATTGTGGCAAGGCATAGATCTTGCCAAGGTTACAAAAAAATTTCTGCTGCACTTAAGGTTCCTAAGTGCACAGTGGCCTCCATAATCCTTAAATGGAAGACGTTTGGGACAACCAGAACCCTTTGGGACGACCTAAAAATGGCTGTCCACCAACGTTTACCATCCAACCTGACAGAACTGGAGAGGATCTGCAAGGAGGAATGGCAGAGGAACCCCAAATCTAGGTGTGAAATATATATATAAGCAATTTAGAGTAGAATGACTAAGTTTGATACAATTGTTCATCATAGTACTAGATTTACCAAGGTCAAATTACTGGAATTGTCTTTTTTTTTTTTTTTGATAATAACTTTGGACAATTCACTGATATATTAACCACTGAACTAGAAACCCTCCTCAGTTTAATTTCCAAAATCTGGTCATCTTACATTAGAGTCATTAGAGTCTTTCTTTCTTTGGAAAACTCAATCTTAGGTCACAGAGAGAGATAAAGAAAAGAAAGAGAGAGGCGAACTGGAGTCCCAAGGCGAGTTGTCAGAATATATGTGAGAGTCTGGAGTTTATTTTCTTGTAAAAGAGCCCGCTGCCTCACTACTGGTGACAGGGTTATGAGACATGGCACCCTGTAGCATGAAGATACAGTATGCATGCACTTCAGAGAGTCGAATGCACAGGCACCACTGAGGTTTCGGAAAGGCAGTATGGGTGGTTTGGAGTTGGGGATTTGGGAGTATATCTTGTTATACACCAGCTGCAGTAACATTTGCTGAAATGGATCCCTTAAGATACGCTGGGTTTAATGTAGGGCACACACTGTCTGCCAGGCAATTACCTACACTGTGGCTGTGGGAGGGCATCCGTCTGTGTGTATGTGAATGAATATAAAATGTGACTTGGTACATATGGATGCCCTGTTCATTTGCCTTTGTCCGTGACGTATATCCCATTACCTTGTTAAAATAAAAAAATAACCCGGCAAAATGAAAAGCTGAACAAGCTGAACCCAATTTTGGGTTTGTGTCTGGAGTCCAAAATGAACACAGAGCAAGCGAAAAAATATGACTAAACACTGTTTTTTTACAATTGCTAACAAGCATTTACCAATACTTAGAATATTTTTTCTAAACTCTTAACACAGCAACACACATACATCACACATGTGGCCAAATAGTTCATTTTCTGCCCCAAACCATATTTAAACACTAACTCTAAATTTCAGAATGCTAAGAACCTTTTTCAACACATACTAACTCTATCAAATCACAGCAAACCTGATTCAAAATCGAGTCATTCTGTCAAAACATAGCACTAGTTTTCTATCCAACATGAACATATAATCAATGAAAGTGCAATGACTGTCAAAATACTAACTGTTGATGACATTACGAAAACTGCATTATTTGTCATGTTTCAGTTCTACCAACAGAAAAAAAATATGAAATGCATAGTTTTTAAAATTCAGTTTCCTTACATGTAAGCTATTCTACATTTTTGGTTGAGTGTTGAATTTGTGCATTCTTGGCAACAGAAGTGAGTCATTATTTTATAGAATGTGCAGTAGAAAAAAAGAAGAACGAAGTAACAAAATTGCTCAGGGCAGCTACTGGTCAAATGAATCCCCTCTGCAGAACTTCAGTTGCCCCCTTGGTTGAAATCTCTTTCTGGGGGTGGGTGTGTGGTGTTGATGGTGCCCCATAGAGGGTGGGATGGTGTCCCCTTGGTAGTTAGTTCCCTACGCAGACCAAATATTCTGCATATATGGAACAGCAGTAGTGGATTCATTGTAGAAAAACTGTTGTAGTATGAAGTTGTAGTTGTAGCTTTTACTGAAATGAAAACATGAAATTGATGCCATTGATCAACAACAAATCCAACATACATGGTCTTTGGTTATTATGGAAGCTTTTTTTTTTTCACAGAATAAAAAAAACATTAATTAATTAATTAATTGTGGCTTTTTATCTCACAATTCTATTTATTTATTTTATTTATTTATTTATTTTTTGCAATTGTGTGTTTACATCTGACTTTTTTTTCTCAGAATTGTGAAATATAAACTATAGGAATTGAGAGAAAAAAGTCTAGTGAGATAAAAAGACAATTACTTTTCTATTTTCTATGCATGGCAGAAATAAGCTTTCATAGGTTCATGTGTAAGGGGGAAAACCATAGAGACGCACAATCCGGCACACATTCTTACTCCTCTCCCATATACCTCTTCTCCCTTGTCCTGATCCAACTACTCCTCTGCTCCTTCATCTATTCCTCTCCCTCTCTCTCTCTCTCTCTCTCTGCTCCTCTGTGTTGTTCTGCATCAACACTGAACAAATCCAATTCAAAGAGTCCTATTTTACTGTATGTAAAAAAACTTAACCTAACTATGCCTCCAACTGAGAATGGAATCTGCTATTTCTCAATATTTCAGTGATCTGCTAATTACAGTTTTTTACAATCGTTAGGACACATTTCTCAATACTTAGGCCACTTTTTCAAAACTCTTCACACAGTTCTCCTAACAAACTTTCATCAGTTAATTTCACATTCAAAATGCACTAAATCTACCAAAACACTTCATTCATATCTCAAATCAACTCATTCTTCCAGAACACAAGCAAAGATTTTCACACAGCAAATACACTTTGTCAGTCATAAAACACTGACCTAAAAACACTGACATTAGGTATCATTATACAATGTTTTCTTTTGTAAAATTTCTTAACAACACTAGAATAACACTCTCTATTGTTTATAATTCACTGCAGTTTGTTACATGAACCATGTTTACATAACAGTACAAAATTATTCAGAAATTTTCCTCTTTGAATGGATGATAATGAAATTGAAAAAACGAATGCTTGTGTAGGTGTTCCGTTTCATCTAATTGCTTTGATAGTATTTGATTTTTTAGATTTAGCATGTATTTCATTACAATATTACTGTAGAAATACAGCATATTTCTGTCTTATTCAGTTTTGTATTATGATATTGTTTTGAAGATAAGTTTAACAGTTTTGAAAATAGTATGTAAGCATGTGCAAATTGGCCTGTACGTACACAGAGTTTTGGCAGTTGTTGTGTCTGAGTGAGAAAAGAATTCATGAAATTTGAGAGATGTAGTCATTGAATGCATTTTGTGGCAAAGCAATGATAACTGATCCTCAGTTTACCCCACACAGACTTCTGTTGTGCTCACTGTGTGAATAGTTTTGCAAAGTATTGCAAGTATTGAGAAATGTGTCCTAGTGTCTGTAAAAACCTGTAAAAATGCTTATCAATTGTTTCAGTATTTTTTTTATATGTTTTTTTTTTGCACTTTTGAGCTACTGTTGTTGCAAAAGTAGAAGTTTTATACTATATTTAAAGACTGGAACATTAGATCTCCATTTCTGATTTGCTGTGTTTAACCCTCTGGAGTCTGAGGCTGATTTGGGGCTTGGAGAAGTTTTGACATGCCCTGACATTTGTGCTTTTTTCATTTGTTCATAAACATATAAATGACAAAAGTGTCATTACACTGTATTCAACACAAACTAGGCTACAATAATATGTGAGGAACATGTATGTACATGTTTGTGTTTTTGAAGGAATAACATTTATGCGTGGTTATTGAAAAAACAAAAAACTTAAGTCACTGAAATAAGGCCAAAAAAAGTATAGTAAATCTGTGTTCACAAGACTTTTGGGTATTGGAGGTTGTAAACTAGAGTTTTTGCTTCAAAATTATGTAAATATTATGCTGCCTACTCCTTCATATAAAACAATATATTGATTTAGTTTTTGTAAGACACTTTTTGCCAAGAAACACAGTATGCGAGGAGGCGTGAAAAATGGGCAATTCTCACCTGAGAAGACAAAAGAATTGCATAGTAATGAGCTGAAATGACTTGCATATTAATGAGGCATTTCAGTCAGGTAGGCTGTGAAAAAAAACCTTCTGTGATGTCTCAAGCTCATCATGATATATGAAACATACAGAAAAATATTATTACAATATAAAGTAATGATTTTATATTATACTTTAAAATATGTTTTTCTGTGATGCAAAGAGTCTGAATATAGGCTTTTAGTTTAAAAGCATGCACATTTGGAGAAATATTGGATTCTCATATGTTTATGTCAATTTTCTATACAGAGGAGTTATATTAATTTAATATTCATTGTAATTACTATAAGCGCTGGTGTTTTCAATTCATCCTTGAAGTCGGAGGGCGCTCTGTGTAATTTTAGTCCACAAATTCATCTAAAAGAAGAAGAGGCTATTCCATGAATGGAGTTTCCAATTCATACAGCAGCAGGAGGGCGCTAAAGAAACAAAAAATCGTCTAAAATTCATCCATAGAAGAAAAGTAAACAGGAACTAACTGCATGTCTTCTAGAGATCGCTAACCGTGACTTTTACATCCAGATAAACACTTTTCAAGACAATAAATACATGATTGAGATTATGAATGCATGTATTGCCTCTGAATTTGCGTCTGAATAGCACTGGCTCCGTGGGCGTGGCCGCATTAGCGGATAATGAGCTGAATCACGGATTTCTGACATGGCTCTCTTTTCATACAGATTACATAAACACAGAATGTTTGTTTTCGATTTGACTTACATGATTTAAAACCTGACATCTTAACGGTTTTTAGACATTTGCAAATAAGATGAGAAAGATCCATGATTTTGGTGTGGGGTAAGCTTATATGAAAAGAAAATGTAAGCATTTTAGAAACGTGTTAATTGACTGCATTTTGTGTGAAAACTACATGAATTGTGTTAAAGGAATGGATGTTCTGTTAAATGTGTTTAGAGTTTTGAAAATGTGACTACAGACTGGACAAATGTATGTAAGCAATTGAAAAAAAAACTGTAATAAATAAATGATTGAATAAATGAAAACATAAATAAATTATTAATTAATTTTGTGTCCAAACTTGGATCGATAGATAGAATGATAGATAGATAGATAGATAGAAAGGACGATAGATAGAATGATATACAGATCGATCGATAGATAGATAGATAGATATATAGAGATAGTGAGAGATAAATAGACAGAATGATAGATAAATATACAAAATGATAGATAGATAGAATATAGACAGAATGATAGAACGATTGACAGATAGAATGACAGAGCGATAGATAGATAGAAAGGACGATAGATAGAATGATATACAGATCGATCGATAGATAGATAGATAGATATATAGAGATAGTGAGAGATAAATAGACAGAATGATAGATAAATATACAAAATGATAGATAGATAGAATGATATATAGATTGATCGATCGATAGATAGAAAGAACGATACCTAGAACGATAGAGAGATAGACAGAACAATAGAAAGATAGATATACAGATCAAGAGATAGATGATAGATAGATATAGATAGAATGACAAAATGATAGATAGATAGATAGATAGATAGATAGATAGATAGATAGATAGATAGATAGATAGATAGATAGATCGATCGATATAGACAGAATGATAGAACGATAGATAAATAGAATGATAGATAGGTAGATAGATAGATAGATAGATAGATAGATAGATAGATAGATAGATAGATAGAACGACATATAGAACGATATACAGATCAACAGATAGATAAATAGACTGATTGATTGATTGATTATAATTTCATTGCCTGTAGGGTATAGTTAGGACTGACCACTGACAGATATGGCAACATATAATCAAAGCGTTTTATTCTGAATCAACAGTGTCTTTAGTCAGAGGACGGTGTGAAGAGAAAGAGGGAGTTTTAAGAAAGAGAGGCTGATCTGAAGTGACGTGGTCAGCGGCTGTAAATAATCTGGGACATTGTGTCTCAGTTCTTCAGTCTCGGCTCTGGCCAACAGCACAGACTCACAGGTAAGTTGCTAAGTCATGTCAGCCCCACTTAAAAGAGTCTTAGGAAAAATCATTTGGTGGCCGACATCGTAACCCGCCCACATTCGGACTGAACCTAACCCCTGAAAGAGCGAAAAGGGTGCGATCAGCAGGGAAGTGTGAAGGAAAGGCCGCAGCAGAGAGAAAAATGATGAATTAGTGACATCAGCTGTGTTCTGCTCTTCTGAGCGCATGGCTGTTTCAGAACATGTCACGCTCAGAATACAGGGAAACCCCAAAATAAGCCAGGATCGCTTCCAGCAATGTGAAACAGCATTCACAACACATTTAACTCAGCAATGTAATGCATTTCTGAGTAAAACACTATATTAAATGGAAAAAGAGGTTAAACTGATTTTGATTTTATTCCTCGGGGTCTTATGGGCTCATGAAATTTAGACATTGCATATATATGCCAATTCAAATTAGCTTTTCTGGCTGGAGTGAACAAGTCTTGTGCTGAAGAAGCACAGACAAGCACCATGGCATTTGGACGGATGGCCTGTTACGCTCACAGAGCACGTCATTAATCTCTCCTTTCCTCTCATTCAAATAAACAACACCATTAAGACAGCAGTTCTGCCCATCAACATACTCATAGTAAATAAGCCTGCTGCGCGGTTTGGAATGTAAAAGCAAGTTTATAGGCAGGCAGGCCATAATGATGTTTACTCAAAGGCTTCTGGTCCTCAAGGGGACGAACAAAGACACGGCCATCAAGGGCAGATCACTTATAATCAGCCACTAAACCCATAAAACACGCTATCTATTCTCTATAGACAAACAATGGCTCTTGTATTTTATATTGATGCACATTCAAGCCAAGTCTTAAATGTCGGCCAGAATGTCCCTCTTAAACACAATAAAAATTAAAGTAGCCACTCAAACCAGCCACATACGGCTTTGTGAAATATTTTCGGCATGACCCCCATTCGCCCAATTAAACATGCTGTGGAGCTTTCCGGGGTTTATCATATTGAAGAAACAGCCATGAAAAGAGGAGGACAGAGTGATTTATAATCAGAATGAGGGATTATGTAGCTGGGTCATAGAGAAATCAATGGACATTTTACATAGCAATCGGCCACAATCAAAGGAATGCCTTTCAACGCTTGGTCGGGGCATCGGCAGTGAGATTAGCGAATTAAATAGTCAATAGGATCTTCACTCCACAAGCAGATGCATGTCGAAATGAAGAATCGCTTCACTTGTTATGTTGTAAGCATCTCAATTTTTATTGCTCATAATGCTCATGGCAACACCCTAGCATTTTGGAGACATAGACAATAATTTAAAATAAATAAATAACACAGATTCTTTATATTCAAATGGTAAGCTAATATTTATTCCATATTTATTTATTCAATAAATATTGAATAAATATTACTCCTCTGTATAGAAAATTGACAAACATATGAGAATCCATCAATATTTCTCCAAATGCGCATGCTTTTAAGCTAAAAGCCTATATGAAATGCCATTGATGTAACATAACTGTTCAGACACTTTGCATCACAAAAAATGCATTATATTTTAAAGAATATAATAAAATACCATTATTTTAAATTGTAATAATATTTCACAGTATTGCATTTTTTTCTGTATGTTTGATTTACACCATGATGAGCTGAGACATGATTTTTTCACAGCCTACCTAACTGAAAGAGCTCATTATTTATGCAGGTCATTAGTCCTCTTTATGCGATCATTTTGTCTTCTCAGGTGAGAATCACTCATTATTCATGATGATTCACACCTCCACGCATACTGTGTTTCTTGACCAAAGATGTTTTAGAAAATTTCAATCTCTCTATTGTTTTATATGAACAAGCAGGCAGCATAATTTTTACCTCATTTTGAAGCAAATACTCTAGTCTACAACCTCCAATACCCAGAACACTTGTGAACACAAATTTAATATATATTTTTTGGCTTTATTTCAGTGACTTAAGTTTCTAGTTTTTTCAATAACCACGCATAAACGTTATTCCTTCAAAAACACAAACATGTACATACATGTTCCTCACATATTATTGTAGCCTAGTTTGTGCTGAATACAGTATAATGACACTTTTTTTCCATTAATATTTTTATGAACACAAATGTTAGGGCAAACCTTCTCCAGGGCCCCAAAAAACCTCAGACCCCTGAGGGTTAAAAGTCCATACTATAAATAATAAAAGTAAAAAGTAAAATAAATTGTTGAACACAAATGTTAGGGCAAACCTTCTCCAGGGCCCAAAAAAAAACCTCAGACCCCTGAGGGTTAAAAGTCCATACTATAAATAATAAAAATAAAAAGTAAAATAAATTGTTTAAAATAATAGTGAATTTAAGCATCATATTATATTTGCAAGTATGAAAAAAGAATATTCAATATAAAATAAATATAATATACAAATCATACAATATCATAAATTAATGTTATTAACTGATGTTATACACACACACACACACACACACACATAGTGCACCTCAAAATATTCAACATAAAATAATACAATATTAAAAATATCATAAATTAATATGAAATTATTAATTATATTGAATACTTAATAATTTATTATTTATTAATATATAATGCTGGAAGTGAATTTTAGAATTAAGAAAATGAAAAAAAATTATATTCAATAAAAAGTATCACATTAAAACCATACAATATCTAGGGTTGTCAAGGTAGCAAAATTCCAGTAATCGGTACCAATACCACTAAAATTTTACAGTTCTCTGTATCAATTTCGGTATCATAAAAAATCTAAACCGTTGGAACTAAAATTGAAAATAAAATAAAAATATTAATTAAATTAAATTGGTTTATTATTTATGGTGATAATAATTATAAGTAAATAATACATTTAAACAGCATGTCGCCTTCAAATGTTTACAAGTAAACATTGTTTATGAAAAAATCAAGTGAAAAATCTGTAATAAAATGAAGGACAAACACATACAGTACAGTCTGTTTGCATTCACACTGTAAAATTGTTTGCATCTATTTTGACAAAGAATCAGATTGTTTTGCCCTGGATTCAATCACACATTTAAATACAAAGTAAATCCAGAAACTTTCCAGTGTACTAAGCAGCATAAAAAAACTAAACTTTTTTCAAATTATATATAGGTTATAAACAGAAAGCGAGCAAAGAGCACTCCATTTATAATCACTTAAGCTGTTGACTACTTTGGCTACATTCAGCGCCTGCTCACTGAGATCTACACTCCTGAGAAAACTGTAAAAGCTGTCTACTCCGCACAATGAATCTCTTATTTACGTTGTGTTTACACTTTGTAGGAAATAATGAAAGGATATGTGAGTGTGCAGAGATCTAAATCACGCTGTGAAGGAAAACATCAGCGTTTCTGGAGTTCTGACTAACTTAAACACCTCTGACTGGCCACTGCGTTCAAGGGCTCAACAGATAGGTCTGTGATTGTCTACAATTATCAACGCTTCAAAAACCCATTGTAAATAGAAACCTTTGACACTCTTCACAGAGTGCTTACAAAGGTACACACAGGAGTGTTTGAATGCATCTGCCTATCAGCAGGTACCGAATATACCCAGAACGTAGTACTACCGTTACTGCAGAAATGCTGGTATCATCACATTTTTAACATTTTTTTAGTATCAACTTGGTACCAAAGTACCGGTACTTTTGACAAACTTACCAAAATTATAAATAGAAACTACAATATAAATTATTATACATATATTTGTTACAGATCCCTTGTTCCCCTGGACTCCATATCCCATGATCCTCCTGTTCTCCACACCTGCACTCACTTCCCTCGTCAGCTCCCCATCATCATTCATCACCTGCACCTGGACTTGATTATCTTCACTCCCTTTATATGGCACTCACTCCCTGCACTCCTTGTCGGTTCTCTGTTGTATTAAGTGTTAGTTTGGTGTTCTTTACTCATGTTTATTAAAAGTACTTCTTATATTGTGGAAATCCGTATCTGCCTCGTCTCTGCACCATCTACACGTAACAGAAGAACCGACCTAAAACGCTGGATTTCCACAGAAGGATGGAGACTTTGACCAGCTCCCTGGCTCCTGCTCCTCCAACACCTCTAACTGCTGGCGATCTACTCATCGTGCTCCTACAGGTGGGTCGTTCGCTGGTGAGGTATGTGGAGGAGTTCGTAGAGCTCGCTTATTTGACAGATTGGTCGGATGCTCAGTTGATCGACCTGTTTTTGGATGGACTGGATGAGAACACTATTTGCTTTAGTGAACCTAACGATTATGTTTCCTTAACTGATGCTATAAATTTAGTTTTGTATTTAAATTGCTCCGGATTCTTAGTCCAAGAGGTTCAGAATGTTGAGTGTCCCTCTCGTCCAGTCCTTCCAAAAACACGGTCAGCCCGGCCAGTCTGCCAACCTCCGTCTTCCTCCGCATACCCCTCCAGCGAACTCCCTGCCTGCCCCATGCTGGACCAACATTCCTCTACTGGGCCCAGAAAACGGAGGAGAAAGAAAGTGTCTCCAGAGCCCGCTCCAGTGTCTCCAGAGCCCGCTCCAGTGTCTCCAGAGCCCGCTCCAGTGTCTCCAGAGCCCGCTCCAGTGTCTCCAGAGCCCGCTCCTGTATCTCCAGAGCCCGCTCCAACCCTGTGCGAGCCGCCAGATGTGGACTGGCTTATTGACTTTTTTAACGAGCCCTCAGCTCCAGCCGCCGCCTACGAGCCCTCAGCTCCAGCCGCCGCCTACGAGCCCTCAGCTCCAGCCGCCGCCTACGAGCCCTCAGCTCCAACCGCCGCCGCCGAGCCAGCCGCCGCCGCCGAGCCAGCCGCCGCCGCCGAGCCAGTCGCTCCTGCCGCCGCCGAGCCCTTTATTATGATGAACTTTGTTGTTGAAACATACAGCCCTAAGACTGTTTTCCCTCCCTGCCTCCCTCTCCCACCTCCTTCCAATAATGTCCACACTGCACCTCCACCTCAAGCCACCTCACCCAGGATTCCACCTCGGCCCGTTGGTCCAGATGCTCCCCTTTGTCTCCAACCTCCCTCATCTCCACCGTGGCCCATCAGTCCACCAGTTCCGCCAGGCTCCATGCTCCCCCCGGTTCCGCATCAGTCGTTCGTCGGCCTTCCCTCACATCAGGACTGCACTCCTCGGTTTTCACCTCATCCCTTCGTCCCTCACGCTCCGTTGGCTTCCTCACTCCTTCCTGCGTCCCTTTGGTCGGCTGTCGCTCTGGCTCCACTGCGGCCTTCTGGAGCCCCGCCTGCGCCTCAGTCGGCCGAGCCTGCGGCATCGCCCTGTCCCGCCGGATCCTCACCGCCACCTGGGCTCGTCGGCAATTCAGCTTCGGCTCCTGACCCGCCATGGCCGCCCACGGCTCCTGACCCGCCATGGTTTTTGAATCTGCCCTGGAGACCTCCACTCCAGTCTACTCCTCCCCCTGCACCGGCATGAGGTCTCCAGGGCGCCGGTAGGCGCGTCCTCGCGCCGTAGATGTAACAACCGGGAGGGGGAGGTACAGTTACAGATCCCTTGTTCCCCTGGACTCCATATCCCATGATCCTCCTGTTCTCCACACCTGCACTCACTTCCCTCGTCAGCTCCCCATCATCACTCATCACCTGCACCTGGACTTGATTATCTTCACTCCCTTTATATGGCACTCACTCCCTGCACTCCTTGTCGGTTCTCTGTGTTAAGTGTTAGTTTGGTGTTCTTTACTCGTGTTTATTAAAAGTACTTCTTATATTGTGGAAATCCGTATCTGCCTCGTCTCTGCACCATCTACATGTAACAATATTGTGCATGCCTAGAAAAACGGTTAAATGACAGATGGAAATTTGTTTTAAAGATGAGGTTGCATGAACATGCATATAATGAGACAATGGCACAATGACGCACAATGAACTTTCTGTCTTTCTCCACTAGTCATATCAGTGAAAGTGGTGGGGGGGGGGAAGCCAAAGAAGTAACAATGGCATAACCTGGACCTGAAAGACAGATAGTCAAACTCATTTTTATGTCCAATAAAACAAGGAACTGATATAACGTACATTTATCAGACAAGATCTGCTTGGTAGACAAAGGCCCACAAGCATACAGCCCGACTCACATGACCTCTAGATATGGCAATGAAAATAAACAGATTTGACATAATACATAACTGTGTGTCGTGCACACTGTAAAACAAACAGCTGAGGGAGGAAAAGCAAGAGACAATGGTAGAGTTAAGCAAGTGGATATTTAGATGAGCATTACATCATCGAAAGCTAAATCTTTTGTAATATATGTTCCATGCTACTCAAGCAACAGTTGTATTCCCTTTTCACAAAAGGAATGACAGCTTGTCTTCATAATTTTACCCTGTCAATCAAACCCTGAACATCAGCCTTTGTGTGATGTATAGACTAGAAAATAAATATGCAAATGAACGGTTCTGACTCCCTTCAATTTCAAATCTGAGTGCTCTTTTTCTTTCATTCGATTTGCCCATTTTGGTCAAAAATGCAAATACACATGCAAAAAGGGCTTGTGGGGCATAATGGAGGAAGGCTGTTAACCACATGATTGACAAGACATTTAAATTCAAACATACCACTCTTCAATAAACGTGAATAATTGCCTTGCATTTTCAACTGTTATTCTGTACCAAGTAAAATAAAGAAATAGGCTGCCCCCTAATAGTCGACTAAACTCTAGTCGATGAGAAGAAGCTTAGTTGACCAAATTGTAAATATTCGGTTAGTCGCAGAAAAAAAAATATATCTACAGAAATTGGCTAAGTCATGCAGTCTGACAGACACGTTGTTAACACTGCTGCGGCCTGGCCCATGTGGTAATTATGTCAGGCAGGAAATCCAAATGTTCGCCATTCATTCATCGACATCAAACATGGCTTATCATTTGAAACATGTAAGTAGTAGCTTAATGTTAGCCCTTTTACATGGGTGCTCACTGTAACATTACTGTTAACCTAGGTAAATGTCCAAGTGTTCATGCGAAGCTTGGAAGCTAAATTAGTGCCACGCTTACTGCATGTATGTTTAACTTAATGCGCATTTCTCTATATAGGCGAGTCCCACTATACTACGGAGATTCGTCAGCATCGTTAACTTCACCTTTGCCATTGACAATGACTCAGAAAACACTAGTTTAAAATGTTCAGACAGTCTATTTTTCTTTGTTTTTATATATATATCCCCATTATATATTTCAGTAATTAAAATAATATCCTAAATGTGCGACTAGTTGACTAATGGCTTAAATGAATGACTACTAGTTGACTAGAAAAATCTTTAGTCGAGGGAAGCCCTAGAAATATATAATGTTACTCTTTTCATATACAATAATGTAGCAATAATGAGACTTAATTTAACAATAGTACTAATATTATACATTGAATAGTAATCAAAATGTAAAAATTAGTGGTGGGAATAGATTTTTTTTCTTTTAATCTAGATTAATCTCACTGTAATCTTGGAATTAATCTAGATTAATCTAGATTAAAATGGCTCATTTGAATTCTGCTGAAGACATTCAGAATATGTGTGCAACCCAAATAATGACTAAAAGTAATCCGCCATTTTGTCCGACAAAGCACTCAGTAGTTGACCTCGGTGGAGATAAACTTGAAAAATTGTGTATATTGACATCTTTCCGCATTTGAAACAACATTGATTCTCATGTTCATTGATGTTTATTTGATGCTATAAATGGACTCGTAGTAAGAGATGATCGGTTTACGAGCCTCTTGAGCTGAGGCGCTAAAGCAATCTGTCACGACCATGGTCACGACACATTAAAGAGCAACAAAACTGTTTTTATTGTTTGAATTTCTTAAAAAAAAAAACTACACAGATTTAAAGCTGGGACGTTGTTTAATATCATAAGTAACCTGCTCTGTCTTGTCTGTCGACGTGTTGTCAGTGTCCTCTTTGCTCTGTGATGCATTTATCACTGCGTGTGGTGTGACAGCACCACGGCTTGTCGGACAAAGCAACAGTAACTAAGGGGGGCGGGTCTTTGCGAAGGGTCAATTCGGCTAGGTATACATCCGCACTAAAATATCAAGGTGAAAGTCATCATAGCTTGCGTAGTATAGACCCAGCTCCCAACCCAACTTTGAGAATAGATTAACGCCGATATTTTTTTAAATCGCCAGATAAGAGTCTCACGTTAACGCCGATAACGGCCCACCACTAGTAAAAATACATGTGCAAATGACAAAGAATAACAATAAGACGACTAAATGTAATACATTTCAATTAAATTATTACATTAAATTTAACAAGAATAAATATAAATTACAAATGAATTTACAAATAAAATTTAATAATAATAATAATAATAATAATAATAATAATAAATATGGAACATTAATCAAATATAAAATACAATGGCATATATGAGTGAACAATATGATGACTAAATGTTATACATTTAAATTAAATTTACATTAAAGTCCCCCTGTAGTCAATCATTTTATCCCTTAAAACTCATCTTTGATCACCAAAATGACATACTTAAATGTTTTTTCCTGTGAAAAAAAATTCTTCATGCAATAGCTTGAATGTAACGCTACACCCTTGCCTCATTTAATATATGTGGATCAATGAATATGCAAGTTAGCCCTGCCTCCACTCGCTCATGCTAGCTCAGAGATCCACTCGGTCAACTTACTGAGATAAATGCTCTTTACTACATCGGACACATGACTTTGCTTTTTGACCTTTTGCTTGACTATGTTATCAAACAGCTAATAATGTGTTGTTAATGTTACACAAACCATGTTCCTGTTCTCCATGTCAGAGTCAGACAGCTGCCTTCTAACAATCAGTATCCTTACTAATGTTTTGAACAACTCAGAATGTCAGTGGAGAAAGGCATATAGTTCATCATAATATACATTATACACCCGCCATATCGCAAAATCTACACGATTTTTCATATCAACAGAAAAATATACCAGAATAACCTGACTTCTCTCGAGACTCCCCAGCTAGTTTGCTGTTAATGATATGCTAAAGCTCGCCGGCACGTTGACGTAGTTTGTGACATCACAGACACCAGCGATTTCAAACCGCTGTCTTTTTTTCATGCAGTTTTACGAAGAAAATACTCAGTGGTGTTGACATATGAATTTGCACATGGCTTGTCTTAAAGCATATTAAAAACACCACACAGACATATAACATTAAAAACTTGATTTTTACCACAGGGGGTCTTTAAATTTAACTATAACAATAATACATTTGATTTAATTAAAACTTAATTAAAAATTAAATTTAATAATAATAATAACTTTAAAATTACATTGGTTTTTAACTTATTAAGTAGTTTAGGTAATTTTAAGTAGACGGTAGAAAGTAACTAACAGAGGAGATTCAGTATGAAATCATCATGACAATAATATTATAATGAGTTAAATTATCTGAAACTGTTTGAAGAACACTTTCTTAATATGAAAGTATTAAGACCTGTGGTCATTTATGCTGATCTAGTGTTGAGCAGACTAAAATCTTTGCTGATCTATTTTCAACTTTACCCAGAGTGTCCAAGGTTTCCATGCTGAATGTGAATGCTCAGCAGGAAATCTGCAGGGACTCTACAAAGCAGATCGGTTCAGATTTTTTTTGCCTTTTTGGCAATAATGAAACTTTTGGATTGAGTTAAGAAATAACTGTGATGAGTGAGATAACTAATGCAGTTTAGAAACTGAACCGGGCAAAAATTTCCAACACCACGTGCATATTTATTTCAGCAGTCTGTTTACACTGTTGTGCTGTTTATGAATGCTGAGTGAAACAGGCCTGAGTCCTTTTTCTAGCATGCTTTGAAGACGACTTAAAAACATGTCCCTTCAGTGGTTTTCGGGAAAGCATTTATGGAACATCCATAACGTAAACACATACATGCTCCCCTATCCATGTTAGCTTCCAGCTCTACAGCCAATCAGCATCATTTATGATCCTCATAACCCTCTATAGACATACTTCATCTACTCCTGCTGTGTACCCACTAGGAGCTCCTATTTAATCTTTTCAGGCATGGGAATGCGGCACATGTTGAATATGGATTCGTACAATTCCCCCTCCGGTAAACTCTTCTGCTGGTGTACGGTCCCACAAAATAAAAAAACCACAAACATATACACTCAGCCGGCAGCTTTCATGTGTATGTGTGCGTGATACAGCGCCTCTGTTCATGTCCCCTTTCCACACTGGGGTTTGTGTTATCATGTTTTTCGGCTTTATATACAGTATGTATGACCGTTATGCTGCAGTCTTGCAGTAGCGGAGTGTCAAGAGCACAGAACGTCACACCATTAAAACACGGCACCCAGGGCTGTGCTGCAACCTCTCTCTGAATGTTTTCACTGCTGTGCAACAGCGGCAATAAAATGCCATGCTGACTTCACACTCTGGAATGACCAGCCTCAACTGTGCTCGGTTAAGGTCAAGTCCAGATTTCAGTGGAGTCTGGCAAGAAGAAGAAGTGAATGCAACCGTGTTTTTTTGTGTCCAGCTCTGCTTACAAGGTTTTAAGTTCCGACCTGGGTGATCTAATCAGTGGTCAGGCAAGACAGATCGATCTACACCTGGTAGTAACATGTTTTCTGTGATCATTAGGTAGACTTGAGACTACTATTCAAAAGTTTGGTTTACATAAGATTTATTTATTTAAGAAATGAATCAGTTTCTCTCAAATATACTTTAATCTGCACAAATAATTGAATCTGCACAAACAGGGTGAATTCACACTTACTGTATTTGAGTACCTATAACAAAAATAAAATAAAATAAAATAAAATAAAATAAAATAAAATAAAATAAAATAAAATAAAATAAAATAAAATAAAATAAAATAAAATAAAATAAAATAAAATAATTTTAGGTGGACTTGAGATTACTACTCAAAAGTTTGGGGTACATTATTATATATTTTTTTAAAGAAATGATTGAATAATTTTATTTAGCAAGGATGCATTTATTCATCAAATGTGGCAGTAAGACATTTATGATGTAACAAAATATTTCTATTTCCAATTAATGATGTTCTCTTAAAGTTTCAATTCATCAAGGAATCCTGAAAAAAATTATCTCTAATTTCTGAAGGATCATGTGATACAGAAGACTGATGCTAAAAACTCAGCTTATTTTAGAAGAAGAAACAAACGCACTGCCGTCTGAGGTGCCAGTACGGAGGGATAGATCCAAATGTATATGAAAAGATATGACTGCATACTCAACTTGCAAATAGTTTATTTACCAACGTTTCGGCAAAAAGCCTTTGTCAAGGTGTGTCACACCTTGAAACGTTGGTAAATAAACTATTTGCAAGTTGAGTATGCAGTCATATACATTTAAAAACTCAGCTTGACCATAAAGGAATAAATTAATTATTGTTTATACTGTATTTTTGATTAAATAAATACAGCCTGGGATTTTGCATGTATTGTTCTTTTAAAGTCATATGCTAAAAGTTTAACACTACTGCTGTAGGCAGTCCTTCACTGTACAAATGCATGCGGTTTTCGATCGACCACCTGAGAAAGTGGTTTGAGTGATCAAATCACAAAATGCTTTGGTTCCTGTTTACACCAGCATTTTGTGCTGTCCACTTGTGATCAGATCACTTAAGATGGATCTAAACACCAAGTGTAAACAGCATCTGTACGCCCTACAGTTCTGAAAATCATTGCATTGATTTCAGGTCAAATTCAGTTAAACCTTTGACTCTGACCCATCCGCTTCTCTCTTTTCCAGATGGCAACCCATTTTTTAATCTCTCCATCCCATCTCAGCATGCAGAGAAGTATTAAATCAACCCCAGCATCTCTTTGTCTCGTCGAATTCTGTCTGTAATATTTAATATCAGATTCAATTAATATCTCTACAGTCATTACAAAAACAGCCCCGCACTTAATCATTGCAGAAACACACACACACATCCCTCATTGTCAGAATAAAATCAAATAATCCTGTTAATACTGATCTGGGTGGGTCTGAAGCAAGAGGCATGGGGGTTTTTCAAAATGCAGAGAGACATTGGGTTTGTGATGGCATATTATATGATATTAGTAAAAAAGAAGAAATGGTTGGACGCTGGTGTACTAGTTTGTTCCCACCAGACTGCTACACTACAGAATATTTCCTCTGACGGGGGTCTAAATCAGTATTTTCAGCAGGGGAGAGCAAAAAAAGGAACGACTAAATATCAAAAGCATGTGGCGTAATGTAAAATTTGAATGGAAGCTGATCAGTACGCACAGTGCGGGCCTTTAACCCTCTAGTTGATGTCCTCGGTACAGGCATAAGGAAAATAGGGCTTCCTTTTCAGTTTCTGCTTTCTGATTACTATACAGACTAATTATCTTTCCCCCATTTCATCTGATTGTGTGTGTGTGTGTGTATGTGTGTGAAGATGCTGCTTTAGGCAAACAGCATCCACCACCAAACTGAGCTCAGCCCAACACAGCGAGAATACAAACCTCAAGGTTGCAAGCACTGACAGATTTACACCACAGTATTAACTTTAATGTAGTGTGTAATATAGCTGTTTGTGAATGTAAAAGGTCTGCTTTTCAAAAATCAAAGTGTGCGATAATTTGAGTTATTGTCTCCCAAAAGAAACAACTGATTCTGAACATCCTGAAATGAATCGTCAGTAATCGTCAGCTTAGTTCCTGCACAAACCTATTTAGGTTTGTAACAAATTTGCATAATGCCCGGCTATGGTCTTCACTGACTTCCCGCAAACGACGCCTACTTTGACAAGCCGAGGCCTGGAAGAGTTTTGTTCATGTTGTCGACATGTCGAGAAGATGCTGTTTTCTCTGCTGTGATGATGAAGACTCGGCATCAAATTTATAAAGTAAATCCAACACCAACATTACTGTTTGTATCACTGTGTATACAAGTGCTGAGGAAGCTGAAATTCAGATATGGTTTTGATTCCGTGTTATAAGCGGTAGATCAATCACAACAGACTGGGCAATCTGACCAATCAGAGTAGGCTCTTGAAATGGAAGGGTTTAGTGAGACTGGATCATTTATCAAGCTGTTTCAGACACTGGGAGAAAAGAGTTTATTCCGCAATGTATATTATGAAAAAAAATGTAAGAGTTTTTAGTCCTTGGATGCATCCTATTGTAGGAGAACTCAGAAATTAAGGAGCTTTAAAATAGCATAATAGGGACACTTTACATATACTAAAAATATAATCCTTGCTACTGATTTGCAACCTCAGAGTTAATGATAATTTGGTAGAAAATAAACAAAACAAAGATCAATGATTCTGTAAATTGCTGTTTACATTTGCTGATTATTATATATATATATAAAATAGCATTAGTCTGTCATATGTTCTTTCTATATATTCTTTCATACAATTATAAAACTGTTTGCTTTTATTGCATGATATACACTCCAGTGAGACTGTAGCCAGAAAGAGGACTGAACAGCATAAGAGACTGTGGGCTGGAAACTCACTGTTTACGGTGCCTTGTTCACAGACCCCCAAAACAGCAGAGCAATAACAAATATAAACAGAGTAAAAAAAATAACATAACTATACCAGCAAACCACCATGGCAGGCCAAGCAGAAGCTAAGAAATATTACACCCTACAGGTCTTTATTTAATACTGTACAGAGCGTTTGTGGGACATCTCATATACAGTGAGTGCATTTATCATTTAAGATCATTGTAAATTAGATACGTTTTTAGATTTTCTTAAGCTATCACAATTGGGTTATAAAAAGACTCCATATTAAACATAATTTCCCTATTGGAAAATCCAGCTCCAATCAGTTTCTGTTACTCTAGTTGGTAGATATTGTTTTGTTTAACTGTCCAGTGGGCTATATAGTTGGTGAGGTCTGAAAACGCGCTCTGATGCCGGAAGTGATCTCTCGCGATGTCAATGCGATCACTTCTGGCATCAGAGTGCATTCAGACGTCACTAACCGGATGCTCAAGGCAGTTGGACATAGTGGTGTATTAGAGGTAAAAAATGATATAAATACTGTTCGGTTTCTCGCACAAACTGATCGTTTCGTGTCTTAGGACATCAATGTGTCGCCACGAGCCGCAGGGTTTCATTTGGATTTGTCTGTGCATGTGTTTTTTTTACTCTACTCTTATAGATGGAAATCCCATTGACATGCATTATATGACTGACAGACTGCAACGGTTGGAGTTAAAAATCATCATTTGTGTCCTACTGAAGAACCAAAGTCACCTACATCTTGGATGCCCTGGGGGTAAGCAGATAAACATCAAATTTTCATTTTTGGGTGAACTATCCCTTTAAGTAACATCAGAAGAATTTTTAATTAATATCAATTTATAAAAAAGCAACATGGATGAATGGATGGATGGATGGATGGATGGGTTGGAGGGTAGAGCAGGATCATTTTTGCATAGGTTAATGTCTAAACAACTGCCTAACTAATAAAATGTAACAAAATTACAAAGTATATTGCCTCACATTAACTGTTATATTGATTGTACAAAATGTCCAATTACCTGAAATGCTGAATTCCCAACCTTCAAACACTATAAATTGAGAAGATTGCACACCAGTCATAAAATCCTCAAGTAAAACATAAATATGTAAAACAAGAGACATGTCATTTAAAAAGTAGTGGAGTAAGGCCTCACACATCCATAAAGTCCTGGCCTTTCAGTTTGGCTCAGGAAAAATGATGTGACTTTAGATGGGCAAAGTGCATGGCTGCAGAGCTGTTGAGCTTTTAATTAACTCGTGAGCACTGTGGGCCATAGTCACCTCCATTAATCACTTATTTTTCATGTCTGCAGGAATCAAGAGTGCACATACGGTGCAGCTAAACCTGAACATATGCTTCCGGCTGTGTTATTTGCCAAGTGCCCAGTGACCAGCCTTTCTGAACTTCATCTCTTTTTTTATGATAATTTGCATTTGTGTTTTATCTTTGTGTTACTGACACCCATTAGCACAAACAAAGTACATGAGAACATTAATCTTTCATGGCAGACTTGACTTGTGGGATGTAATTTAATTGTATCCTGTATATGCAAGGTTTTAAATGAGTTTCTTCTGATGTTGCCCCAAAACCTAAGAAAAAGGTTACCTTTAAAGCTAAGTGTGCAGAAAGAATTCAAAAAGCAGTAGATCCTTTAAGTCCTGTAAGTTGTGAGGTGGGGCCTCCATGGATCGGACTTGTTTGTTCAGCACATCCCACAGATGCTTTATTGGATTGAGATCTGGGAAATTTGGAGGCCAAGTCAATACCTCAAACTTGTTGTGCTCGTCAAACCATTCCAGCATGTGTATTCTGACACCTTTATATCAGAACCAGCATTAACTTCTTGAGCAATCTGAGCTACAGTAGCTCATCTGTTGGATCGGACCACACAGGCCAACCTTCGCTCCCCACGTGCATCAATGAGCCTTGGCCGCCCATGGCCCTGTCGCTGGTTCACCACCGTTCCTTCCTTGGACCACTTTTGAAAGATACAGACCACTGCAGACCAGGAACACCCCACAAGAGCTGCAGTTTTGGAGATGCTCTGACCAGTCTTCTAGCCATCACAATTTGGCCCTTGTCAAACTCGCTCAAATCGTTACGCTTGGCCCATTTATCCTGCTTCTAACACATCAATTTTGAGGACAAAATGTTCACTTGCTGCCTAATATATCCCACCCACTAACATTTCTTTCAATAAAGACCTTAAATATACCCAAATAATGCTAAAATATAATGTCAGGTCCTAAACTACTGTATGGCCCTATGGGCTTAAACTATGCAGTCAATGGCCCAGTGTCAGTCACTGAATGCTATTTTAGTCTGCTGCCTCAGATATTAAAACAGCCTCTTCATAAGATATTACAGCTCCAGCAGTTGCACAGCTCAGGTCCGTTTTGATTATTTACACAGTAAACATACAGATAGTACCTTCCCACATCAAACTGAGGTATCCAGCAGGATTACAAGCTATCACTGCAGCAAAACAACGCAACACTTGCGTGTCCCGTCTACCAGATATGTTAATGCATTTCTCCCGAAGCATCACACAGCATTATATTGCAGGCAATCCTTATTCATGAAGGCGCTCAAGTTTACAATCAACACTTTATGAAGCATCTATTGCTATGCAGGGAATGTCTACAGTGGCCCTCCATTTGCCTGGCCTCATGAGACTGACATGCAGCTCTCAAAAGCGGCATGTTCAAATTCAAAGACTCCAACGAGAGAGAGAGAGAAAAAGAGCCAGAAGAAGAGTGAGCAAGGAAGAGGGAAAGGGAAATGGGAGAAAAAGCCCTCCCTTCACCACAGGACTGGTCTTACTGAGATAAGCGCAAGGAGCCACCGAGTGAACCATCACCTAGACCATGAGTAAGAGGATGGAGAGAAAACGGGATGAAAGGAAAGAAGGAAATATGCCTGGAATGAATGAATGCAGGCTGGCTTGAGGGAAGGAATGGTGTCCATGTTTGATGTCCATGTATATCAATATCTCTTATTTCCTTCACTGAGACTGCACTGGAGAGATTGTAAAGATCTCAAAAGAGCCACAGAACAAAGACGGGTTCTCTGGCTGAGGAACAAACACGCAAGCAGAGCCCGGCTCATTTCATGTCTTTCATGGCATTTTCATAGGCTTCTTGACATGTCTTCGATCAGGCAAGGGCAGGGGGAGAAACACATCCACACCTTGAGCAGCGTTCAAAAGCCTGTGGAACTTGAAAAAAACTAGAGATGTATGGAGGAAGTTAAATTGAGACCCTCATGGTGGCCACCATCCTCTTCGGTGACTTCCTCCCTTACTCTTAAAAGAGTGTTTTGGGCAAGATAGAGATGTTACGGAAGAGGTCCAAACACACACACACACATGCTTACACATGCTGCTTCAGATTTCTTCTGTCGGTGTGGGCTAAGTGTGTAAGACACCCCTGTGGGCTTTCAAATCATCCCAAGTAGAAAGAACAAAGACTTCAAACCACTTACAGGGGTAGAATTTTGCATTTTCTGAAGCTAACCTGAGTGGTCTTGCCTGTGCAAAACTCGCATGCCATAATTCTAGTAAGCTGTGGGTGGCTGCCAGGTTGCTATGAGGCTACTCAGGAATTATGGGTGGTTACTTCTCATTTTGCACACTTCTGTACTATTCTATGCCATTTTTTAATATAAGAAGTGCTAGCTGATTTTGCCCTAAACCAATAATTATTTTAATGTTTTGGTCGATAACCGATAAATTACCAATTTTAAAATTCTATACTGTTTTGTCTAAATAAATGAAAAATGATGTGTTAGATGATGGCAAAGTATGCTAATGGAAAATTTAGGGGAAATGAGTACCTGCACAGTGTATCTGCACAGTTATATATATAACGAACCAATACCAATTATTTAAAAACTCTCAGCCAATAACCATCATGATACAAGTAGTGATACTAAAGTTCACTAAAGCGAGACACTACAAGTACTCAAATGATACATCTTTAAAAACTTAAATGATACTTCTTTAAATACTTCTTTAAAAGAAAAGGGTAAGTCACAGTTTTCCCAAGGTAGCAGAAGGGGGAGGTGCTAAACAATCTAAAGCAAGTGAAAACATACATTTAAAGGGTACTTTTAGACAACAACAATGTAGTGAAAATGGAAAAGTTTTTCCTTTGTGTTTTTTCACATAGACAAAAATGCCAAACTGATCCCCGTTCTCACAATCCGTGAAAATGACTAAAAACGCTTTTATGCCTGCCAGGCCAGTAGATGGAGATGTCACTTTGTAACAAAACACTACGTCAGTGTTTTCACTAATTTGCCTTTTTGTAGCTTACACTGAGACTATAAAGGTATCATTTTCAAAAGTTTGCATTTTCATGCCCCCAAAACGCCATTGTACTGTAAATGAACAGACAAAACCATACAATTTTTTACTGTTTTTAGTTGAAAACAGTGTCATGTAAACAGTCCCAAAATGTCATTTGCAAAATGGCGATTGTTTCTGTGTAGTAAAAAAAAAAAAAAAAAAAAAAAACTGCGCGTAATGCAAGTATATAATTTGGGATGCAACTCAAGTCTCAATGATATTATGATCATTAGATATGGCTCAGGTTTCTCCTTCAATGTGAGTTTATTGGCCTCTTAAAATTAAAGGTTAAACTCTTAAAATTAAAGGTTCATTATTGCCATTGATGGTTCCATGAGGAAACTTTAACATCTATGGAATTTCCATTCCACAAAAGGTTCTTGATAGTGGACAAATTTTCTTTAGATTTTTAAAACACTCTTCACACTAAAAATAAACTGTCCTTTTAGTAACTGGAACCAAAAATGGTTCTTACCTAAACCCAACCCTAACTTGTTCTGCCTATTGCATCTCTACAAAAACTTTTTGGAACCTTGATTTTTAGTGTTCATCCAATTATTTACAAAACTAGTAGCCTACATTTCCTCAACAAACAGCACAATTTTAGTTAATGTGAGATTAATATGAGAGTAAACTAAGTACAAGCAACAGTAAAAAGTTTCTTACACAATGAGATTTTAATGGGACTGACTAAACGATAATTTAAGGGCATTTAAAGAGTTTTACGTGTTCAGAAACAATTAAACGTTTGCTGCACCCTTGAAATTAACCTTATCTTTCACATTGCTGTTTTAATATTCACAATGCGTGGAAAAATAAAGACAATGTTTTTTTTAGCCAATTAAAAAGTGGTTTAATTGCTTTTGGTAGGCCTGTTTGTCTTGGCTCATTAATTGCTTGACTTGGCATAGATTTTGATCTGAATTTCACAGCATGTGCAGACAGAGTGGAACTGTGTCACAAGACAAGGGAAAGGAATAAAAAGCACAACAGCATTGAAAGACAGAATAGAAAAAGAGTGAGCAAGTCCTGTGGTACCATTCCCAGAGGAAAGCTAAAGCGAATGGCTCTCGCTTTCATCAATAGTCTCGGTCTCTCTCTCCCCTTATATGGCCTCTCTCCATCGCCGATAACATCTGTCAATAACAGACACTTGACATCAAGTCACAACCATTATGACATCAATCACTTACTATGACATCATCCATCAGCTCCACTCCAGAGTGCCTGGCCTTGCTGCCGGTGCTTTTATTAAGCACAATATTATGTGCTTCTTCAAGGAGCATTAACATTGGTCGTGTTGGATGTATTCCCTAGTGCCGAACAAATTCTAGCGCGAATGCAGAGAAAGAAAGAAACAAACACACAGCTGGAGTGGAGCCTTCATTAAGGGGTTGATGATGTATGCTGGTGTAGCTGTAGGCTCATAACAGGAATTTATACACAAAGTCATTAGGAGAGCTCCCTATGCTTTCCCGCCCAATGCAACACTAGCATTTCACCAGTTACTCATAAATGTTTTTTTTTTTCAGTTTCTGAAGACAACGTGAGTGGTGCTTACCTTGCCACTGCAGTGCTAAAGAAATGTGGTTGGTTGCCAAAGTGTTCCTAAGTGGTTGCTGATAAATCACTAGGTGTGTCGCAATGTACTGGAATTGACGATTACCTTGATATTTATAAAAATGAAATAACATATGTGTAGTATTAAAACAATATAAAAAATATTGTTAAAAAAACTTTACACTGGTTGCCACCCATCATAAAATAGAAAAAAGAAGACGACTGTTAGGTGTTATAGAAACAAAATAATTGTAGGAAAAATAGTGTAAAACAGCTACACAAAACATAGACGATACCGGACCAAGGAACTGAGAAAACACATGGCAGAAAAAAAACCCACCCGATCTCACGGCAATTCGTGCGTATTGCATAACCTGATTTTGATGAGTTCAACATGTTCCTGGGTCAACATTTTTTTGATCCTGGAACAATATTCAAATCAACCAATCAGATTTGAGGGACAAGTTTACAGATTATGTGAAGTTTAGGCTTAAAATCATGAATTGGTGCTTCTACATCAGTGTTATTTATCTATCATTTCCCTTTGATTTTTGGGATAACTTATGGGAGGGTTAGGTTTAGGGGTAGGAATAGGGTTAAGACTAAATTTTCAAACTAGAATGATGTTCCAGGATCAACAAAATATGTTGACCCAGGAACGCATCTAACTCAGCAATATCAGGACGCGCCACACGTATTTTACGAGGTGGCTAAATCTTACAAATATGTACGACCTCACTCGTATGATTTCATAAGTTTTTTGCTAAATCGTACATATTTTACAAGTTGCCAAATTCGTATGAATTTGTATGAATGGCCTACTCCTAACCCCACCTCTAAACCTACCCATCACTGGGGTTTAGACAAATCGTATGAATTTGTACGAGTGAGGTTGTATGAATTCGTACGAATTAGCCACCTCGTAAAATACGTACAAATTGGTTGTGAGATAGCATTGGGAAAAACAGGAAGAGAACAATGAGAAAACAAAACCAAAACAGATTAAATGTGACAACGACACAGCGTGTAGCTAGTCGCACAAAAAGAGTCGCAAGTAGGGAAGTAATGATTCCCTGAACTCACGATGCGATGCGATTCACAAAACTGGTTTCACAATGTGACTTTATCACATTTTGGTTTTTTTTACAAACTGAGATTCAAGACAAATTATAAATGAGAATTTTTTTTCATTTTTTATTATTTCTCAGACAAAATGCTGCATATTTTTTTTTTAAATTTAAATTCAGATTTGTTATAAAGATATTTCAATTTCATAAACAATTCCTAAATCAAATAATACAAATAAAAGAAATCTCTTTATATGAGTACATGAAAAAGATATTTGCTCTATTACAGACTGAACTATCTGTAGCCATTTTAAAATTAGAGGAAAACACTGCATTTTAATCACAATCCCATCAAAGATAGTGTATACAAGCAGCATGAGCAGTTTTTGATTTAAATTAGATTGTATAATTTTAACATTTGAAGCAAAAACAGAATGTTCTGACTTTAGTTTTGTGAAATTATGCTACATAAAACTTCATGACAGCAGACGGGCTGCATGAGAATGGAAATTCACTGTCTGACAGCAGGTGGCACTTATGGAACAGCAGCAATATAGTGCTTTCTTGGTTACAGCTATAAACAAAGCAGCACAGCGCACTTAAAAACACTACTTTAAAATGCTTTATACGGAAGTAAGATGTAAAATACCATCTAAGCTTTTCTGAACACAGTTTCCCCCAGCTATAAATTCATAAACCCTGCCCCCAAATGTATCGCGATTCATTCAGCATCTCAAACGACTTGAATCGTCACATATTTTATTCATTTTCCAACCGGTTCTGGGCGCATCATTACACCCCTAGGCTGCGTTCTACTCCAGTTTTAGACACACACTCACGAACTTCCCTAAGATCCTCGCTCCCTCGATTTCGTTCCAATTCAGCCCATTGCACGGGTTCCGCCAGTAGTGGGCACTCATGCAACGTAAGCAATGATGTACATCGAAGTCATCGACACTGGGGTAAGTTAGCAAAGGAAGGGTATAAAAAAAAGAGCATAAAAAAAGCCCTAGTCGCAAGAGATGACAGGCTAAATCGAGACAATTGGATTTTTGGATTCTGTAAAAAAGACTTGGTGTTAGACACTCCAGTCTACGGGAAATGATGATAGTACCATGATTTGTATGCTTATAATAGCAAACTCTCTCTCTGCCTCCCTACACTTCAGTGTGTAGCCTCATGAAGTTTGGGTTCTTTGCCACTGTCACCTTTGGCTTGCTTAGTTGTGGTTTAAAAACACTCTTAAAATTCAGTAATACTGCATTATCGGTTTGACTGAACTGTTGGACGAGAACAATACTTCAACTGAAGTGAGTTGGATGATGACACAACTGTTTTCTGCAGAGCTACTGTGTAGGTGAATTGATAATTTATAACTGATTTATTACCATGAAGCTGCTTTGAAACAATCTGTATTGTATAAAGCACTATATAAATAAAGGTGACTTGTCTTGAATTAAATTGAGAACATCCAGGAAATTCTTCAGTGTCAGAATTAACAGTGCCCTCTGTCTACTAGTAGGAATGTTACACACCCCGTAAGAGATTGTTTCACCATTCTTCAGATTGTACCCTAGATACAGTATGGATTGAGTGCCTCCTTTAGTCTGAGGGTTTTATAGCTCACTTCTCAACAACAAGCCGCATGATTTGGGAAAAGGGGTTGATGCAGGCTTCCCTAAAGCAGGGTCTTTTACAACATAATGGGCCAGCCGAACAGAAAAAAAAAAATGCTAGCTCATCCTGGTGTCTTCCCACCAACAGACAAACACGCACAAGCGCCCAGATTTATGGAAATTGTCTCTCTCTCTCTTTTTGGCAGCAGGACTGGTCTTATCTGGACTCAGCCACTATCTACTGTTTGGACTAGATAAGTTTGCATTTGCATTTCTAATGAGATTGAGCATGTCCCATCGTGCTCGCCGTAGATGCACGCTCCACTCGGCTGGGGAGGAAGCGGCCACGGGTAGGTGGGCAGGGCAGGAGGGTCACTACTGCATGTGGAACCCACTGAGACATCATCCCCGGTAGAAGGAAAGCTGGACCATACTGTCAGAATTCACAGACAAATACACATTTTTCCTCTCTCGCTGTCTGCTTTCCCCTCTGGCCCCTAACCAAAAACTGTAATCACATTTCTCAGCTTGCACGATCTTTGGCAGAGGAGGACTGCTGGAGATTACACAAGCTTCTGCACAGCAGGAGAAGACTCATGTTTCTGTTATGACTCTATCAATACTGCTGACAGCAAACTCATAATATGACCTGAAAACTGGATTTCAGTGACTGGAACTTTTGATTCCACGACAGCAATGTATAAAGACCTTCATTCTGTCATCAGTATGTTCTCATGCCATTAAACTTAAGAGATGATGATCATGAGGAAACTGCAAGCTAATGTATTTAGTTTGGAATTTGCCATTGAGCAGGAGATTTCTTATCCAAAGACACAAGACACTGTATAAAAACCCAAGACCCCATGAAATCTAGCTTTGTGGCTTTTGGGCTTTTCATGTCTATTTTTAAAAGCTTGCAGAGTGTTAGCTTCAATATTCAAATGTACTAAAACTCTGAGGTTGACTAAAACTCTCAGCAAATACACATAAGAAATTACGAATCCTGGAAAAAATACAAAGTTCTGTCATGAAACTCTAGATGGTGCAGGCTCAATCTGCTTGCAATCACATAATTGTTATAGTTCAGACGAGTGCTGTGGACAGCAGGGATGCATGCGGATGTCAGCAAAGAGCCTCGGTGTATACCCTCCAATGGCGATTTTTATGTCACGCAGACAGATCCCTGTTCACGCGGACTTTAGTCAGCATTTGTTGTAGGAGTTACAACGTGCTTTCAGAAACCCTGCATCTTCCCCTGCTCCACCTGTATAGATCTACTATGGGTAATTCGTGTATGCTATATTGTACAGCTGCAGTATGTCTTACTTGCTCATAGCAGCATCAGAGACTCAGACATTAAAGGCAATACCTTTGAAGGCTGCAAAGGTCAGACAGAGCGTTGCTAAATGGGACGGTTTAGCCTACGGATTGCTGTTCTTGTCGCCAAGCAACTGTGACAGCTGCCGTTGATGAGTGACAGTAATATCTGTACTAGACTTTTTTGAAAGTTATATATTAAACTGTCTGAAAACAAAACAGGGTTCACAAACTGTCTAAATATGTTTACCATGGTCCATTTCTGTATATAATAAAGAGTATATACGGTGGCACAGTAGTGCACAACACAACAAAATTAAAAAAGCAAACATAAGTTCACAACACAACGAAATCGAGCCACAACACAACGGAATCGAGCCACAACATAACGGAATCAAGCCACAACACAACGGAATAAAGCCACAACACAACAAATTGAGCCACAACACAACGAAATCAAGCCACAACACAACGGAAATGCTCCCGACCACTAGGGGGCTCTCAGAGCTCGGTAAAGTTAGTTTTCCTTGCCACTGTTCTATAGAGTCTGCAGTAATATCAATACCACGATTAGTTTAAACAGTATGTAACCACCGTATATCGACATGAAATATTAATTCAAAATCACCTATGTGCAAAATAGCTTCATATTCATACTTGTGAATGATTTGACACGATACCACGGCGCATGATGAAGGGAACGTCTGCCAATCCCACTAAGTGGTTAAAACGTATAATTTGTATTCATTAAAATTACTTTTAACATTTAAAAACAGACATATTCAAATTCCAAAGCTTGTCAGTCTTACCAACAGGAACTAACAACCTTTGGAATTTGAACATGTCTGTTTTTATATGTTAAAAGATGACTTTTAATGAATACAAATTATACGTTTTAACCACTTAGTGGAATTGGTGGATGTTCCCTTTATCATGCGCTGTGCTATCGCGTCAAATCATTCACAAGTATAAATATGAAGCTATTGTGAACGTAGTTGATTTTTAATTAATATATCATGTCGATATACAATGCTTACATACTTAAAACTGATCATGGTATTGATATCTTTGTAAAACTGTCGACTTTATAGAACAGTGGCAAGGAATAGTAATATTACCGAGCTCTGAGAGCCCTCAAGTGGTCGGGAGCATTTCCGTTGTGTTGTGACTTTATTTCGTTGTGTTGTGGATTTATTCCGTTGTGTTGTGGCTTGATTTCATTGTGTTGTGGCTTTATTCTGTTGTGTTGTGGCTTGATTTCATTGTGTTGTGAACTTATGTTTGCTTTTTTAATTTCATTGTGTTGTGCACTACTGGGCCACCATTAGTATTAGTATTAACTATATATAATTACATATTAGTAAGATATAAGTCAACATTTGAACCGCTTTACATTTTTTAAAAATTTGTATCATTAGATATTTGAGTAAAAATCCTGTCGTCACTGGCGCGTAATAAATTCTGGCATAGGCAGGATGCAGCCTCTGAATTGAGACGCAGCAACTGTCATATACATAACAATGCCAAACACAGACTTGTAATGACAGTAATACATTTTTAAATGTAGTTATATTTTTCAATATAACTTTTAAAAAATAATAAATATATTTGTGGGGGTGTAGAGAAATTGCCATAAAGTAAATTGCTCTGTAGATTCAGAATGTCTCCTCCTTATAACAACTGGAATTAATTACCAATAGCAAGCAGTGATACTAGCAAACTGTGAATGTTGTTGGGCTGGGTCACGAACAAAAGTTAAATTATTTTTGTGATATGACTACATTTATACTTGTTCTGTCTGTCTGTTTTTTTTTTGTTGTTGTTGTTTTTTTACAGTATTTTTTTTATAAAAATATTAATAAAAAAGAAAAAAAAAATCACAAAAGGTGAGGTGCCATGAATAAAATTATAATTCTAAATAAAACATATAAAAATAAATATATAAATTACATTTAAATTAGTTTTCTAAACTGAATAACTGCCTTTTAAAACTAAGGTCTATCTGGAACCAATATTAGCCTAATCAGATTCAGTAATTTAACCAAAGTGCGGTGTGAAAAATTAACAAGCAATAAAGCTCAATGTAAATCAGAGCCATGACTGCGATAAACGACGCGTGACTAGACATTTAGACTGGATATTTCACCCAACCACCCAACTTTAGGATAAGTTACACACGCAGAGTAGAAGCAAAGAGCGAAGTAGTAAGAAGTCTCCTACTCTTTTTCCCTGAGATGAATCACTGAGTTGAAACATGAGTGAATGATGATCTTCTTCACATCAGCGAGAAACGATCAGCAGACCCCAGAAAAAGAAGAGTTACTAATGAGAGAGAGTCAGAGAGGCCGTTCAGCTACATTACTGCAGAGAAAAGAGGACTTTTAGCCTCTTTCAGGCCATTAAACAACATTCTATGAAAGGGGTCTGCAGTTTTCAAATTGGTCCCATAATCACCCCAGTAATAGCCCATGGAATAAAGTGTGCTAGGAAAGGCACTCTGTCTCTCACTCAAGTGTGCTGAACCCTAAAATACCACCAGCTAATTATATAAACGACCACATTTATTGTCAACAGCATGAAAGACTGAAAAGTGGAGTTTCATTTTTGGCAAACTTTGCGTACCGTGTTCTACAGCACAGTGTGAATATTTCTGTCATAAACAGTCACGCACCAGCTAACACAGCAGGAGCAGGTACAGGCCAATGAACTGCTTTAATGAACTGTAAATGCCCTTCTGAAGAAACTAAAAGCATGTGGAGGGGTTGTGTCATATAAATTTGTATCATTCTATTTTTCCATGAGGACCATTTACAAAGCTAGTCAAGATGTTTGTACCAAAAACCCTTTAATAATTTTCCCAAAAAATATTGAAAGGAAATATGAAACATTTTAGAGTAAATATATATATTTATAATTGTATATTTTTGTAAATAAAATAAAAATATAAATAAATATTAAATATTAAATATAATCAAAATTATGAATTTGAAATATTTAAAAGTTTTTACATGAATTATTACATCAAGAAAACGTAAAAAAAAAAAATGGAAATAGAAAACTTAAAAATGATATGACTCATTTTAAATCATATCACAATGTTCATATGGATTTCAATTATACATTAAAAAAAATTTGATCTGTCCATAAATTTCGTAATAAGAGATTTAAATCAATTAACATATAATATACAGTAATTAAATGAATAAAAATCTGCAATCAGTGATCTAAATATGATGATCTCAAATGCTAACTGGAGTCCTTCAGCCAAATAAATGGACATAGAAGGCCACTTCTCTCACGCCTCAGCATACAGGAATTATGCGCGTTCGCTCAATTGTGTATGAAATCAGTCATGCATTTCCCTTTGCTTGAGCCTGTGTGCATAAAAATCATTAAATTGTAGTCATTTTCTTGTTTGAACACTGTTTGAAGGTAAGCATAGTGTCTGAATGTGTTTGACCGGTGATCCACCAGGCTATCATTTTCTTTAGAAAAGACTAACAGCCGCCAAATGCCACTGCATCAGTATGAATGTAAAGTCCAGCAGCAGCCAGAGGCCGCTGCAGTCGCTTTTTATCTCTTTCTATCAACTATACTTTATTCTTTAATAAGTCCTCTGCTATAACTCAATCTTCTGCCTTCAATCCTTCACCATCTCTCAAGTCAGCTAATTAACACTGATGTAAGTGTAATTCTATGGGTCAACTGCTGTAGAGAGAACAGGACAGAAAAGGGCCCTAAACGGCATTCGCCTCAATCAAGGTTAAGTGTGTAATTACTACATTAAAATGATTTCTCCTATCAAAGCTTAAAATTGGAGTGTAAGCCAGTCATATCCATTCATATCAATGAATGGACGGACGGACGGACGGACGGACGGACGGACAGACAGACAGATAGACAGACAGATAGATAGACAGATAGATAATGAAATCTGAGGCTGTAAAGGGCTGAGCTCAAGCTGGCTGAACAAATAGCAGCACTAACTGAATTAACTCATCAAATACATCTAATATGAAGTTTGTTCAACAGGATTATAAGGGCTCTGATTAACCTAAGGTTTGATGTGCAAGACAAAATTCAACCTTTGATGAGTTGAACTTCACTTGTCAGTCCATATGCTAATTCAAAGTGTCAGATTCAGAAATGCTGCTAAAATCTCTGACCTTACAGGAAACAATGCCTTTAATGAGTAATTTCTCCAGTATATTACATGCTGTCTGCAATTAGTGTGGCCAGCTGAGTTCTACACATTGATCGGAGTGATTTGCTGACCTCGTCAAATCTGTTGTTTTAGTCCCCTGGCCTGAAGAAGCACGCTAGAGACTGCAGTCTAACATTCTTGTTAGCGCACCCGCATCCCGCACCTGAGACCCAGGTTTGAATCCCGCTCAGGGGTGCATTTCCCAAAGCGAACCATGGTTGCAAGTTCTGTCGTTACCAATACAGTTCAATGGGACTTACGGCCATAGTTGACAAACAATGCTTTCAGGAAACACACCCCAGAGCAGGTCGGGTAGGACCAGTTAAATTTGGTGCAGTGACCCGGATGGGAGTGAGTTTTAGGGGGGTGAATGTAATGGAAGTAAGTTAGTAAGAGCTGTGCGTGTAAACCTCACTCCCCTGGCCTCAAGAGGCGCGCTAGCAACAGATGCTAGAGACTGTGGTCTTTAGCGTCCTTGTTAGTGACTCCCTCCCGTGCTGGAGATGCCAGTTCGAATCCCGCTTAGAGTGGAACGAGTAGGGCCATTACATTAGCACATGCAGAAACTAAGAAATAAATTTTTCTATTAAGATATTTATTTTGTTGAGGAAAAATGACTGGAAAAGAGTAAAGAATTCAAAAATGTAAAGTGTTTGTCATGATCTGAAAATAAAGAGGAATTTAAAACCATAATTAATGGTCGGGTTTCTACAACTTTCACTTAAGAGTAAAAAATCTGCCTTTAAACTTGAAATAAATAAAGATTTAACATTTATCATTTTACATTTTTTGGCCATATTGTCCAGCTCTATTTAAAAGCAACCCAATGTGCCTAACAGGCCCAGTTAGTGTGCAGACTGTGTGTGGCATTTGGCATTTGACCGCATGTGATGGGCAGCTTGGGAGAGCACACAGGAGATTAGATGACACACACATTGGGTCCTTCTCATTAGCTGCAGAGACCACATACCCAGAGAAACTGCTGACCACTGAGGGCTTTTACAAATGCTGACATGTGGCCCTGTAACTGACCTCATGGTTCAGCAAGAGCTTGCATGTGCCATACACACACAAGCACTCTCTAACCAATATGCCAAGTGATCCCCTGAAGAAAGAAAGAGAAAAAAATCAATGTTGTGTGTTTCACAGGCCACTGCAAGCTAATGAAAGTCATTCATTACACCAGCTAGCTACCAAAATACTTTACATTTCCTCTAAATGCTTTATACCAAAACCATCTATTAGCTTCTTTCATCCCTTTCCTCTCATCACATGCAAATGATTGTTTTAGACACAATAGAGCATTCATTTAGAGGTCAAGTTCACTCCTCTTCCTCCATTACAGCAATTTTTTCCCCTGTGATTTGCATATTAATGTCGACCTTATCTACTCGTCTGCACTTGTTTGTTTGGCCCAAGTAAGGGAATTTAATCATATCCAATAGTAGCCACCGAAACTGTTTCAATTAAAAAAAAAAAAAAAAGAAAAGATAAATCTGCCAAAACTATTTCTGCTTTATTTATCATTTATTAAGAATTTAATTAATGTTCTTTTTTATATATATATATATATTTTTTTAATTTACCTTTTTAAGACAGTCAGGTTTTTAATTTATATATCTGTTCTCAATTGATATTGTTCATTGAAGCTTACTGTATTATGTAGAAGAGTATTGTGAGAAGGAGATCGAGTGAGCGAGTTTATTACCTGCATTCAGATTTAGCATTTTCCTTCAGGTCAGTCATATGTTCACAATAAAAAAATCTGTTTAAATGTCTGATGTATTATCTTGTCCTTTTAAAAGTTAAGGGGTTTTCCCGTGACTGACAGCGCTAGTCAAAGCATTTGTCAGTTGGGTCATTTTCCATGTTCACAACAATTCAGTCTTTTCAATGTAAAAGTCTTCGCTACTGACTGGCACACTCATAAAGACAGTCTTTGCGCCATCTAATGGTGTAATAATGTAACTTCTGTTGCTATTCATGATCTGAAACTATTTTTTCCGGCGGAAGGAAGGCTTTAGTGAAAGTTTACTTCGTGAAAGTTGCATTGATACATATTTTTGGCTTTGATATTTATATTGTGTGGTAACCATTTTATAAAAGCTATAAGGTACTCGAGGTTAGTGCTGTATAGTAAATAAGTCACGGCTGAAGGGGTTGCAGGCACGATGCGTAGCAAAGTCTACTGTATGTTCCACAATCAATTAATACTACTGCACCTTGTTACTGTCTGTCTTTGGCACAGGCATAACTGAAGCATAATTGAAAATCAAGGCTTGGTATTATTGGAAGGGCTTTGATTATGCAATTTTTCTCATAATGCCATTCTATAAGTGTGGGTAATTCTGTTCAGAGTCATACTGGTCCCTTATGCACACAGGCTCTAAGAGGCTTATTATGGCATTATGAAGTAAAACCTTCAAAACGTCCTTCCAGTCCACATTTTCCTAGTGGATATGGTATCCATCCCTTCAGTTTGGACAAATTATATACCATAATACATAACCACAGTACCACAATAATGAATAATCTGCTCAAACTCTTAAATTTAAATACTGTCTCACCATTAAATCCTGGTCTAATAGTTTAGTATTACTGCTAGTGCACAGAAGTGTTAACAGAAGCACACCTCAACATCCTTGATCCGAAAATGAGACTTCAATTTCTACAAAATAACGTTTAAGGAAATCTCCCGATAATTCCATTTTTGTCCCTCCACTTTACTCCTGTTTGCAGTCACATGGTCTTTAGGATAATGACTTCCACCAGCTTACGCTTTATGCACAACCTTTGCCGTTTAAAAGATACGTGCAGAACTTCAGCTAAAGCAAAATGGACAGTCATGCTTTCAGGCGAAGCAATTCACCACGGTACATTATTGCGCTGGAGCTCTGACTGGCAACCCATTATCCAATTTGAATAATAACACATTGCCTTCAGCCCGAGAGCTACGGAAGACTCAGCTCTAAAAATATAGCATAGAATAGAAAGGAACAAGCAGAAATAGTGTGAAAGAGCTTTGCCTTAATGTCCTCTCTGTAGGTTACAGCAGCCGTTTAGAGAAGAGAGACCTGAAGCGGCCCACCCGCACACACACACACCACACACCTAACTGGGACAGCAGATGCTCAGCGGGAAAGATGCTGAATGGAACTAACCGTCCACACACACAAACAAACAAACAAGAGGTTAAATATGCTCTGCAGCGAAAGAAGAGCTTCATTAATGCAAAGGTAACAATGCTTTTGTAAATACAACAGCCTTCTGTTGTGAGTTTGCTCAAATAAAATGTGCCAATGCATCCTTGCACATTGGGAAATTAAGCTGTTTTTGTCTTCATACTAATGGATGGTCTTGCAAATTTGCATAGACAAAGGTTATATCTGTAAAAGCCTGTCTTAGTCTTAGAATTTAAATGGTAATTTGACTATTCATTATATCATGTTTTTGTTACTTTCTGTCTCTTAACAGCAACTTCATCGCAATGGTGTATCTAAAAAAATGTATACTTTATTTCTCACAATTGTGACTATATCTAACAATTAAGTTACATTATACATTATATGTTATTACAACATTTTTTTTCATTAGTCAAATCAACTTCAATAATTAATGTGGTTCAGATAACAAAAAAAAATGAGTTTATGTTGATTAAACCAATCGCCTTCTTTGCATTAACTCAAATTTTTAATTTAAGGTAACCATGGTAACTTTTTTGAGTTAAACCAACTTTATTTATTAGAAACATAACTATTTTTCACAATTAAGTCTTAATTTCTCACAAGTGGACTATCATTTTAAACTTATTTCACAATTTTGAGTTGTACTTTTTAGTCTGAAGTGGAAGCAGGCTTTAGATCCTGTACCTTAAAAGGAAACAGTCTTAAATTTAGTCAAAAGCCTCAGGTTGACTTTAATATGCAGTGAGCGAGAGGAATTTTGGGTGAAAAATGTAAATGCACAGAGAGCTGAAACCTTTGGGGGAATTGGCCACATAGAGAACACATAGTCAGACATGTTATTCAGAGATGACCTTTCACTAAACACTGCCTGCTGTTCCCCAGGCACTGAGAGAAAAAGATGGAGGAAGAGAAAGTGAAGCTAGAAAAACAGAGCCACTGCATCAACACACACACATGCAACACTTAATATTAATATTGAGGATGTTCAGATGGCATTCACACCCACATATATGCACTAAATGAACCATATTCTAATATCGTAAGCAGTCAAACTACTAATCCCAATGATGCCCCTTTTTTGGATGAAGGCATCATTTAGAGCCAGGGTTAATGTCTCGATTTCAAGATGCCTAATGTACCTAGACAGATTTTTTTTGGGTGTCATAAGCGCATTTTAAATTGGCTAGGTCCATGCACACTTACTCAGAACATGATGCCCAAAAAAGATGCTTTTGATGGCTAAAAATGCTGTGTTCTAATGCAACCAGGAGGCGGAACCCACTAGGTCATTCTTATCATTCGAAAGCTAAAACACTCAAAATTCATCATATGAATTTGTTTTGAAATCAGACATTGTGTTACCATGGAAATGGTATTTTAAAAATGTTTAGTGGGCTCCTTCCCCTAGGGGGCGGTGTCACGTTAAATCATGCAAAAATTACTGCACGATCTTATAATCAAATCTTTTTCTAATCTTGATAAAACACCTTGTTGGAAAGGTCTGAGACAAATGGTTCCATATTTGGTGACTGTTTTCTGATAGAAGTGGTATTGCGACAAAAAAAAATGTATTAATTTGTGACAGGAGAAAAAAAACACGGAACACGGAAGCCTGCACTGCGTTTGCTACATCAACTACGTATGACAACAGTCAAATTGTTAAATAAAGTCATTATTTTTGTTTTGTTTTTTAATTTTAATATATCAATTCTTGTTTGGAGTCAAAAGTAGGATGTGTTAATGTCCAAAAATGCTGTCTAGGTAGTATGCTCACTCATTTTAAAGACATCCACTGTCTAAAATGCCAGAATGGAGAGCTGATGGGAAGCAGCAGTTGATTGAGAGAAGCAGGTCTATCTCACTTCCTGATGTCTGCTATCTCCCCATAGAGATATTTCCAAATGCTCAGCATCAGGAGATTGACTGTCAAATGGAAGCAATGTCTCCTGACAGAATAAAGACTAAAAGGTTATCCAGTCAGAATATTTTACCATCCAACCTGAGAGAGCCTTGATAGACAAGTGCTGAACGTTTAGTAAAATTTACCTTTGAGCGTGTTAAAAACATATCAACTCAGAAATATGTTTTGCTATTTGAGAGATCTCACCAAACCAAAATAGAAGAAAACATGACACCACAGAAAAAGGAAAAGAGTCTGGGTATGTGTTTGTATGTGTGTGTGTAATCATGTTATTGGGCAGGACGTGTTCCAGACAGCCGTGAACCAGACTGATCCAGTGCCAGAGAGTGACTGGATTTACAGCAGTAACACATTAACACACATGAATCACACTCAATGTTTACTCAACTCTGTGTGCCGCTACTGAAAACACAGAAAAAAGAAAAGAAAAAAACATAAGCAAAAATTAAACGTGCATCCAGTTTAAATTGGTTTTCGGCCACAAGTTTTCCAATTATACATGACACGCGCATCAAGTTTACAGTTAAATATCAGAAAATGTCTCATTTGCATTTTTACGCCTTGTGAAAAAATTAGGCGACAAATTCCAGCTTATTTCACGCTCAGAAAATAACTGACTTAAAGTCCATCCTGCACTACAAGAAACTACCCAGGCTACCACTCACGCAGTAAACCTTATTTTTTGCTTTGTGAAGTTGTGTCTATGCAAGCATGCACCTTCCCCGCAGTGAGGCCCAGTGAGTCGAGTCTCTTTATCAACTCTACCCAGAATTCCCAGGAGACTCATTTGACAATCAAGGCCAGTCTACTGTAATAGCATCTTCAGTCTTCCAAACTGTCAGACTGATAAGTCATTGCTAGCAGACACTGGCTCAATGTCTTTGGCTCAAGTATCAAACCTAACAATACGCAACAGATGGTAGGAAAACACACACCATATACACAACTAAAGATGGAAGACAAAACAATGACACTTTCTGTTTATATATGGAATATTAAAAAGAAAAATCTGTTATCATGTCATGAATTGTAACCACAGTTAAAATACATTAAAGATATAATATATATAACACATGATACATTAAATTTGCCACTGACCATGTGCATTATACTCTATTTTTTTTTTTTATAATGCATTATAACAGTGGTTAATATTTATAAATACTGATTATTGGAATAATATACATATATATATTTATAGAGGGGTGTAACAGTACATGTATTCATCCTGAACCATACGATATAGACTTAACGGTTCAGTGCATACAGTCAGACGACGAATACAGTCAGTCACAGGTAATCCACACTCCAATCCAGAAGAGGGCAGTAATTCATTTCATAATTCATAAATATGTTAACGTCTTATCTCTCAACCAGTATTTCAACTGTGGAAAGACATCAATAAAACAGCTTGAGAATAATATTTCATGTAACATTACATTCACTTCAGGCAAGTCATTTAGTGTCCACAGCATGTGCGTGACTAAATATATGCACTATATTAGCTTATATATTCATTATTTTACTTTACTTGTTGGTAATGTCTTAATTATTTAATATATGTTTAAATAAATTTGTTATGAAAAAAAGTTATGACAGGTACTGTGTAAATGATTATATTTAAAAAATGATTTTATAATTAGATTTAAGTCAATGCAAAACCTGCCTTATGTGCAATTTACACTTTTTTTTTGTTTGTATGTTTTTTATTTGAGTGTTGATTATTATATCTAAAAATAAATAGCAACTGAATTGTAAACTTTAACCTTTAAAATTATAGTAATCTGTCAAATGTAACCAAAACCGAAATAGAGCAACACCATGAGAGAACAGGTTTGAATGAGTGTTTTTCACAGATGGCCACTGAAATCATCAGTTGAATGAAACTCTGAATTAGCTGGCTATCGTGGAATGCTTCACTTATTGCAAATTAAAAGACTAAATCAATATTATGTAGCAGAGTAACACTGCAGATTCTTTCCCGTACAAGCTCTCAGTGTTAACCTTGAGACTCTGAGCGCAGCAGGACTTCATTTCTTTCTCACCCTGTCGCTTTCATCGGACCAGTTAAAGACTGATTCCTTTCATATATGACAACTGTGAATAGGGAATAAAAAGGTGTGGTAAAAATGACAGACAGCCTTCTCTTGGTTTTACACAGGCACAGCCACTCACTGTCTTACTGAAGAGAACTTCTTCATAGGCAAACATCTTCATACAGAGAGAGCAAAAGAGCTCAGAGTGACAGGCATCCACTGTTTCTCCTCCCTTAAACCAAAAAACCCTCACAGCCATCTAGAGATTCCTGGAAGGTCAAGCTACCAAGAGATACACATAATTAACAAGTGTGAGGAATGTTAACTAAAGCTAAATTAAGTTAATTGCTATTGAATGTTGGGAAAGCTAATGGGACACTCACTTAAGAGAAGACTATGTTTCCCCTTGGATTCAATGGTATTTTTATGCATGCATTTTTTTTTTTAAGAAAGGTGATAAAGACTAGTATTTCATTAATAAACACTCATACACAATTTTCAGAAAATGTTATTATAAGTGTAATATAATAATAACATAAAATTATATATATATATATATATATATATATATATATATATATATATATATATATGTGTGTGTGTGTGTGTGTGTGTGTGTGTGTGTGTGTGTGTGTGTGTGTGTGTTATAATAAAATAATAATTTGTATATAAAACTGTTATAAATATATTTTTTCAATTATTTTAATGTATTTAAATTATAATATATTATGATTTTTCATATATTAAAATATTATTAAATGTAATAATTATTATATTCTTCATATATATATCTTTTATAATAAAATATTATATAGATTTCTAAATATATAAAAACACAAATAAATGGCTTAGTCCATAATAAATAAGCTTTACATAAAAACAATAGAAGTCTATTGTCCTTATTTAGCTAAGTAAGGTGCGCAGACGTGAGTCCAGAGCTCAGGTGGGGCTCTGTCATGCAGTAAATGTCTATAGGTTTCTCTAAGGCATGAGAAGAAACTGTGGAATCTAGTTTAACCCAGGTGCCCTCATGTGACAGAATCACATGTAGGCAAAAACATTAGCATTTAGATACAAAGCTGAAAATGTGCACACGTACACTTTCTTTCACATACAAACTCAAGGTATGTATATAAATCACAATATGAGCTGAAATTACATTTTAAACCCCACCCTGACCCTTGCACAAAGAAGTCAAGAATATTGTCAGCATTTCCATAACCATACAATTACATCCTTCAGACAGCATAGTCTCATTATAGAGACTTGTTGAAGCATTAGATAGCCACTGCACACACCCACACAGTACATTAGCATTACCTGATACTGCTCATGCTGCCACCTGTCTCAGATCCCAGTTTGCATCGCTCCAGCTGAGTAGCCACTATCTGACGCTCCGCCTCCAGCTCTCGAGTTAATCTTTCAAACTGTAGTTCCTGAGAAAAGAAAAAGACAGATGGTCAGTTAACAAAATTGAATTAAAGTGCCATTACGTCACTTACACTAGAAACATGTGAAGATTATATAAATGCATCATATTCTGATTAAAATTGTAGTCTTACACAAATCTGTCCACAGATTTGGAGTACCATTTATTTGTGCAAAAGTTGCCGTCATGATGCTAAAGTGTTCTTATATGTCTGCAGTTGCAGTTGTTAGGCCTGGGTGGACAATGCTGATTAATCAATCTTCATTTTAAAGCTCAATATCAATTCTCAAATCCCAAGATCGATCTTTTAGTCTATGCTGTTTTCAGTTGATGCATGAATAAAACTTCACCAAACTTTATTTGTAGTGTGCCTGTGCTTTGTTACTTTTACTAAAAAACAAAGTCTCAGCTTTTAAAATCTGTCAGTTTTATAACAAAATCTAAACATTAAATAAATCCCATTTCACTCTTTAATGTGGCACGACTGATAGCTGTAGCACCTCAGTTCAAGAGAACATGAACTGATCATCTCTTCCTCTTTACTACTAGTTCCAGCACAAAATAAACATGAATATCAGAAGGTTCTTTTAAAGGTGCACTAGAACTTTTTTTAAAAGATGTAATATAAGTCTAAGGTGTCCCCTGAATGTGTCTGTGAAGTTTCAGCTCAAAATACCCCATAGATTTTTTTTTAATTCATTTTTTTAACTGCTTATTTTGGGGCATCATTAGAAATGAGCCGATTCAGGGTGTGTGGCCCTTTAAATCTCGTGCTCCACGCCCCAAGAGCTCGCGCTTGCCTTAAACAACATAAAAAAAGTTCAAACAGCTAATATAACCCTCAAAATGGATCTTTACAAAGTGTTCGTCATGCAGCATGTCTAATCGCGTAAGTACAGTGTTTATTTTGATGTTTACATTGATTCTGAATGAGTTTGAGGCTGTGCTCTGTGGCTAACGGCTAATGCTACACTGTTGGAGAGATTTATAAAGAATGAAGTTGTGTTTATGAATTATACAGACTGCAAGTGTTTTAAATTGAAAATAGCGACGGCTCTTGTCTCAGTAAATACAATAAGAAACAGCGGTAACTTTAACCACATTTAACAGTACATTAGCAACATGCTAACAAAACATTTAGAAAGACAGTTTACAAATATCACTAAAAATATCATGTTATCAGTTATTATTGTCAGTTGTCAGTTATTATTGCTCCATCTGCCATTTTTTGCTATTGTCCTTGCTTGCTTACCTAGTCTGTTCATTCAGCTGTGCACAGATCCAGACGTTAATACTGGCTGCTCTTGTGTAATGCCTCGATCATGGGCTGGCATATGCAAATTTTGGGGGCGTACACCTCGACTGTTACGTAACAGTTATGTTATGTTATGTTATGTTATGTTATGTTATGTTATGTTATGTTATGTTATGTTATGTTATGTTGAGATTCACCTGTTCTTCGGAGGTCATTTAAACAAATGAGATTTATATAAGAAGGAGGAAACAATGGAGTTTCAGACTCACTGTATGTCATTTCCACGTACTGAACTCTTGTTATTTAACTATGCCGAGGTAAATTCAATTTTTGAATCTAGGGCACCTTTAAAGAAAAGCATAACTTACTGAAATATATCTGAAATATTAATCAGCTGGCAAAAAAAGTGTCACATAACGTTTCATTTACCTCATAAAAGCCATTCAACGTTTATAGCTCATTAGCTAGTAAAAATTATTCTAGAGGAGCATGTTGCTAAATATATGCAAAATATAAAGACGCCTACTTTCAAACGCTCCCTTGTTTATCTGTGTAAGCGCTCAGTGAAGAGTGTCAAAGATGTCTATTTACAACATATTTTTGAAGCATTGATCATTGTAGCCAATCACAGACATATCTATTGAGTGTGTGAACACAACAGCCAATCAGAGATGTTTATGAATCCACTCAACAGCGCTCAAATGCTTGGAGGAAATGCTGGTATCGTCACATTTTTAAACTCTCAGTAAGAGAGAAAAGCATTTTTCTTTTTAGAAAAGTAAAATAACTTCTTCTGTATGATTTGAATTAACATACTAATACCAAATGTTTGGGGTTTGTTCAAATCCCTCACCCTATAAGCCTTAGCAAAAATCACTAATTACATTCAATGTCATTTTAAAGGTTTATATTCCTATAGAGGGCACATTCAGTTCTCTCCTGCAATTATATTGTGTTAAAAACTTATTTTCATTAGATTAAATTCTAGTCCCATAGAGAAACTTCTTTAGAATTTGTGAAACAACGTGCCAGCCAGCTATAAATCAAATGGGCAGACCTCTGGCCGGCCCTGAGAGATGATAATCACCACTAACGCTCCAGCTGGGACATAAAGTGCACCATCAGCACCAATAAATGCCCATTCCACAACCAGACGGCACATATAATCACTTAGATGGCCAAAATGATATTCAAACTTACAATAAAATCTTTTAACATTACATAAAACGCCCTCCCGTAGGTCGAATTTGTTGGCAGCATATGTCTTGAGGATGTCTAATTTCAGAAAAGCACCCTCTTATTCCTTTTCAAGCGTAAATTGTTGGTGTATTGTCATTTCTTTCTTACTTTGGAATGTAATGTTACTTTTCCTAAATGAGTCAGACTCAATGACACATGCAGCTGACAAATGCGACCTCAAGAGGGTAGGCTACACGTAGACTACGGTTTGACTAATAGGAAATTGTCATCATATCATTATTATTAACAAGTATCATTATTAACTAACTATTATTAGTGTTAACTATTAACACAAATGCAAGTAAACAGTCAATAAGAAAATAAGAAAGAATTAACAAATTTCGGTAACACTTTATTTTAAGGTGACATACTTACATGTTACTACATGTACTTACTATAGTAATAACAGTAAATTATGGATAATTACAAGTAACTAACCCTGAATCAAACCCTAAACGTAACTCCGTAGAAATTAAATGTAGTTAATTAATATTACTCAGTACTTATTTGAGTAAGTATAATGTAACTACGTCACTTTAAAACAAAGTGTAACCCAAATTTCAAACAATGGCACAAATAAATACAAGAGATCAAAGATATAAATTCAACACTTTACAGTAGGCCTACTTGTGAAAACAATATTACTGTATGAAGTAAATATACACAGATACTATCAAAGCTACAGAAGTTATTTAGTTAAGAGCAGTGAGTAATTATCTCTTTTTCTTTTGGTGTTTGACTAACATTATTGAAATAGAAGGTATATGATGCTGCTGTCACTTTAACACCCAATGCATGCAGTGCAGAGAAACGATCCAGAACAGGGACATGAGGATAAAATAGGAACTCAGAAAACAATCAGATGCTCCTCAGCAGGTGTTCTCGTCACCGGTACCTGTTTTAATTACAGCTGGGCAGGAAGATCGATGGCGCTCTGATCCGTAACCACATGCATACAGAGGGTCGTACAATAGAAGGGTTTATTGATCCAGCACTGAAAGCCATTTGTGGACTAAATCAGATGATGGTGTGTCCCACCTGCCCTTATTCCCGGACACCAGTCCAGAATAAATCCTTATCCCTTTTCAACCCCAAAACATCCCTCTTCATCCACACTTAATCACAACCAACCAGCTCTCTGCCACCAAACAAACCAGCAAACCACAAATGCGCTGCAAATTAAACTCCTTTCCGCTCTCAACTGTTTTCTCACACCTTTCATACTTCTCCCATAGGATTTTTCTTTTCTCACATTTGTGCAGTTCAGGACACTGAGAGGATACGGACTGTGAAATACATCCAGCCTACAGGGGAATACATCCTAAGTAATTAAATCTAAAGAACGATGCCGCTGCAGGGCTATGTTCTCCACTTTATGGAGTTCTTTTCAGCAATACATTGAAAACAACATATTTGTTATAATTCTGCCGAAACCACATATAAAACTAAGCAACATTGTGAATATTGAAATGATTTTATTGTGCTTTTTATTTGGCCTCTACACTTTCAAAGACTGCTCCATAATTTTTTTTTTTTTTTTTTTTTGCATTCCTTCCTCATCTCATTACATTCGAGTTTGAGGGTGCTAAGACATTTTCATGTCTCATAGCTTATATTTAAAATTCAAAAAACAGTTTGTTCATTTGCGTAAATCAGTTCAAACTGGCTGTTTCAATTAATCAATTCAAAACTCTGAAACAGTTTTGCGTCATCATCTTTAAAATATTCACACATGTACAGCCCTTAAGGGGACATGGTGATGGAAAAAAACTGTGATGAGATGAAGCATTATATTTCATTCATATTTTGCGATTTCCCCTGAGAATCTTTGCATTTGCTTACAGAACTTTTGCTTTCTCTCTATCAATAGTTTAGTGAGAACTCAAAAGTCTTGAGAGAGAGAATGCAAAATTCTGCAAGTGAACTGCCTATTAATTTTGTGTTCGTTCAAGAAAATTTGAGCTCACTCACAAAAGGATTGAAATACAGTTTTTTTTTCCTCCCACCTCTTATTATTTCCATCAGCAAAAGTTTTGTGAGCAAACAAAGTTTCTCAGGGGAATGCAAATCTTTTGCAAAAGCAATGAAATATATTCATGAAATATATTGAAATAAATATATTTCCATCACTAAGTCCCTTTTCATATTAAAATGATAGTAAAAACACATTTTTAATTGAATATATGATATATATGGTGCATATACATGATTTCTTTTTTCTTTTTTTTTTATACTGTATTTTCCCTCTTGCATTAAACAATTTGAATCTACTTGGCAAAAAACTTCTGTTTGGTTGCAGTGATGTTTCTTTTGTTTTGATCCATTGGTAACACTGTAATTTAGGGTCCAATTTTCATTATTATTAACTAGGTGCTTATCAGCATGCATATTACTAGGATATTGGCTGTTTATTTGTATGCCTTATTCTGCATGACCAATGTAAAATAAAGCTTAGATGTTTTGCAATGTAAATGTACTCATCCTCTCCTTATTTGGGGTGATCCTTCATGATAACAACAAATGGGGGCTCGTCCGGGATTAGTAAATGTACTCATCCTCTGCTTATTTGTGGTGATCCTTCGCGATCGCAACAAATGGGGGCTCGTCCGGGATTAGTAAATGTACTAGTCCTCTCCTTATTTGTGGTGAACCTTTGCGATCTCAACAAATGGAGGTACGAGTACATTTACATTGCAAAACATCTGAGCTTTATTTTACATTCATGCTTAAAATAAGCCAAGAATTAGCCATCTAGAGCCATAAGTAAGGACACAAAGAGCTAGAAGCTGCCACAAAGTCCAACGCAGAACCAGTGCAGAGACACATGCCGAAAGGAAGAGGCTGCTTTTATGGAGAGCGAGAAACACCTGCGCGCCGGCGCTCCCAATCAAGCCACAATCAGCCAGTCACCTGCAAAACACAGACGCAACACAGACACAATACACACACACACCAAGTAGCGGCCAACAGGGACATCACACCATTATTCTACATCCCGTAATCCTTCCCAATACATAAACTTAACAACTACCTTACTAACTTTAGGAGTTTATTGAGGCAAAAGTCATAGTTAATAGTGAGAATTGGACCCCTAATCTAAAGCATGACAAATTCATTTAATTTACAAATATTAAAAGTTAAATAAAATCTCAAAAAAGGTAAATATATTCTGTAATTGCTTTAGTATTAAGATGGCTTAAAATAGTTACTCTGGAAAAATGTCACTATCAAACAAGGTGAATTGATGTCACAAAGCACTAGTAGAGAAGGTAAAAAGGCAACAACTGTTGATCACAGTTCAAAGATAATAAGTAATCCAAAATGAATAAAGCGACATTAAAACTGACAGCTAATTGTGAATGAAATCTACCAATTAAAACCAGTATAAGTAAGGCTGGAGAGCCAGCCAATGAGAAATAATGCCAATGAATGGGTTATTGTACTGTATTTTGCCAGACCTAATGAGAAACACAACAGATGTCCAAAAGGAAAAGAAAAAAAGCTTTTAAAAACATCATAACAAACATTAGCAATGCATAGATATAATACAGTTTAAGTTCAGAAACTTCAAACTCATCCTTTAAATCAGGAACATTCTTTTCTTTCCTCCTTTCCAAGCAGAAAAAATAGCCATACCTCGACTCACCCCACACACCAGAGCAACCGGTTGCAGAAATCAGCTTAAAGCCAGTCCGTCGACCATCCTTCCACTTAGCTCTTCCCATTAGAGAAATTCCTCAACTCATTACAGGCGCGGCCGGTCTGCCAGCCGCAGCTTCCAAGCACCTCGCGCACAACAGAGGCTCAGTCAGCCACAAAGGTCTCCATGGCAACAGAGGACCCAGCGCCCCCCTCTGGCATTATTTATGCAACGTTTCATCGCTGAAAGTCCCGCCCACGAGCCAGACTGCCAAACCGAGCCTCCCTCCAATCACTCTCCTGTTTGCTCCTTTTTTGCAGGACTATTTGTGCCTGCCACCTCAAAGACCGGGTGAGAATTTCGAGTGCCTTTGGGGTGAAACGCTAAATGCCTCTCTCCTCCAGTCTTCCTCCCCCATCCATCCCTCGGCGCTCTGAAAAGCCTGAGAACTTTCACTGTCTGTTCCACATCAATATGAGCCTGGAAGTCGGCGTTCCTGAGAGAGTCGGAACGATTTATCTAAAGCGCTGTGTCAGAATATGTTTAAATACAATGGAGACCCGAAGAGGCAGTGTGTATTATCAGAGAGAGGGATGCCAGAGCATTTCGTTGGCCAAAACTTCTCCAGCCCTCTTAGCACTACCAGATAGTCATTATTTATTGAAAGGACACTATTTCACAGCATAAGGCTAAATGACCTGTCTGGCTGCAGTCAAAGTAAATGAGAGATAGTACTGCGTTTAACTAAGCCAATCTAAACATCATAAAAGCAGGGGTTTCAGAGGTTTAGTTGCTGCAGCAACAAGCAGGAAAAATAAAAAAAAAGAGAAATGTTGCTGACCACCTGCTTTGTGTTCCCTCAATAGGGCTGGTCAGTGATGAAAGCTGATTGATAAAAGGTTACTCTTGCTGTTCTCATGCATACTAAGTGCGCTGTCACCCTCTCGCCTAATAAGCTGCTTTCTTCCTTCTGATCTCTCCATCCTTACAGACGAGCAGGAGAAGATGGTCAGGAAAGATTCAGCCACACCACTGCTAAATGCAAAGGGATGATACTAATGAGACTTTTCGTTAATTTATCGGTCAGTATTGTATATTTAATTGTGAATGCTCACTCCTAAATTTATACATTTAGATTACCATTGCTGCCATGTAACTCTCACTTAAAAGTTAGCCTTTAAAAACACTAAATTTAATAACACAGTTATTGCCTAAATTCACTTGCAACATGATTAAAATGATTGGTTTTAGTTTTTTATTTTATTTACAGAAAATGCTATAGAATTTTAAAATCAGTCATTTATCTATTATCAGCCATAACTTGGAAATATTTTTGGTAGTTATTGTAGGTTATACTATAGTTATACTATAGGTAGTTATACTATTATATTACTTTATTATATTATATATTTATTAATATTCAATAATATTAAAACTACTGTTCAAAAGTTTGGGGTAATGATGCTGAAAATTCTGCTTTGTCATTACAGGAATAAATTACATCTTAAAATATATTAAATTAACAAAAAAAAATGTAAATCTTTTAAATTGTAATATATTGCACTATAAGTGACCCGTGCTGCAAAACGAGTTGTAATGAGCATTATTGCTATTTTCAAAATGATGTATGATTTGTTGGAATCTGACAAAAAATGACTGAGCTGCACCTGTTTGAAGTCGATAGAGTCAGCAAAGTCAATTTTGAAAAAAACAGAGTTAAAGCTTCTGAAGGTTCCAAAACAAAATCCCCTAGCAACTATACCTTAAAATCCCTGTTAATAACACCTAATTTGGCACACACCTCTGGGAACACCAAATATCCATAGGAAAATATATATATTCAACTTTTTTTTTCAATATTTTACTTCAATATTTTGAAGTACCGTAATATGTGTATATCAGGATTTTCAGTGTGAGTACGATCGATTTGTTTACATTAGCGTGAGTTTGAAAATCACATTTCATTAGTTCAGACTCATGCATCAAAAATTCACTATGAATATTCACAAAGTTGGAATATTGCACTTTAAAATGATACCAAACGTGGACTAATGAGGAAGTTGCTGAGGGGAAGCGTGAGTGGTGAAGCGAACAGAGAAAAACTGCATTTTTCATGAATTTCTCTCAGAAAACATACAAATAAAGATACTTTTAGATGTATGATCGCTATTTGAAACATTTGGATTGCTAGATAAGGGCTTAATGAACTAATTTTTGTGAAAATCTCAAATTCAACCAACATTTTTGACTTGTTTTTGCCTGTAGCTTGTAATTAGCCCATGGCACATAACGACTCATTAATATTTGCCATGGGGGTGTGCATTCAGGTGAACAAATCACTGATATGACTAAAACATGATGCTTAACCCACATACAACTTTACTACAAAAGCACACAATCTTTTTACATACTTGACCTCTCACAAATAAATTTTTCTTGAGTGGTCTTCTTTTGTGATACTGTACAGCGATGGTTTCATTTGCACTGATCAGCTCAGGCTGAGAGTATCCTATTTCAGCCCCCCAGGGAAACCACCTGTATCCTCCACAGAATGAACAATATGTTATGTGATCTGACGGCTGAGCGAACTCTTCCATCTCTCTCAGGTGACATTTCAGACCCAGGATGAGAAGTTGGAGGTCTTCTAACCTGGTGTTCGGTCACACATACAGTACGGGTTGCCCTCGTCAGTCAACTTCCTGTCAGGATTCAGGACACTGGCTTGTTACCAGTTAAAGGTGGTTTTCTTGTGTTATTTAGCATGTCAAACACAAAGTTAAGGGCTTGAACTAATAGTCTGGGGTGGGGTGTGGGGTGTGGGGGGTGTGGTGTCTCTTAATTCTTGCCTTAAAAGCACCATTTATGAATGATGTTTCATCATATGATTTGAAATACTTTAAACATTTTAAACAAAATTAGCTTTAAATAGTTTAAATGTCAAAACGTGAATGTCTTTTAATGCAATACTGTGTCTGAACAACAAAAAATGAACACAATGAAAAATATATAAAATAGACCAATCCAAATAATATCTAATATTAACCATATTAACCAATAACCAATATGGTACAATGTATCATGTCAATTTCAAAATCTACTAAAACCCTTGTCAATGGACATTTTCAAATTATTATTATTTTTTTTTTGTGAAATTATACTAAATATAAGCAGAAATTGCATATATTTGTCTAAATCACCATCATCAAATTGTATATTAAATAAAATAAAATAAAAATATGAACACTATGAGTATCAGGATATAAAAAAAATATGACAACTAGGCCCTTAAACTATTAAGTTTGACTCATATTCACTGCTTCAAGGTTCTTGTGTTGGTATATTTTGCAATAAAAGCTTTGAAGAGTTAGTATGTCACCAAAGTAGGTCCATTCTGAACATATAAACAGGAACATTACGTAATGCATGTAGAGATGTTATGGCTATGCTAATGTGCTACTTCACTGCATATTATCATAGCATATAAAGAGACATTCAACATTCATTATATGCATTTCATGTGAAATTATACTGTGATGTTGAGATGTAACAAAATACAATTTCATTGAGAACTAAGAACACTGGAAAATAACACTGTAAAAAAATGTTAATCCAATTCCCAATTGTGTTTCTTACGAAACAACAATAATCAGAGGTATCACAACAAAAATCTTGACCTGTCTTCTATTTTAAGACTGTGCTTTTTGATTACGGTATCGTCGGAGTGGGCGAATTTGGATCACATGATTCAATAATTACATTTCTGTTTAGAGAAAGAGAGAAAGAAAGGATGCAGAAATGAAAGACTGAGAAAGATAGCAATGTGAGAGAAAGAGAGTGCAGACATCATCAGCATTCTGTGATGAATGGCCCAATTAAGTCAGTTCAAAAGCACGGCCTCTGTCTGTCACGTCTGCTCTTCAGCGAGACTAAGAATAGCCAATTTACCCCAAACACATACATAAACAAACTACACTGGGCAAACAGCCTTTTCACTTGCCAGGGGAGAAAAAAAAATGCACTGTGCTTCTGAAAGCAACTCACTTAACCTTTACAGGCAGTGCTAAAGGAGATGGCGATGGATTAGACTCACTCAGGATTGCATGAGGAAATATATCTTCTGGAAGCATCATGAGAATGATTATTGTTTAATGTGACAGGACGGACATAAATTAAACCAACAGAAGATTGCAGGCTTCTGATACAGAGAAATGAGAATAGAGAGGCAGTATCTCACTCCTTTGTTTCCCTCACTGTGACTTGGGGATTACAAAGTGTCAAATGGTTCAGTAAAGCGATTTGAGTCACATACTTAAATAGTTATGACATCCCATAACATGAACATCGGAGCCATATTGTAAACAGCTTAAAAACAGGATCACAGACAGTGACAGACACTAAAATTCTGGCCAATATCCATATGCCAATATTAATTTTCATGTTATGATATTAAAATACAGTACACTCTAAAAAATGCTGGGTTAAAAACAACCCAAGTTGGGTTTAAAATGGACAAACCCAGCGGTTGGGTTAAATGTTTGCCCAACCTGCTGGGTAGTTTTATTTAAACCAACTATTGTTTAAAAATTGCTATATGGCTAGCTTAAAATGAATCCAAAATAGTTGGGAAATTAAAAACAAGATGCAATTAGAGACAACAATAATAGACAAAAGGTGAATGTTTATTAATAAGCTTTAATATTTTATTGATATAAATTTAATAGTTTAATAGTTTATCAATATAAATTTATTAATAAGCAATTCAATAAATGTTTATTGTTTAATAAATATTCATTGAACATTAATGTTAATTTCCAACATACTTTGGGTTAATTTTAATTAAGCAATACAGTAATTTTTAAACAATAGTTGAGTTAAATAAAACTACCCAGCAGGTTGGGCAAACATTTAACCCTACCGCTGGGTTAAAACAACCCAATTGCTGGGTTTGTCCATTTTCAACCCAACTTGGGTTGTTTTTAACCCAGCATTTTTTAGAGTGTACTATTTATAAATTAATACTAAAACACTAAAAACTAAAATCAATAATTTTAAATGCTACAAGTGAATTTAGGCATGACAACATTAATGCACCATATGACTTTTAATTTTAATATCCATTTTATTTTAAGATGTCCTTGTTACAGTTAAGTACTGAGTAATATTAATTGACAATGTGTACTTATTAAATAATTATGGTTAGAGTTACTACATGTAAACTGTGTAACAGGGACACTGTAAAAAGACTAAAAATGAAAATTCTGTCATCATTTACTCAACCACAAGTTGTTCCAAACCTATATGAATTTCTCTCTTCTGTTGAACAAAAAAGAAGATATTTTGAAGAATGTTGGTAACCAGAATGTTGGTTGACGGTAGCCATTGACTTCTATAATGGGGGGAAAAAATACTATGGAAGTCAATGGCTACCGTCAACTGTCTCGTTACCAGCATTCTTCAAAATATCTTCTTTTGTGCTGAACAGAACAGAAGAAAGAAACTCATATAGGTTTGGATGTGGGTGTGGGTGTGGGTGTGGGTGAGTAAATGATGACACAATCTTCATTTTTGGGTGAACTATCCCTTTAAGACAAAGGGAATTCTACACTGTAAAAAATGACAGTGATTTTAACAGTAAAAGACTGTAAAAATGCTGCGGTGAAAAACTGTCAATTGGTTTACAGAAAGTTTCAGTACTATATACAGTGAATAACTGTAATAGATCTAACGGTACATTTAATGTAATTTTATGGTAAAATACCGTTAAATTCACAGTTTTTGGAAGTGAAAAATAACAATTCATTGTAAAATTTACAGTGAAAAAACGTAAATTGACATTCCCACAATTCCCTGCGTGACACTTCACATTTGATATATTTTCATTGAAATAACTCTGTTTCTTAGTTTTTCTCATTTTTTTTCTAATCAGTTATGTACATTAGGGTTTTATGTTACATCTAATGTTGTTAAATTAATGTTTATTGCATTTTTAAAATTTCATGCATGTTACCATGATGGTGTTTAGTGTGTGTGTGAATGACACTGTGTGCACCTTCTATTTGTTAGTGTTGTCCTTCTCAGCTTGTGGAAAATCTGCTTGTGATGAACTTTGAATCATCATGTGACTCTTATCACCACTGTGTTTGGTGACTGTCAGTGTATTATAAAGATACAAAACAGATATTAGTTCTTCATTAGGTTGGTAAATTAACATTATATCAGTTAATGAAATACGTTATTTTACCATAAATTTAACAGATTTTTTTTTTTTTTACGTCGCACTGTATTTTTTACAGTAAAGTTCTGGCAACCACAGCTGCCGTTTTTTTACCATAAATTTTACTGGGATTTTTTTTTTTTTTTTACAGTGTATTTCAGTCTTTGTTCATAGTTAATGTACGTTACTGTGATGAACTATATCTGTGGTTATTCTGCTAGGAAACCAGCTACACTGTAAAAAATGACCATGATTTTAATGGTAAAAAAATGATAAAATTGCTATGGTGAAAAACAGTTAATTGGTTTACAGAAAGTTTCCAAAATATATACAGTGAATTACTATAATAGATCTAACGGTACATTTAATGTAATTTTGCTGTAAAATTGACAGCTTTTGGAAGTTAAAAATAACAAGTCATTGTATAATTTACAGTGAAAAAACGTAAATTGACATTCCCACAATTCTCTGCGTGACACATCACATTTGATGTATTTTCATTAAAATAACTCTGTTTCTTCTTATTTTTTTTCTAATCAGGTATGTACATTAGGAATTTTATGTTACATCTAATGTTAACGTAACAGTCGGGATCATTAATATGTACACCCCCAATATTTGCATATGCCAGCTCATGTTCAAGGTCTTAGACAAGGGCAGAACGTCTGGATGTGCACAGCTGAATCATCAGACTAGGTAAGCAAGCAAAAACAATAGCAAAAAATGGCAGATGGAGCAATAATAACTGACATGATCCATGATATCATGATATTTTTAGTGATATTTGTAAATTGTCTTTCTAAATGTTTCGTTAGTATGTTGCTAATGTACTGTTAAATGTGGTTAAAGTTACCATCGTTTCTTACTGTATTCAAGGAGACAAGATGTTATTTTCATTTTTTAATGATGCCCCAAAATAGGCAGTTCAAAAAACGAATAAAAAAAATCTATGGGGTATTTTGAGCTGAAACTTCACAAACAAATTCAGGGGACACCTTAGACTTATATTACATCTTTTAAAAAGACGTTCTATGGCACCTTTAACAATTTTTTTTACGTTGCTACCGTGTTTTTTACAGTAAAGTTCTGGCAACCACAGCTGGTGTTTTTTTTTACCGTAAATTTTACGGGATTTTTTTTTACAGTGTAGGAAACCTTTCCTGCTAGGAAACCTTGAGAAGAACTGACTTCATCCACTAAAATCACCAACAGACAAAGTGGTTTAAAAGTAAAATGGCTAAGAAAAGTTAGTTATTTTCTAAAGTAGAAAAGCTCTAGCATCATGCACATTTGTTATATAATACAAAACCATTCAGTCATTTGTGGCTATTGTCCAAATACTTTTTGAGGCCGCTGTATGTAGGCCTATTATATATACATATCGATAATCCATCAGCCACCCTGAACTCTAGATATGGGCCAATGATCATCACCCCATATACTGACAAATATGCTAAGGTCACATACATGTACTGTAGCAAAAAACATGGCTTTTACCACCCAAAAAAAAAGTTCATACTCTTATGAAGTTAGACTATTGGCACAACACCTTGAAATGTCAGTAACTAAATGCCAACTCACAGCCATGCTTCTGTGCTGCAGCACTGAACACACAAGTCATTTCTGGCTAGCTAAATACGTTCACCCTGATTTGGTTCCACATCGGAAGTTAATTCATTGATTCTCAGAGACATTTGTTTTGATATACTGAGTCCTAGAACGGCAGGTTCTCAGTCTCTGTCTCAAAACAGCAGCAGCGTTGCTCAACACATTCAGTGAAACTAAAGAAAAAGCAAAAGGTCAGCTGAAACACTGGAGAAAACAATATAACTGTCACAGGAAAGAAATCCCTTTTTTATAGCACTTTTACTCTTCTGGTGTGCTGAGCATGTGAGAATGTAAAGAACTGCACAGCATGTGCCCTCATAAGTGAGGAGAGAGTGACAGGTTCAGAAAGTTAGCTCTTGAATGGATGAATATATCTGGAATGAGATATGTGATGTGTATCGCTGGGCTTTGAAGGTGGGGGGTTCAAAAAGTCAGTCCTTGACAAAACTTTATTATGTGTGGGAATAAAAAAAAAAAAAAAAAGGGAGATGAGGTGTCTCTTTCAGACATCTGGATTACACACATGGGCGTTCATTTAGGAGGGCAGTCAGTTCACATTTAACTTCACAAAAGTCATTCAGTTTAACAAAAATTTCGATTTTACTGAATGACACTTTTGGTTATACCGAATGGCGATTTTTTTTTCAAACAATGCTAACAGGCTGATATCTAGCTAGCTAGCAAAAGGACAATCAAACATATTATATTTAGTACAAGTTTTTTAAATATTACAAAATTTTGGCATGCTTGACAGGACATGCTTATGAACAAGTGAAAACATTAATTTTTCAAATAGTTAAAAGAGAGTTAGTTACTTGGTGTCTGAATGATGTCACATCGTGTCACATGATACTGACTGCATGACTCGATCCATAATGATCCCTATATATTAGTTACTCTAAATGACGTCAATGAAATTCATTTTTCCAGACATTCTTTCTCATAACAAAGCAACGACTTCTACACATAATTTTAATACAATTTTGCACTATGTTGATAATATGATGTTATAAAATCATGCCAGAATAAAAAATATACATTTATTTCATTTTAAGATATTTTCACAAAAATTAAATCACAAATTAAATGACTGCATTGGCCTTTGGATGGTTAAACAGAATGACCTTTTGACACTTCAAAATCTTTAAAATACCTTTATATGTAGCAAAATATAATTAAAACCTTTTGGATTCAATAAAAGTGATCTAGTTTTACTACCTTACATACTTTGGATGTCATATCTTGTTTTTTTATTATTATTATTAAGGTCTTTGACAAAAAAAAAAAAAAAAAAAGAAAAATGACCCATCATGCCATTGACCCAAATATATTAATATTAATGAATATTCCTAAATAAAAATAGTTTGACAGACAGACAGACAGACAGACAGATAGATAGATAGATAGATAGATAGATAGATAGATAGATAGATAGATAGATAGATAGATAGATAGATAGATAGATAGATAGATAGATAGATAGATAGATAGATAGATAGATAGATAGATAGATAGATAGCACTATATACTCTAGATAGATAGATGATAGGTAGGTAGGTAGATACATTCTTTTTTTAGATGTGATAAAACACAATGCTGCCGAGCCATGTTTCTGTTTTCACCATGTGACAAACCTTTTATCACTGCAAGCCAGGATCAAACCACTGTTACATACAGATTCACACAAGTTTAATCTGACACTCCACAGGCCTTCTTCGGGTTCATTAAAAGGAGCTCTTCTTTTCAGATATGACTGAGAAAATTAAGCAAATCTGCTATCTTCACATATGAATCACAGCTATTGGAATGGAATCCACAAAAAACAAAAAAAAAAAAAAATCAGGCACTAGTTAAACATCTATTATAATATAATGAAATATTAGCAATATGAATTTTGCTTGCAAACACATTTTTGTTTTATAAGAGTACAATTCTAGTTTTTGAATGGCTGTCATTGGAAAAGCAGTGTGTAGTTGTAATATCTACCTTCAGGGGCAAATGAGACTATGCTAACAAGTCCAGCTTTGACCCTTAAGATCTCATGACAACTAAAGACCAAACCTTTATTAGCATGTGATCATATAAAGCTCGATTAAATGCCTGTTCTTCCCATTCACCTGTGATAAGACACCATTCTGTTATCTGAGAAAGTGTCATTGGGTTTCACAATCTCTTCTGAAGTGCACTTGAACTATACATTAATCTATGCTACAAACTTTCCCATGATTTATTGGCCAGTGCTAAAGAGTAATTCGTTATTTCCCATGGCATTATGATTAATTGCAGATGTATAATCAAAATGACTTTAATAAAATGAAAAAATAGGGCCCCTGTTTAAGCGCATGACCTTTTGTACATTTCAAGAAATAATTAAAGTAAATTAAAATTTCCCCCTCAAAAGTTAACAGTTCCTTCAAATTCAATCTATATAAATAAAAGTGGGAAAAAAAACACATTATATAGGACTTTTCTAAAATATATTTCACATTGCTATCAAATCCTACTCACATAAAGTAGAAAAACAGTGGTAGAATCAAAATATTAATAATTCGTATTAATAACACTTTCATTTGATAACATTAGTTAACTATAAGTTAACATGAACTAACAATGAGCAATACTTCTACAGCTTTTATTCCCCTTAGTTAATGTTCGTCTCAACAGTTATCCAATCACATCCTCTGCTGATGCAAAGTCACATGAGTTTTTTGCTGTGTATCGAGGGATTTATTCAGTAAATGTATTTCCATTGTAGTTAATGCACATATCTTCTTATCGGATAAAAAAATGTATCCTCCTCAATTGAGCATGTTTGTTTTTCATGCACATTTTTAGAATTATACACATCTTGGTGTTTCCATCCATTGTTTTTTTCAAGCGATATACCAAAATGTGATGGTGGATGACAATAAAATAACATTGATTCTTTATTAAAAGTAATGTCTAATGATAGACTAGTTCTTTCTAGTTACATGTTACGTCATACAGAGATCACACAGAGAACTCTAATTTTGTTAGGCCTATCTCATTAGACACTGGTATGGTGCATGAGAAACTGAATCCTGGGACAGATGAGTTCATGATTAAATCTTCAACATCAACAACGCAGTGCAGAACTAACACAAAGAACATGCGCCGCTGGAGAGATGATATTGGCTTCCCACTGTTCCTGTCTCATTTGAGTTTCACCTAACACAACATGTCGCCATTACTGGCATGCTCAATGGCATTTCTAATCAGTACTCTGCTTAAGGCTTTTGAGGGGATGCTGGGGAGATCATTTGTTAGAGAGATGTGCACACACAGCTACATTCTTTTCTGGTAATTGCTATTAATGGTTACATCCATGCAGGGTTTCTCTTCATAAAAACCCATAAACAAATGCCTCGGCAAAGTTACTAGCGCTCACAGGAAGACTAAATATGTTAGCGACGCCCGTGGGCCGAATTTTATACAGCCCCTCAAGTGTTAATAGCTTGTCCTTAAATAAATCTGGTCCACAAATCACTTTTTGCATATTGGTTTGGGCTTTAACGTTATCCTTGTAAGGACTGTGATACAATGGCCTACACTCTAAAAAATGATGGGTTAAAAAAACCCAAGCTGGGTAAAATATGGACAAACCCAGCCGGTTGGGTTAAAGGGCACCTACTATACCCTCTTTCACAAGATGTAATATAAGTCTCTGGTCTGGTCAAGTTTCAGCTTAAAATACCCCACAAATTTGCCCCTATTTGGTGGTGAGCAAAAACATGCATTTTACTATATTAATATATTGCTGGCTAAAAAAATAAATCCAAAATTGGTTGGAAAAAAATGGCTGGGTGAAAACAACCCAATCCCTGGTTTTGTCCATATTTAACCCAGCAGTTTTTGGAGTGTATAAAGGATTTTATTTTAAAACGCAAAAGAAAAAAAACTACTTCTAGGCCTGTCAAAGTGAATGTTAAGTTAAAATATGATTTATACTGGTATTGTTACTATTTCATTGTTCTTTCTAAATACAGCACTAGTTTTTAGCAGTAAGATGTCAGTAAGATGTCATTTTTTTGAAAGACATTAAGAAAAAAGTTTCAGCAAGAATACCTTGCTTTGATCCAATGTGACAGTAAAGACATTTAAAATGATATAAAAGATTATTCTATTTCAAATAAATGCTTTTCTTTAGAAATTTCTATTCATCAACGAATTCTGAAAAAGATCACAGTTTCCACAAAAATATTAAAGGTGCCCTAGAACTTTTTTTATAATATAAGTCTAAGGTGTCCCCTGAATGTGTCTGTGAAGTTTCAGCTCAAAATACCCCATAGATTTTTTTAAATTAATTTTTTTAACTGCCTATTTTGGGGCATCATTAAAAATGAGCCAATTTCAGGTTACGGCCACTTTAAATTGCGCACTCTACGCCCCCTCCCGAGCTCTGGACTCTATCACAGCATAAACAAAGTTTACACAGCTAATATAACCCTCAAAATGGATCTTTACAACGTACTGAATGCATGCGTCGGATTGTGTGAGTATTGTATTTATTTGGGTGTTTACATTTGATATTGAATTTGAGTTTGAGGCTATGCTCTGTGGCTAACTGGCTAACACTACACTGTTGGAGAGATTTATAAAGAATGAAGTTGTGTTTATGAATTATACAGACTGCAAGTGTTTAAAAATGAAAATAACGACGGCTCTTGTCTCCGTGAATACAGTAAGAAACGATGGTAACTTTAACCACATTTAACAGTACATTAGCAACATGCTAACGAAACATTTAGAAAGACAGTTTACAAATATCACTAAAAATATCATGTAATCATGGATCATGTCAGTTATTATTGCTCCATCTGCCATTTTTCACAGTTTTCCTCGCTTGCTTACCTAGTCTGATTATTCAGTAGTGCACATCCAGACGTTCTGCCCTTGTGTAATGCCTCAATCATGGGTTGGCATATGCAAATATTGGGGGCGTACACCTCAACTGTTACGTAACAGTCGGTGTTATGTTGAGATTCGCCTGTTTTGCGGAGGTCTTTTAAACAAATGAGATTTATATAAGAAGGAGGAAACAATGGAGTTTGAAACTCACTGTATGTACTGAACTCTTGTTATTTAACTATGCCAATATAAATTCAATTTTTAATCCTAGGGCATCTTTAAGCAGTACAACTTTTTTTCAACATTAATAGGAAATGTATCTTGAGCAGCAAATCAGAATATAAGAATGATTTCTGAAGGATCATGTGACTCTGAAGACTGGAGTAACAATGCTGAAAATTCATGTTTACATTTTGAAATATATTAAAATAGAAAACAGACATTTGAAATTGTAAAAATATTTCACAATATAAATGTTTTACTATATTTTTGAACAAACAAAATGCAGCCTTGGTGAGCATAAGAGACAAAAAAAGTTTAAATAAATAAATCTTACCAACCCCAATTTTTTGAAAGTATAGTGCATTATTCTAATAGTGAGTGAAAAGATGCTGTCAACAAAAATATATTACAGCTAATATTTTAATCATTTAAGTAATTTAATTATATTCAAAATTAATTAATCACATTTTTTAATATTAGCTAAATATTAAAATACTTCAGCATTTATTTTGCCCATCTGACTGAAATTTAAAAATATTACTGACTGCAATGAAAACTTTGTGATGTTTTCAGTCTCTAAATGAGACTGATTAAAGTAGTACTCAAAGAATACAATCTCAGTCATCATTACCTCACTACACACGTAAAGCAATGCACTAGGTATGGGTCACTGTGATTTAGCTAAGAAGATGTTCCTGGATCAACATATTTTGTTTGTTTTGTTCAACATATTCAACATGCCTGTCAGAACATTTAGTCCTAACCCTATCCCTATCCCTAAACCAAACCCTATACCCATAACTTTTCCCTAAAATCATAGGGAAATGATAGGTGAACAACACTAATGTAGTGTCGTGAGCCTAAACTTGACATAAACTGTAAACCTGTCCCACAAATCTGATTGGTTGACAGTGACAGTCAACAAAGATGATGATCCAGGAACATGTTGTACTTGGTGAAATCTCACCGTAACTGTAAATAGTATTTGTTTTCCAAATGATCAATGATTACTGAATATAAAGTTTTTGCCTTTATTATGACAGGACAGTAAGTTGACAGGAAGCGAAGTTAGAGACCAAGAGAGGGGGACGGGATCGGGAAAGGTCTGCGAGCCGGGACTTGAACTTGAGATGCCCGAAGAGCAACTGCGCTTGTCGGTGCTACCCAAGAGGCTATAATTGCCGCCAATATTTTTTAATTTTTAATTTTACTGGTTAACAATTGAAAAAGAATGTCTACATTCTTTCTTAAATCTAAAATTAGACAACAACAACAACAAAAAAGAAAAATCACATAAAAAGGCATTATAGCACCTTTAAGCTATTATCACCTGCATTCACAACTAATATAGGACCTCTGAGACCCAAGCTGCTGAGGTTTTATCATGTAGCCTAGGCGCTGCTGGCTCTCCAGTAGTCACAGAATGCTTAATGTCTGTATTCACACCCCCGATGTTCACATTTCGCTTTTGCATTACAGTTTTTACATTTACATAGACTAGTCTTTCTTCTTCTGTCCATTATTTCAATGGGCTAGACCCAGCTCTGCCTCTTTCATCTGGGGGTCAAAGAGATTAGAACGTTTGAAGTGTGCCAGGCACTAGCTGAGGGAAAAACACTAGTTCTTATGAGACCCAGTGCCCTCAGCGAGAAGGAAAAGACAGACTGCAGTGAGAGAAAATGAGAGGGCTGCTTTGAAACAGCACACATCAGCGCTACGTGATGACACATATGCATTGTGAGTGACAAATAGTTTAACAGTAAGCCACAGTTTAGGGCCAGGTATATCGAGCGGAGGTATTGTACGTCAACATCAAAAACAAACACTTCTTTCAAACCTCTTATCAGCTCTTGGCTAAAAAACATTGTTTGTGGGATGACTACAGGTGCAAAGCAGGTGGGTACTACAGTGAATACATAAAAGCTACATGGGAAATCCAGAGAACAGAGTTTGTAGCAGTCTGTAAAATACAATATGTCCCATGTGTCTATGTGTTCCAAAACCTGTCTTGCTGTCATTTCTAACCTAAATGGAACCTAATAAGTGAATGGAACATTCTAAATACAAGGCTCTAAAATCAGGGTCCATAAGAGGAATCTGTGAACTGTAAAACAAAGTGTATGATGTAGTGATGCACTGATTGCGATGTAGCCAAAAAAAGAAAAGAAAAAAAAGTAATTAAATATTTGGTAATTAAAGTAACTTGGTAACTGAATGGTGTTCAGGTTGTCGTGTTCTCAAGTTATAAATTAAATCAGTCGGTTCTTTGCTGCATCACTATCAAAATGTCTAAATGTGGTCCATTTGTTCAATAGCTTGTATAAAATAAAAAGAAAACATCTTATTTGACATTTAATTAAGTGAAACAACAAATTGGAGATGGCATAGTACGTGAGGGTTAAGTAATTAACTTTGTCAACATTAGCTTAGCATAACATAATGTTGTTAATGTTATAAATGAAAGTTATTTTAAAGTGTTACCAATAAAATCTGGTTTTGGCAGCAGCTTGGCATGCCACACAAACAGCCGTCATCATGTGAAGTGCTACAAAGACTTAACTTACAATGGATTCCAATAAAGTTTGCATTAGCATGTTGCTAAGCTAGCAACATGATACCCCAGTAAAAAAGTTGTTTTTTGGGCAGGAAACATCCTAAATTTTCTAAACTCGTGTTCAAATATTCAAATGAAACCTACACTACTGCTAATAAAAAGGAAAAAAATATTGTACAATTGAAAATTGGGTGTAGTATTCTGAAGTTTTAGGTGACAGATTTTTATCTAGTAGGTTTTTACCCATACTTTTCAGGATTAAAATGTCAGCATATTTATACTTAGCATGAAAACCTTTCTCTTGAATCTGTCTGCCATCAGAGTTCTTCACAATGCATTCTGGTATTCATTCGATGCTGACACATTAATTCCAATGCTTTGTAATTAATTTGTCCAAAATAAGAAGGAAGCATAGTTTTATGTTTGTCACAATAATACCACTGCAACAAATAGACCTATGTCATTACCTGTGATATGTGACGGCGAGTCTGCATTCCTTCACATACCACAGCCTCTGGGTAACAGGGCAGGGGACATGAATATGAAAGAGTTCTGTTTATCATGCAGTTTGGACAACATATTTGTCAACTGACTGAGGCGGAGTGTGTGTGTTTGTGGGTGGGTTTACAGTCAGCAGTTTGCTGAGAGATAGGACAGCAGGAGATGTCCCCAGAGGTCATTAAACACACACATAAACAGTTCTGGGCCGCTTGTGGCCGATCCTGCATGTTGACAGGGGCTCTTCATCTCTCTTTGACCCCAGGAGACACACGCTCCTCACCCTGGCTGGTATTACATCAAACAGACACAGGTCATCAGTCTAACCCCTGATATACCTGCCACCTTTCAAGCCAAATCAAACACGCCCCAGGACGATGTCCTCCAAATTTTGCATGAATCAGACTCTCTGCTTACCAGATAAATTATCGAAAAGTTTTCCTATAGACCTCTGGCATTTTCTCCTAGGAGGCAAAAATTTAAATGAGAAAATAACCGACAATAGAGAAAAAAGTTGTGATAAGAGCCAATGCTTCTATTTGGCTCTTATCACAACTTTTTTCTCTATTGTCGGTTATTTTCTCATTTATGTATGCTATAGCATACATAAATTTATAAATAATTCAAATTGAGTACTAGATAAAAATATGTGTATGTGTGTGTGTTTTCAGCTAAATTCATGTTATGACTAATAACCTATATTGCAATTCTATACTATTTTGCTATTTTGTTTGACTATATATATATATATATATATATATATATATATATATATATATATATATATATACACACTAAATTAAAAAGTTAAAAAGTTAAAGCTAAAAAAGTTGTTTTAAATGTTATATTATAATGTACAGCATGAAAAATGGATATTCCTTTTGAGATTTGCTAAAGATTACATTTAACAGCGATGGTAAATTATTAGTAAGATTAACTTTATGTGAAGGTTAGATGATGACAAAGTTCATTTAAACCTGAGATCACGAGAAATAAGCATAAACAATGAAATATACAACATTGTGTGACACTATAAATTAAAATAAATATGTTCTATATGCTTGAAGCTGTGCAAATAAATAAATAAAACTGGAACACAAATTTACAAAGAGAAAAAAATAATAATAAAATGAAACACCTGCTGCAGGTCAGACCCGTGTCGACCCATCCCTCAAAAGCAATTCAGTGATACTTGTTGGTACCTGAATGGATTTCCCAGATTATAAACAGAAACATGTTAGACATTGTTTTGCAGCATAATTAAACTTCTTCATTTAGGAATCAGAGTTGATATGCTTCAAAAGCCTGATGGGGTGACATTTCATTGCATTCTTAAGTTATTAAACAGCACATTTGTTTAGCAAACGCCCTGCACACGTCTTTATAATACCCTCTATTTTCTGCTCTCCAAAATCCCCAACATAAGCAACAGAGACAGCATGAAGCAATGCCAACAAACCTGGCATACAAAGCGAGTCTCTTATGGAACAACAAAACAAACCTTCACAGATACAAAAGTCTATTAAAGAGCATCACCGCAAGAAGAAAATTAGAAAATCACTTTAGGTTGCACAAAGAGCTCTATATTAGCAGGAGATCAAGGATGGAGAAAGAATAAACCATTCTATTTATGATGAAATTTAGCGTGAAGCACATAAAGGATGAGCTTTAAAGCCAGAGGGGATGTATGGAGACAGACATATAGAAAGATGAAGACAGACAAGGTGGATAAAAAGCATCTTCTTACCTATTTTCATACATCACAAAGCTTTTAAAGCTTATAAACATCCAGATGGTGCTGCTATTATTGAGTTACACTGTAAGCTATATTTCAATAGATGTGGCAAGTTTGTGAGCAACAGTTTATCTGATTTCCATTGCACATAAGCAGGCCATCATCAATCAAAACAAATCAATGGCTAGCTGTCCTGAATCAAAGGATGACTGACAGGTTTCAGTGAAAGAACATCTTTATTAAATATGCTTTTGAATTGTGAAAGATTTTTGTTGACAAATTTTGTGAAAAAAGGAAAAGTAGTATGAACAGTATCCTCTGGCCATGAATTTGGTGGAACATTTCCTTCTTATTCAGTAGGACTAGTGATCACAAACATGTTTAAATTGCTCTGGAGGGAAAACTGGAGAACTTCAAGTCATCAGCTGTTCCAAAATGCATGCCATGAGCAGACATGACCTTCAGAGAAATCCTTGCTGGATTAAAAATGTAAATGCATGTGCATTTGCTATCATATACTTCCCCACATCATTATCATCTTCATTGCCTGCACTATATATTCTCAAGCTATTAAATCAATGTAGATTAAAATTCTTTGATCAATTTAAAGGGGTTTTATTGTTTTATCTTTCCTGGGTGCACTTATAATATTAGTATGCTTTTTACATCAAAAATTGTCAATTTAGAAATAAAAGGCCTTTTTTTCTACCTTGATTTTAGCCTTCTTATTTGAACGCTCTATTTTAAGAGGCGTGTCTGCTGTGAGACTGCTGTGATTGGCTAACATCTTTCCATTTGAAATGGAAGTATTAAGTATTACTCCCTCGAAGACTTTTAGCACATTTTTACTATTACAGCTCTCAAGATTAACCAATCGTGAAAAGTGCTGCATTACATTTAGATCCATGGCATTATATTTAGATGGCATGAAAGGTTGCAGTGATGAACGTTGTAGCTGATCACAGACATGTTGTTAAGTGCATGAATGCAGTGATCTCATCATTGCAACTCAATTTCTGCCCATAACGAATGCTTTCATCATAACTAACCATGTAAATGCGATGTAACTTAGAGATTCGTTGAATAAAACAGGTTTTTGGCACGTGTCAAGAACTCAGTCACTGATAAACTCGCACTGTTTGATTGACAGTTGCAGTGATTGCAAAGGAAGCGTTCCTTGATTGCTTTCTATGAGAAACAATGTGAAGTTGACCGTTTAGTCACTGGTTTGATTTACTGTAACATAGATAAAGAACATCTGACTGTACATGAATTATATCAAATCAGGCATTAGAATTAACAGTTACTTGCATGTTGCTGCATTACTGTCGATTACATATTGTAATAGTCTGTTTGCAAAGCCTGTGCCAAAATGCGGCTGATTTATCAAAGAATTAACAGTGAAATTTACAGAATTCAAATAAATTAAGCTCAACGGAAACATTCACATTGTTGAAAATAAATGATCATATTCCTAGCATTAGGATCCTGTGAAAGGTAATGTTATTTTTATCCTGTATCGCTATTCTCTCCTCCTCCTCCGCACTAACACGCCAGTGGGCGAAGCTAACATTGCAATGATGAAATAGGCCTTGATTTCTACTGCGGAGGTGGCGTTTCACCTACAGGTGCTGGTCATATAATTAGAATATCATCAAAAAGTTGATTTATTTCACTAATTCCATTCAAAAAGTGAAACTTGTATATTATATTCATTCATTACACACAGACTGATATATTTCAAATGTTTATTTCTTTTAATTTTGATGATTATAACTGACAACTAAGGAAAATCCCAAATTCAGTATCTCAGAAAATTAGAATATTACTAAAGACCAATTAATTTTTAGAAATCTTGGCCAACTGAAAAGTATGAACATGAAAAGTATGAGCATGTACAGCACTCATTACTTAGTTGAGGCTCCTTTTGCCTGAATTACTGCAGTAATGCAGTAATTACTGCAGTATCTATAATCTATCCATCTAATGCGGCGTGGCAATCAGTCTGTGGCCACTTCAGTCAGGTTGCTCTGATAGTGGCCTTCAGCTCTCCTGCATTGTTGGGTCTGGCATATCGCATCTTCCTCTTCACAATACCCCATAGATTTTCTATGGAAAAATTTGCAAAATTTACTTGCAAAATTTACTTTCATCAGAGAACAACTTTGGACCACTCAGCAGCAGTCCAGTCCTTTTTGTCTTTAGCCCAGGCAAGGCACTTCTGACGCTGTCTGTTGTTCAAGAGTGGCTTGACACAAGGAATGCGACAGCTGAAACCCATGTCTTGCATACGTCTGTGCGTAGTGGTTCTTGAAGCACTGACTCCAGCTGCAGTCCACTCTTTGTGAATCTCCCCCACATTTTTGAATGGGTTTTGTTTCACAATCCTCTCCAGGGTTATCCCTATTGCTTGTACACTTTTTTCTACCACATCTTTTCCTTCCCTTCGCCTCTCTATTAATGTGCTTGGACACAGAGCTCTGTGAACAGCCAGCCTCTTTTGCAATGACCTTTTGTTTCTTGCCCTCCTTGTGTAAGGTGTCAATGGTCGTCTTTTGGACAACTGTCAAGTCAGCAGTCTTCCCCATGATTGTGTAGCCTACACAACTAGACTGAGAGACCATTTAAAGGCCTTTGCAGGTGTTTTGAGTTAATTAGCTGATTAGAGTGTGGCACCAGGTGTCTTCAATATTGAACCTTTTCACAATATTCTCATTTTCTGAGATACTGAATTTGGGATTTTCCTTAGTTGTCAGTTATAATCATCAAAATTAAAAGAAATAAACATTTGAAATATATCAGTCTGTGTGTAATGAATGAATAATATACAAGTTTCACTCTTTGAATGGAATTAGTGAAATAAATCAACTTTTTGATGATATTCTAATTATATAACCAGCACCTGTATCTATGATAGGTTTCAGTTGTTCACTGGACCTGGTGTCAATAAAAGCTTTTATTGGACTAACAAGGAAGTTTTCAGTTCTGAAACTTACAGGATAGTCTTATAGTAAGAAGAATTTTTATATAACAAAAGCGCAAGGAAAAGTTGATTTCTTAATTCATGACCCCTTTTAATGCATCCCTGCTGAATAAAAAAATATTTTACTGCCCTAAACTTTTTAACTTTTTGTATTGAATGTGTGTAAAACCCACATTCTAATCTTCTTTGCACTATGCAAACCAAAATTCCAAAACCAGACATATCGAAATGAGCTTTCCACATGATGATGACAGATTTAAAAAAACACTGAGGTCTAAAGCAGCTCATCTGCTCTGTATGTTTCAATAAGGGCGGCATATAGATTGAAAAGGAAGCTCATTTTCAAATGTTTGCCAAGGAACCCTATTTGTTTTGAGGATTTGAAGACTGCGTGAATCTACTGATAGCGTGTCTTCAAACCGTCGTGCCTCACACAGACGTCTCCTTTCATCTACTCAAGTTAGCCTGCTGCTGTCAGAAGGAGGATTTGTTGTTTAGAGGAAATGACAGGTGCTGTTCTCACACTTGCACCCCTGAAGCTAATGGCAACTTGAGGGCTGAAATTAATTATTCTTATTAATCAATGAACCACTCCAAGTACTTTTGCCCGAGGCTTTCAACAAATCAAAGAGATTTGTAACTACTTTCTTTGGTATTACAAAATAATGTCTTCACTATAATTAAAAAAAGTTTATTAATCCTTATTTACAAGCATACTGGATGATTCTACCCTTGGATAGGGGTACAATAGGGAAGCTAAACTCTCTTTTACTTAAAATGAATAAAAAGAACATTAAGCATTGGCAATTCAAAAGAAAAATGCAGTAAATTAACGCTGAGGTTAAGTTGAATTACAGATTTACTGGAACAATGTGAAAGATTAGACTCCACTTGGCTTGTAACACTGACAAAATGTCAATGAATCAGACTGAGTGCAACAAATCAGACTGAGAACATCAAGCATGTAATCTACTGCTGACATTGACCAATATCTTTCTGTTTCTTGCACAGAGAATTTCTAGGGACCATGATTGTTTGTTAGATTTTTTTTTCTTTTTACTTTCCCAAAAGGAATACAACAAGCTTTTACATATTCATGAAGTAAACTTCTGTAGCTCAGGGGAACAACGCAATGCTGGTGTTTTTTTTAAGCTATAGCACAAACCATTTGTCTTGAACTGACTGTTAATGAATGAATACAACAAATCTGCTTACTTCATCCAGAAAATTAAGGGTATATTATAACCAACTTTTATTATACATGAAAAATACCACTATTTAACACTAGCGATAACACTAGATGGCTCTTTAAATTTAAAGCCGCTATGTAAATTACATTATTTAACACACTAACACTTTTGGCAACACAGAAATACAAAAACTAAATTAAAGCTGCAAGCAGCGATGAAAGGGCCCTCGCACCCGGGCTCACCGCCACCTGTTGGCCTTAGAAAAACAGTGAACAGTGGTCGACATGCATGTAAGCGAGTGAATACAGGAGAATTATGCCAAAGTCATTTCGAAATGCCACACTTCCTGCGGTCAACAGATGGCGCTTTGACCGTAACTGAATATTGCTATGTTGATGTCTTCAGACCAGGACTTTTATCAGGACTTTTATCGAACATATGAAGTTTGGAGCAGACTGGACATTGTATGCCTGAGTTACAACAGCTTCCTGTTTCTTTCGTTGTTTAATCGCATAAATTAGCACTCAGCCAAGTGTTGCATGATTTAACGTGTCTCTAGCATGTTTGGTACTTCGTGGCATAATGCAATGTGAAGCTGGTAGTGAATTACATCGTGAAGCATGCCATTTCCTGTTGCCAGCAGGTGGCACTATGACTAACTAAATATTGTCATATAGAAGTCTTTAGGCCAGGACTCTTATCACACATGTGAAGTTTGGAGCAGATCGGACATAGTATGCCTGAGTTACAGCAGCTTCCTCTTTCATGGCGAAACATCAGACTTTGTCAGTCCGCCATGGACACGCCCTTCAGCGAAAACTCAAGATCTTTGATATTTATCATCGTTAAGGTCTTGAGATTAGACTGATAACATTTGATGTTGATCTGGTTAAATCTCTATAAGGAGTTAATCACAGTGTAAAACATGTAATTTCCTGTTGACTACAGGTGGCGCTATGACTGTAACTGAATATTGTCATGAAGATGTCTTCAGGTCAGGACTCTAATAAAACATGTGAAGTTTGGGGCAGATCAGACATTGTATGCCGAGTTACAACAACTTCCTGTTTCATGGCGAAACATCGAACTTTGCCAGGCCGCCACGGACACGCCCTTCAGTGAAAACTCTAGATCTTCGCAATTTAATGTCTCAAAGGCCTTTAGATTAGACTGACCAAATATAATGTTGATCTGATTAAAGCTCTAGGAGGTGTTCATTAAAGTACAACGTCTGGAAATGGCAAAAACTGCACAAATTTTGCAAAGAAAATTCAAAATATCTGACTTCCTTTTGGTTTTCAGATTTCACTCCAAGAGACTTTTTTGTAGGTATTGGGCTGTTAGATGTGTGTACCAAATTTCATACCTGTATGTGAAACGTAGTGTCAGGGGCACTTTTTTGAATTTTTTTAGGTGGCGCTATCGAGCCATTTTGCCACACTTAATTCTGAAACCCATATCAGACGTAAATTTTCACCACTTCTGACGCATCTGCAAAGTTTCATGAGTTTTCGAGTATGTTTCGGCCCTCAAAAAAGTGATTCACCTTACATGGCGAAACATCAGACTTTGACGTTCACCACGGACACACCCTTCAACGAAAACTCAAGATCTTTGCAATTTAACATCTCAAAGGCCTTAAGATTAGACTGGCCATATATGATGTTGATCTGGTTTAATCTCTATGAGGAGTTAATCACAGTGTAAAACATGTCATTTCCTGTTGCCCCCAGGTGGCGCTATGACTGTAACTGAAAATTGTCTTATAGATGTCTTCAAGTCAGGACTCTAATAAAACATGTGAAGTTTGGGGCAGATCAGACATTGTATGCCCGAGTTATAACAACTTCCTGTTTCATGGCGAAACATCGAACTTTGCCAGGCTGCCACGGACACGCCCTTCATCGAAAACTCTAGATCTTCACAATTTAACGTCTCAAAGGCCTTTAGATTAGACTGACCAAATATGATGTTGATCTGATTAAAGCTCTAGGAGGAGTTCGTTAAAGTAAAACATGTGGAAATGGCAAAAACTGCCAAAATTTTGTAGAGAAAATTCAAAATATCTCACTTCCTGTTGGGTTTACAAACTTTGCACCCCAGGCTTTTTTGTAGGTATTGGGCTGTTACATCTGTCTACCGAATTTCATAACTGTACGTGAAACGTAGCACGAAGGGCGCTTAATTGAAATTTTGTAGGTGGCGCTATCGAGCCATTTTGCCACACTTAATTCTGAAACCCATATCAGATGTAAATTTTCACCACTTCTGACGCGTGTGTAAAGTTTCATGAGTTTTTGAGAACGTTTAGGCCCTCAAAAATGCGATTCATTTTGGAGAAGAAGAATAATTGGCTGAGCAATTCCAATAGGGTCCTCACTCCAGGATGTGATGTCACAAGATGCGACCCTAAAAAGGACAGAATTCTCAAGCATACCTGTTTTCTCTCGTCATAGGACCTACGTCGCCCATTACTGTTCGGTACAGAATTGTGTAATTGTGTGTGTAACAGAGGAATTCCTGCCATTGTTTTGACTCCTTTACACATTTTATAAGCTCTTCATTTGTTCTCAACTGAAAAAATACCATCATATGTTTGCACATACAACAAGCACATTTAGCCCAGCACACAGCATTGTTTTGGAAGTTCGGTAAGTTCCATCGCAAAAAATACGTCATCAAAGCCTTTTTTCGTTTGTTTGTTTGTTTTGTATCTTTAGGTTCAGGCTTAAAATGATAGTGTGAATGCTAAGTGAACAAGGGCTAAATGTACCATTTTCTTTTTATTGGTCCAGACCAAAAAAAAAACCGGCAGCATTTCTAATTTTCTTTTAATTTCTTTAAGTTTAAGTTAAAACTAAACTAAAACTAAACCTGAAATTAAAAAAAGTGAAATATTTAAAAAAAAAAAAAATCTAATAAAAATGACAAAAGCATATAATTACTAAAACTTAAAAGGTTAGTTCACCCATAAAATGAAATTTCTGTCATTATTTACTCACCCTCATGTCATTCTATACCTGCAAGACATTCGTTCATCTTCGGAACACAAATTAAGATATTTTTGATGAAATCTGAGGGTATCTGAACTAGGGATGTCCAGATCCGATCATGTGATCGGAAATCGGGCCCGATCACGTGGTTTCAGACTCGATCGGAATCGGACGTTACCTCCCGATCAGGACTCGGATATATATGTATTAGGGGTGCAACGGTTCTCGGTAAAAAAATCGAACCGTACCGTATGGTTTGTTTAAAATAGCAAAGTGGAAAACAGACAGACAGAGTTCAAATAATGTATGTTTCAGTCGATGGATGCGCAAAACGATAATCAAAAAGCGTGGACAAAACAGTCACTCTTTGTAAACTGTTAACTGCGAGTGCCGTCTGCTCTCATGTCCAGTCATTTACGCCGTCATCACCCGGGTGCTGATACAGGTGAGACCTGAACAGCACAAGTTGCTATCTGTGTTTAAACTAACTAATTTAAGAGTTAGTTGCTGATTTAAACCTTCAAGAACAAGATGCGAAAGAGAACTCGCACGCGCTGTGAGAAGATTTATGTGCGCTCATCCGAAGCGCGCACACGCTTATTCCAGTCAGCGCGCAAATACTGAGTTCTCTTTCAAGTCTTGTGCTTCAGCGTACAAATTCATACAAAATTTATTTAAAAATGCCCGTCCTAGCGAGTATCCTAGCAAACATAGTCGGTTATGTCTTAAGTGAACGTATATTAGTCGAGAAAGACAGCGCATGTGGAACAGTATAGGTATGTACTATTCCTGGGAGAACTATTCCTGCTGCCTGTATTTAATGTTAAATAAAACAACAAATAACAAAGAAATTACTTACTGCTCTTGACTGAATAGTTTTTGTAACTTCAATAATGATTAATCTTTATTTATTTTATACAGTAAAGATAATTTGCAGTGATATTTTATATTTGATTACTTTATCCATTTTCTGTACGTGAAAACGACTGTTAGATACCTGAAAAACCTGAAAAGCACTGTTCCTGGATCTGTTTTTTCACCCTTCTTTATTCTTTTTCATGTATTATAGAAGTATCGGATCGGGACTCGGTATCGGTAGATACTCAAAATCAAATGACTCGGACTCGGACTCGAGGGCAAAAAAACGTGATCGGGACATCCCTAATCTGAACCACACATAGGCAGAAACATCACTGCACCTTTTGAGGTCCAGAAAGTTAGTAAAAACATGTTAAAATCGTCAACGTGAGTACAGTGGTTCAACCTTAGTGTTATGAAGTGATGAGGAAGCCTGCTCTGAGTTCACTACGTCAACTACGTATGACAATGGTTCAAATTGTTGAATAAAGTCATTATTTTTGTTTTGTTTTTGTTCACAAAAAGTATTCTCGTTGCTTCATAACTGTCACGGTTCCAGTCATTACCGGACTACATTTCCCACAATCATCCCTGGCAATCACCTGCACTCACTTCACCAATCAGTAATCACCACACCCAGCTGCAGCACATTATCTGGACTATTTAAGCCACTCACAACCTGTCATATTTTGCGAGGTCTTGTTAACTCTAGTTACGTTTCTGAGCGTCACTTATCTTGTCTGTCTGTTTCTGATCTTGTCTGTTCCCCGTGTACGAATCTCTGCCGCCTGCCCTTTGGACCTTTTGGACTGTTTATTGTTTCCTGGTTTTGTGAATGATATCTGCCTGCCCTGATTTATTGCCTGTTCCTCAACTACGATTCTGCCTGCTCTCTGCCATACCTGTTTGGTACCTACCTTATTTAACATGTTTTTACTACCTTTCTGGACCTCAAAAGTTGCAGTGACGTTGCTGCCTATATGTAGTTTAGAAACCTTCGGATTTCATCAAAAAATATCTTAACTTGTGTTCTGAAGATGAACGAAGGTCTTACAGGTGTGGAACAACATGCGGGTGAGTAAATAATGACAATTGGTAACCCTAATTGAGATTACTACAATAAAGTAAGTAATCTTCAGCTGGTCATGTGATCTGAAAATGGCAGACCCCACGCATTGATCAGTTTCGTAAAAAACAGCTTTTATCAGGCTATGATATGACTGGGGTTATCTGATGATAGTGTACAGAATTTAAACATTTCTCAAAAGTACTGTAAAGAGGTTTTAATGAGGTAAAAAATAATGTGTGCACCTTTAAAATATGGACTGGAAGGACTTGCTGACATCTGATGTGTGCAAACATCTCCATATTATCCTGCAGGCACAAACACTCTTTCAACACAAAGGCATTGGAGACCAATTATGTGTCTTCACACATGCCTTTGGCCTTACAGGCTTCTTAACAAATAACTGAGAATAAAGTGTTCAGACACTAAACATACAAAGTTTGACAGTTTATGCTAATGCCATCTATTAATTTGATTACACAAGTCTTCTGTTTCGGTTTTGACTGACTATTGTTTTGCCTAACAGCTAAATGAATGCTATCGAGTGTATAGTTATGCGAATTACGCAGTTATTCACCTTTCACTTTACTGATCATAAAATATGTGGCAATAATTCAGTGACTCACTGACTCAAAAACATTGTCTTTTCTGGTTTGTGTAGATATATTCAATGCGTTTACATGCACAATTATTCTTAATAGTCACAGTATACAAGGTCATATAAATGTTTTATTGAGTTAAAGACATAAATTGTTTAAGTACATCAGTTTTTTGCATATTATACAGTTTTCACTCTGCACGGCTGCTTATTTAATGTTCACAGATCTTATAATGTCAAAACCAGAGAGAGAGAGAAAGAAAAAAAAAACGTTTAAAAAACTGATCTGTGACAGTTACCAGCATTTTATTGTCCACATAACATACTTCAATATCTAGATCACTTGCATCTCTTTCTCTGACAGTATATTTCAGTCTGTAATTTCCACACCAACCACACAGCACCTGATAAACGTGTGATGGTGACAGCAGCTGGGTTCATGCTCTGTTTAGACATGCGAATTGTAAAATTGAGTGTTAATAATTGTTGACTGGTTGGTGGCAGGCAGCATATTAGATTAAATCATTGGTTAAATGGTCTGTTCAGAAAAACTGTGATGGAGTGAGATCAAAGTGTCTTTATCGTTGCTGTTGTTGCCCAGAATACTAAAAAAGATCTAAACAGTAGCATATAAAAGTGTTCCAGAGTTATACATTGCATCTTACCTCATAGTGACTCAGAGATTTGCAAAGCCATTTCATTTGTATGCTTGCCTTGCTTCCTCCATAAGCATATTTTTCACTATAATGTACTGCTGTGCAACTTGTGTTGATCTGTATGAATCTTTAATGGAGAGTTTATGTTTGAGCTTGGATCTGAAAAGTGCACTGCATTGCAAAAACAAAGATGAATGGCCAAAAAAGATCGAAAGAGATCAATCTCTGGATATGTCAACAGCAAGTTTGTAGCATTTTTGGTTTTATGGTTTAGTTTGTGCATTACATATAAGTAATATAATCCACTGTACATACAATATATATTATATTACAGGGTGGTCACGGTACCAAAATTTCAGTGGTCGGTACCAATACCAGTAAAATTTCTCGGTACCAGAGCAAAAACTGTTGAATTAAGTACTTTAAAAAGACGTCCGCAGCTCATTGATGCCAGATAGGAGCAGAGACTGTGGCGCATTGTTCACAGAGAACATAGTGCGACAAATCACCAGCAGCTACAACAGTGGTGACCAAGGCAATGCGTCACAGCACACAGTTCATCGCAGCCTTCTGCGTATGGGCTTGCGTAGCCGATGACCCAGCAGGGTCCCCATGCTAACCACACGTCATTGCCAGCAATGCATGAAATGGGCCAAAGATCATCGAGATTGGACCGTGGATAATTGGAAGAAAGTGGACTGGTCTGACGAATCAAGATTCCTGGTGCATAATGTTGAAGGCCAAGAGTGGATACGCCAAACTGAGGCTATGGCACCTGGATACACTATTGTTGGTGACATGATGGTGAATTTCTGTTAATGTTTTGGCCTGATATGAACCCAACTGAACATTTGTGGTTCAACCTGGAAAAGCGGGTTCACGCTACATCACCACCACCCCACAATGTACGGGAACTGGAGGACCTGCTGTTGACATTATGGTACCCCAGGAGACCTATCACCACCTCGTTGAATCAATGCCTCACTGCTTGGCTGCTGTTTTGGGGGCTAAAGGAGGTCCTACATATTATTAGATAGGTGGTCATAATGTAATGGCCTATCTGTGAATATATATATTAGGGGTGGTGAAAAAAATCGATTATTGATTAATCGCGAGTATGTTATGGACGAGTATGAATCGATTATTAAATTTTCAAAAATCGATTTTTTTATTTATTTATTTTTTTGCATTATTTTATTTTGTAAAAAATGTTATACCGGGAGTTGAACGTCACGAACGCGCCCAGTTCCAGTTAGCAAGCGCGTGTAACGGCAGCCAGAGCAGGTGTGTAAAATGGAAGAACCAGGAACGAGCAACCAACCGATCCACCCAGCCAGGGGCGGACTGGCCATCTGTGTGATCTGGAGAATCACAGAACGGCCGGTACTCCAGGACGGCCGGCGGGCCGGCCCACCACCCACCGCCACGCACGCAGTCATCATCTGTTTTTTTCCCCCACTAATCTGTTTCACACTCCAGTACTGTAGGGGGCAGCAATGTACCTTTAAGTTGGATGCCAGCTGCACTGGCCGTGGCCACCAAGTAAGCAGCAAAGACGTTAGATCAGTGGTCTCAAACTGCCGGCCCGCAACTGATCTCAAAAATAAAACATAATCCGGCCCGCTAAATTATTCTTATTCTCTAGTTGCTACCTGTCTGATA